>NC_090296.1:144894259-145197290 GCF_039906515.1 Pseudorca crassidens | reverse complement strand
GATACATAGGGAGCTTTTACATTCTTCTGTACAGCTGCATAGAGTGGCATTGCATGGTTATAGGATAATTTATTTACCAGTTCTCTAGTGATGGACATTAAGGTTGTTCCCCCCACCCCTTTTTCGCTTTTATAAGCAATGACGCAATGAACTATCTTGAAAAATGCATCATTTCACATGTATGCTCATATCTGTGAGAGGAATTCCCAGAAGTGGAGTTGCTTGTGCACTTTTAATAAATATTGTCGGGCTTCCCTGGTGGCACAGTGGTTAAAAATCCGCCTGCCAATGCAGGGGACACGGGTTTGAGCCCTGGTCTGGGAAGATCCCACATGCTGCTGAGCAACTAAACCCGTACGCCACAACTACTGAGCCTGCGCTCTAGAGCCCGTGAGCCACAACTATGGAGCCTGCACGCCTAGAGCCCGTGCTCTGCAACAAGAGAAGCCACCACAATGAGAGGCCCGCACACCACAACGAAGAGTAGCCCCCCGCTCACCGCAACTAGAGAAAGCCCGTGTACAGCAGCAAAGACCCAATGAAGTCAAAAATAAATAAAATAAATAAATTTATTAAATAAATAAATATTGTCAAAACCCTCTTTATACAGGTTGTACCAACTTACACTCTTTCAACAGTTACAAGAGCATCTATTTCCACTGTCACTTCTCCATAGCAGAGTTAACACTTCTCTTATTACTAGTGGGGCTGAACACCTTATATGGTTAAGAACCACTTGTATTTCCTTTCCTGTGACTGGTTCTTAGCCCATTTTAAAAATTGGGTTGATAGTCTTTTTCTTGTTGATTTTCTCTTTTTAGGTATTATGGAAATTAGCCCTACCTCTGATATATGTTGCAAAAATGTTTCCCCAGTTTTGAGAAGTGGAAGACTCTTTTGACTGTTTATAATTTGCCTCACAGAAATTTTTTACTTGTGTAGGGTCAGATATATTAATCTTTTCTTCTATGGATTCTGGGTTTTAAGTCAAAGTTAAAAAGTATTTTCCCTGAGTTCATTTTTTACATTTAACATCTTTAATCCATCTGAAATTTATTTTGTTATAAAGTGTTCTTTTTTTAGACAGCCATCAGGTTGTCTCAAGTCACAAATTTTAAAATGCCACCTTTCTAAAATGTCACCTTTCATATTAATTTATCATTGAGTCCCTTTTCTTTCTTCTCTTCCAAATCATGCCCCTTTATCTCAGAATCACGCTCTTTCTCTCCAAGGCCCTCCCATCCCTTCATTCCATTTGTGAGTCAAGAGTTGATCCATGTTATCATGACTGACAGTCACACAAATTATGTTGAATCTCAGTATCTTAGAGCAAGTAGAGATCTCAGAAGCATCCCTTCATTTTATAGCTAAGGTCACTCAGATCCAAAGAGGTAAACTGGACCTGTCCAAGATCACAGGGTAGCTTAGTGCTTGTGATTTTTTTTATTACTATTCAAGAAGAACAGAAATATTGATTTTGCCATAAATTCCACTCAGTCAATAGATATCTATTAAGCAACTACTCTGCCCAACAGTGAACAGGCACTGGGGCTCCAGAAATAAATGACACAGCTCTGACCTTTCAAGAAGTTCTAAAAAAAAAAACAGAAGTTCTGAGTCCAGTGTGGGGTCTGAACACACACATCCACAGACTAATAGATAAGGTGAAAATGGCCAATGAATGTAGAAGGACTGGTTAATTTTGCAAGGGATGGCATGGAGAAGGCTCAGAAGATGCATAGTTTTCAGTTGGGCCTGACATGACTAGGACTTTGTCCAAATATGGAGAGAAGGCATTTGGCAATAAGGGAACAATGGGACAAAGTGGGGGGGTCTGGTGGTATATCGTCAGGAAGGAAGTACTCTGGCTTAGTGTTAGCTCTGGGCAGAGTTTTAAATGAAAAGGCTCCTCTGAAAATCTGTGGTCATTAGCCAGCCAAGTGGGTTTGGGCTCTGGTCCTCAAAACTGCAAGCTAAGAATTATAAATAAATGACCCATCTGTAGGGTCTTAAGGTGTCTGGCAGAAGGCAACACATATTCTCCCTGGAAGAATGTACTCTCATCCCATACATTAAAGAATTCTCACAGATAGAATTCTAACAAATATAAGCTCACAATAGAAAATCACAAAAAGAAATAAGCCCTCATGAGTGAGAGGGAGCAGAATCATCAAACAACAGAACTACACCTGTAAATACTTCAGATACTAGAATTATTGGATACAAAAAAAAAAAAGGTGTTTAATATGATTAAGGAAATGAGGAGTTAAAAACCCAGGTAAAGGGCTTCCCTGGTGGCGCAATGGTTGAGAGTCTGCCTGCCGATGCAGGGGACGCGGGTTCGTGCCCCGGTCCGGGAAGATCCCACATGCCGCGGAGCGGCTTGGCCCGTGAGCCATGGCCACTGAGCCTGTGCGTCCGGAGCCTGTGCTCCGCAACGGGAGAGGCCACAACAGTGAGAGGCCCGCGTACTACAAAAAAAAAAAAAAAAAATCTCAGTGGAAGGGCTGAAGAGAAAATTAGAGATAAGTGAAGAGAGAATTAATGAGCTGGAAGACAAATAAGAAATTACCCAGAAAACACTATAAAAAACCAAAAGATTGAAAATGAAAAAGAAGTTGAGAGGGGGGTGTGGGACGAATTGGGAGATTGGGATTGACATATATACACTACCATGTATAAAACAGATAACTAATGAGAACCTACTGTATAGCACAGGGGACTCTACTCAGTGCTCTGTGGTGACCTAAATGGGAAGGAAATCTAAAAAAGAGTGGATTTATGTATATGTATAACTGATTCACTTTGCTGTACAGCAGAAACTAACATTATAAAGCAACTATACTCCAATAAAAATTAAAAAAAAAAAGAAGTTAAGATGTCAAGGAGATGTAAAGGATAGAATAAGATCTAACATATATCTAATTGGAGTTCCCAAGGAGAAACCAGAGAGAGAATGATAGAGAGATAAAAGTCAAAGAGATAAAGCATGAAAATTTTCTAGAACTGATCAAAGTCACTAATCTTTGGTTTCAGGAAGTCTAACGAATCCTTAGACAAATAAAATAAAATCCACTCCTAAATGCATTAAACTGCAAAACACACACACACATGCACACGTGTGTGAACACACACCACCACCACCACCACCACAACAACAAAACAACAACCAGAGAGAAGAAATTACCTAAGATCAATAACTGGGCTACTACCTTCTCAATATCAATAAGGAAAGTCGGAAGATAGTAGAATACCATCTTTCAATACTAAGACGAAATAACTGTCAAGCTAATGTTTTATACCCAGTAAAACAATCTCTTAACAATAAATATGAAATAAAATTTTAGCCAAACAGGAACTGAAAGTTTATGATTAAAACACCTCGACCACATGATGTTCTGATTCCAGAAGGAAAGCCTGAGATGCAGGGAGAAATATGGGTAAACAAAATGGTAACTATGTGGAAAATCAAAAGTTAACCAACCTTTCATTGCACTGCATTACTTGAAAAAAGATATGGATACCAACTAACTTTAAACCTTATGCAGTCTGCATGCATCAAAAGGACGGAAATAGAGTATGTAAGTTCCAAAGCAGTAAAGAAAAAAAAGAGAAAAAAAAAAAAAAAAACATTTGCAGGGTGAAGCCATAGACATGGACGGGAAGCAAGTAGCAAAGAACCGTGGCTGAGGCACCAAAGCATAGCCAGGAGAGGAAGGAGTGGCAGAAAAAGCAGGATTAGAGAGGCAGGAGCAGGACCCAGAGTGATGAGCCAGAACCCACGACAGGCAAGAGTATCACAACAGTACAGCTACAGAGAAGCCAGGTAAGTAGAGGCTACCAGATGTGATCAGGAGGTGGCTGGGAACCTCTGGGAGTGGAGTGGGGGTGAACCTGATGCTTCAGAGCTGGAGAGGAGAGGGAGAGAGAGGAAGTAGGGATCGAAATTGTGGCCTCTTCTTTGTGAAGTCCCAGGGTGAAGAGAAGTGAAATGGGAGGGGGGCAGGGGAGAGGCAGGGCCAAAGGAGAGGGAGACAGGTGTGTCGGTAGCTGTAGCGGGGAACTGGGGCACAGGAGGATGTCCAGTGCTCAGTCGTAGGCAGGCAGCCTGGGCAGGACATGGGAATAAGGGTTGATGGTGGGCATGAGGCCCAGGTGAGCAGGCAGAGGTATCCCAGCTTGGGGCAGGGGTGGGCGGGGTTGCTTCAAGTAGGGCTGTGCAGTGGGGGGCCTGGAAGGATTCAGAATTTCAGAGGTGACCTGCTTCCAGGTAATGGCGAGTCCACAGTGGTTCTGTGGCTAGCAAATGGATGGGAGGTTGAGACTGTGGGCCTAGGGACCCCAGGATTGGACATCACAGGGTGGGGTTAACCAACCAGCACCGCCAGCCTCCAAAGGGTCCCTAATTCTTACTGAGAGGCCCGCTCAGGCGTGGTCCTTGTGAGGACATTCTGGCGTGGTGCATAAAGCAACTATTAAAGTTTGTACAATTTTTTTTTACCAAAACCATGCAGGACAACCTTCCCAATCCAGAAGACAAACAACACATAACCAAGAGTCATCACAGAAGTTCTAGTCTCCCATGTAAATCTGCAAGGTGGACATTCCTGCTTTCTGTAGTGATCATTCTTACCTGATTTTGATTCTCTGTTTATTATACCCTGGGGGGCAGGGAAGGAAGAAAGGGAAGGCAGTTGGGCCACAATGTGATCCCTTATTCTCAACTTCCAACTGCACTGAAAATCCTCACATTTCCAACAGTTCTCTCGGTACTCCCAAAATATACACATGATAGAGCATATGTATTTAATATCAGAAACTCCTTTCTGATGATGGTTGTAGAAGACAGAACCAAAACCCCTCTAGAGATCAACCCACTTTTAACAGTCTCTTTATTCCATTTACAAATATATAGATGATAAAGATAATACATACTGGTAAATATTCAAATGGCACAGAAATGAGTAAGAGAGATGACAAAAGGCCTCTGTACTTGGGGTAAGGCACTAGGGGTGGCAGAAGGGTCAGGTCTGTGAGCTCCTCTTTAGTGCTTACTGAAGTCAGACCAGAGCATGGACTAGTAGCATATGCTGGCCCCCACCAGGGGGAGGCGCCGTAGAGGTGGATGCTGTGTAAGCCCAGGTCCTTTCCCTCAGTAAAGCTTGGAGACAGCACATACCAGCAAAAGCCAAAGATCTGAGGAGCCAGAAGGAACTTGTGGGATCATCTAATTCCCTCGTTATTACTCTTCCAAGTCATTCCAAGTTGGGTGACTTGCCTGAGTCACCCAACTCATTCGCAGTAAAGCTGTGAACCTCCCAGTTCGGTACTTTGATTCCATCAGTATTTCTTAGACTTTACCACGCACGGGAATCTTGTTAAGATGCAGATTCAGCAGGTCTGGGGTAGGCCCGAGATCTTGCATTTCTAACAAGCTCTCAGGTGATGCTGATGCTGCTGGTGCATGGACCACATACAGAGTAGCAAGAGTTTACATCAAGGCTAATGGACTATCCCACCTGGTTAAAGCCTCTTCACCCACCCTTTGCGTGGGAAAGCCTCCCTTCCCCCATCCTCCCTGATTATCAGCTCCCATGGTCTCTGTACTTTTTCCTTTGAAGCATTTATAACAACTGTAATTAAAGAGTATTTGTTTAATTATTAGTTTAATGTCTGTCTCCCAGGGAGACTGCAAGCTCCACGAGGACCGGACCAGCAGACTGTCGATAAAAGGGCAGCTGTTGTGGGCTGGAGCAGCCTTGACCAGCATCCTTGGAGGAGGAAGGGAAGGCTTGTACTGGTGGGAAACACCTTCTAGAGGCCTCATGGCCAAGGGTGACACTTCTGCCGTTAAAATTCCCACCAGTTTCAAATACATGCCGACTAAAATGTAACTTGAAAAGCAACCTTTAAAAACAAAAAGTCTCCTAAATCTTTATCAAAGATGTACTGAACAAATATATGTGGTAAATAAAAATAAATTTGAATAGTGGGATAAATTTAAAAAAAAAGTCTTTATCAAGTGCAAAACAGTCCCAATCTGGTACTAGCCACTCTGCCTGGGGAATAATTAGGTCCCCAGTAAATATTCCCTTACAGTCCTCAGACACTGTGAGGGCCTTGGCAAAAGAAGCAAAGGGCCTGCTCCCTGACCAGCCTCATTCTGTTGCAGACCAATTTCTTTTCCAATTTTTCTGCCGCCATCCTTTCTAGCAACCCCAAAGCTCTGAATGCCCAGCTCCTTGGAGTGGGCAGAGATATCTGAACTCATCATCATTCTAGGGTGGCCAAGTTTGAAGTCAGTCTGCCTGGGTTCAGACACCAGCAGTTCTGTGCCCTTGTATGTAACTAATTTCTCTGTGCTCCAGTTTCCGAATCTGCCAGATGGGAATAACAATGCAGTAACTAGCACCTGTGAGGACTAAGGGAGATGATACACATAAATCACTTACACAAGCCTGGCCCAAGATCTACGATTATTATTATCCTCCCCATATCCGGTCCAATTCAAGATCTCTCTATTGTTTCACACAAGTCTCCACCCAGTGGCTCCACCTCATTCAAAATTTACTCTTCCCAGTCCCTCCTGCCTTACCTGTCTGGAGCTTGTTCGAAGCAATGACTCACTGCAAAACTCTGCAGCTCCCATCAATCACCTCCCTGTCTCTGCCTCTGTGTGTCATTTGTGGGTCCCCGCTGGGAGGGAAATCTTTTTCCTCATGTCCAGTACCTTTATTCAACAAGTATTTATCGAGGGCCCACTATGCGCCAGGTCCTGTTCTAGGCACAAGGGCTTAGCAATGAACAAAGAAAGACCTCTATCCTCATGAACTGAAAGTAGTAAGAGATCTAACCCACGAATAGAGATCAGTTCGGGTCTCTGGCCCTTCCTTACGTCCCCATTCTTTTCCCTGACCAAGCCTAAATAAATCACACACAAGTACAAAGCATGAAGAAAACATTCCAGATCAAAAAATGCTCAGTGTGACTTGGGCACATCCCGATGACTAAACTGCTGCCCCGTTAAACTGGTAGACGTTGAAGAAGTACGCATTATAACAGCCAGAAACACCCGGTTTCCCCAAGTAGTCACACCAGCCGTCAAATCCTCCAGAACAGTATGTGTAACACAACTAGAAAATAAGGTCCTTCATTTACTTATCTCATGAGGGTAGGATAAGCCCACGTTTTCATGTTCTCACAGCCACATTCTTCAGATGAAGCCTGATTCGGGTTCCCCAGCAGGAATACAGGCAGCAGCCTTGTGTTAACAGCACTGGAAATGGACTCTGAAAGCCCAGGTTTCAGTGCTGGCTCTGTCGCTTACTGTGTGATTTCAGGCATGGAGCTTTTCTCATGCCTCACTTTCTTCAGACAACCTCTAAGGTCCTCTTCCAGTTTTGCAGTCTAAGGGCTGGGATCAACCACCATTAACATGAGACACAGCAGATTCACAGATTCCTTAATTCAACAAAATGAGCCCCTGCCCTCAGATCCAGGGGGTGAGCAAGCCGATGAGGAGCCTGTGGACAGCATCCTGAGATGCACCCGACTACTCCTTTACTTATTTACTCCCATCTAACTTCAAACCTGAGCTTTCCAAGCACAACTCGGATAGAAATATCCCTGGGCCACAAGGCAAACCCAAAACAGAAGGCATGCAAAATCTCCGGTGGGCCCATTAGTCTCCCTTCCTCCAACTCAAAAAACCATTCCAGACCATGTCCATCTCCTTGTCTCTAGACAGGGAGCCTAAAATTAGTCTCCCTGGTAGAAAATGCCTCGTTAGAACGGAAGTGACCCAAGTGTAGAACAAATGGCCCACTGGCCACACACCACAGGACAAGGACTCACCCGGGAATCCGCTCTGAGAAGAAGAGTGAACCTCTGCTCCCACTGCAACTCACTGCATCTGCCTCCATGGGCATACAGGCAACCAGGTGAGCCTGGAGGAAAGAAAAATGTGACCCAAATGGCCAACTCCCCCTACCCTAAAGAAAGCAGCCCTACCCCCACTGCCCTCATGCAGAAAGCCGGGTCCTGCAGGTTAGTGGAGCACTAGTGCGGCTAGAACTACAGGTGACCAATTAGAGGTCCTGTTCCCAGACTGGCAGGTGCCTGGCACAGAGCGACGCGAGGTTCGAGGGCCAGCTGACAAAACCACCATGAGAGCTCTAGAAAATAACATTCGCTTTAAAACAAACAAGAAAGGGACAGCCATACTAAGTCTCAAAAATCAAAACCAGACAGGCCCATGGCTTTGATCACAAACACTAAGAATACATTTTCTAAAGTCTAAAGACAATTAGGGGTGGTTTATTTCCCCTCCCCCACCTGGCCTGGCGGGTCCTTTGAAGGCCCCTGGTGAGGGCAAAACAGGGATGCAGGCTCCAGGCCCTCTACTTGGCAGAAATGAACTTTGACTGTTTTTACTTACACGTGTACAAAGGCAGGACTGAAAGAGCAGCTTCAAAGTTGGCTGGGTGACCCCCAAGGTTCAAAGTTCCTCTCCGCACACCTATGTGGGAATCTTGTGAGTTTCCCAGGCGCCCACCGGAACTGGTTATGTCCCCTCCAGGTCTACACCTGCTGGGAGTTTCCATTTTGCACAGAAATAAAGGCGCTCTGGGTGCCCTTAGCAGTTAGGGCGCTCGGTCCGCTGTTCTAGGGTGGGCCACCAGGACAGTCCCTCACTGGACCGCTCAGACCGGGAAGGACCAGCACCTCGTAGTGACCCTGTAAAGACGCACCGGGCTGCGGCTACGCCTTGCCCGAACCATCGCAGAGCTCAGAGATACATTAATGATCGTTTTGGGTTAGTTAAAACCTACGCAAGCACCTCCCTGGCCTCTTAAATCTTCCCAAACTACTGCTCAGACTGGAGGGAAGCAGTTGCAGCCACCATAAAAGTCATCTTAAAAGGCAAGATGGAAAAAAAACCGATACGCACTAGTTAGCAAGTCCGCGGTTAGGGGGGCGGTGGCACGAGGGCCGGATCTGTGGGCTCTGCACGCTGGCGGGGGCTGTCCCGTTGGTCCCCGAGTCCCCGCGCCCACCTGGCAGCCTCGGGGCCACTAATCTGACGCCGGCGATCACACCCCACAGCTCTGTCCAATTAGGAAAATGACCGCGAGGAGACGGAGAGAGTGGGCGACAAGGAAGGGGAACTGAGACTGAGGAGGCTAAGGACAGGCCGTGGAGACCCAGCCGGCCGGCGAGCGCCTTCAACAGGTCCCCGCCCCGGAGAGCGGGGCGTGCGGCGGCCTGCTGCCCCGGGGGCGCCCACGACACCCCGGCGGCGCGCCCAGCCCTCCCCCACCCCGGACGGCGGGGACGCGCAGCAACCCCACCCGCCGGGAGAATAAAGTTTGTGGGCAGCGGCGGGGCGGGGCGGCGCGGCGAGGGGGTGAAACTTTGAGTCTCCGGCGGGCGGCGGGGGGAGAGTACTAGGCGCCGGGATACCCACGTGCGGGCCCGCGAGCCGCCGCCGCCGCCTCCGGGCCTCCCGCCCCGCCGCCGCCGCCGCGCTTTCCTTTCATTTTTGCTTCTCTCTCTCTCTCTCTCTCTCTCTCCCCTCCCTTTCTCTCTCTCTCATTCGCGCGCTCTCCTCGCTCTCGCCCTCTTTCGCTCGCTCGCTCCCTCCTTCCCTTCCCCCTCCCCCTCCACCCCCCCCACCCCCACCCCCCCTGCCGCCAGACGCCATCTCTCCCTCTTTCCCCGGCTCTCCATGTCTCCCTCCAGCTCTCCGGCATGAGGGAATGTGGAAGTGAAAGGAAAAGACGACATGTTTGCGGCGCGGGCCTGCGCGCGGCCGTCCCCGGGGAGAGGCGGGGGGCGGGTCGGCCGCGGCCGCAGTGACCCACCCCCGCGCCCCCGCGCCCCCGCCGGCGCGCCGCCCGGGGCTGCGGGGTCGGGGGCCCGGGGCCGCGCGGGACACTCACCCTGGGTCCGGGCGCGGCTCCTACGCTGGGGCCCGTGGCGGGCCGGGGCCGGGGCCGGGGGCTCCTGGCTGCCCACCGCCCGGGCTGCTGCTGCGCGCCCGCCGCCCGCCTCCACGCGCGCCCGCCGCCTGCTCCTGCCGCCCTCCCTCCGGCTCCTCTCTTTCTCTCTCTCTCTCTCTCTCTCTCTCTCTCTCTCTCTCTCCCTCTCTCTCTCTCTCTCTCTCTCTCTCTCTCTCTCCCCCCCTCTCTCTCCCCCTCTCTCTCCCTCTCCTCTCTCTCTCTCTCTCTCTCTCTCTCGCTCGCTCTCTCTCCCTCCCTGGAAGAAGGGAATGAGGCAGGGCTGACGTGAAGGGATGCAAAACAGCTCCTCCTAACCCAGCTCGCGGAGGAAGAGAGACAGAAAAGCAGCCCTTTTATCTCTCTTTTGTTTTCTCACTTCCTTCCACCCCCCAACACCCCCCTCTTGTCAGCCCAAGTTTTCTTTTCTCTTTCTACCGCAGAGAGGATTTTTCTTCCTTTCTTTCTCTTTCTTTCGGTTCAACTCTCCCACTCAAATTGAAAGCCTGGAGGGTTTTCTCTCTCTCTCTTTTTTTCTTCCCTCTTTTCTTCCTTCTTCCTCCTTTCTTATTTCTCTAAAAGGGTTTTGTTTGCTGTGGGAGTTTCGTTTGAAAATCAAGTCACGCCTTTTTTCCTCCTTTTCTTTCTCTCTCTTTTTTTCTCCTCAGCAGAAAAGGGGAACAAAGATTAACTGAAGCGGGAGAGAGGGGGAGCATCAGAACCTCGCATGGAAATGGGGGGCCCGGTCCTGCCCGGCACAAAGGGGGCGAGCTTCCCCCACCGTGGGAAGCTTGGGGCGTCCTCCCGAGAGAAGAGTCGGCGGGGCTGGGGGGCGGGGGACGCGGGTTCCTTCCGAAGTGCGGGCGAGGGCCGCGGAGCCCGCCCCTCCCCAGGCAGAGGTGGAAGGCTGGGTGTGTTCTTCACTTATGTATTTTTAAAGTAGGCAGATGGGCGTGGAACAAACATCCCCGCGGAGCACTAAACTGTAAGAAGCCTTTAAACAGCTGTTTGCAGAGCCCTGGACGTCCAGACTCGAGGGAGCGGTGCGGACTGCGAGCGCCAGGGCCCGGGTGGGGAAGGGGCTCCAAGGAGCCGCTGGGATCGGCCCCTCGTGGGCTCGCCAATCCCACGGCCCGGGCCTTCGCCCAGGGCGCACTGCTGGGGGGCGCCGAGGCGTGGCCGTTGGCAGCGCGGGGGTCAAGCCCCTGGCGCCTTCCTGCAGGGCCTCGGGGCTTGGCACAGCCTTGCCCTTCCCGGGCTTCCGAGCCGACCCTCGGCATCTAACCTCCAGCCGCTTCTCCACTCCGAGCCCTCGGACAGGACGCGGTAGAGCCTCCCCGAAGGGTCAGTTATTCATGGGGCGCCTGGGCGTGTTCCCATGACCTGCTCTGCCTTCTGCTTCTCCAGAGATGGGGGGAGAAAACAGGGGGAAAGTTCCCAGAGTAAAGTTGGCCACATTTCTCTTTTGCCCAAGGAAGTATTGAGCACCTGCTGGATGCCCGGCACTTGGACTGGGGCTACTGCCAGGGGCTGGGGAGAAACGTGAGTCTTCATGGGCCCTGAGAGTTTCCACAGGAAACAATGCCAGAGGAGACTGCAGCTCAGGACCAGGTCATCGAGAGGAAGGAAAGCCTGGATCCTCTCCCCTCCCTCCTCTCTTCCTTCCCCTTCTCTTCCTTCCTCCCGGCTGCGTCTCCTTGGCTCCACCCCTTCTCCTCATCAATTCCTCCCACACTTCCCTGCTCTCCCTGGCTTTTCACTGGAGGGTCCCTTCTCCCAGCTAGGAGCAGATGCTGAGCCTCATTGTCTCTCCCCCTCAGTGACTGCTGCCTCCCGGGGACAGGACCTGCCACTCTTCACCCCTCCCCCCAGCCCGCAGGCCTGGGCCTTTACAAACTGGATCCCCAAGGTCACTGACCCTCACCCCACTCTAAACCAGCTCCTGGTGTTGTGAGCAATGACTCCAGTCACTCAGAACATGATTTGTTTCTGACTGGGAGTGAGAAAACAGTAGCTTGGTACTTGCTTTAGCAAGGAGGACACCATGATTTTAATGTCAGTGCACTGAGCCCTGGATGACCGCAGAGCATCCCCCCGACTTTGCCCTCTTAGTGGGATATACAGGGAGCTACATTTCTGTCATCTTAGATCCTGTTTAGTGCACCTAAGGTATACCCTCCAAATAAAGCAAAACAGCTCTGACAGTCCAGCATTCACGTAACAAATGCTTACCGAGTACCTACTCTGCCAGCTCCTATGCTTGGGTGCTAAGGACCTAACAACCTATGGCACACGCGGTCCTCACTTAGGCTTTGCAGACTGGCAGGGGAAGAAACAAGAAGACAGGCAACCACAGTGCCACATGTTACATGTTAAGGATGAAACAAGGAAGCACCTAAAAAAAGGGTGCTTGGACTAGGGTGGTCAGGGATGGCTTTTCCTGGAGGAGGTTACATCTAGATGCGTAGGCCTGTGCCAGGTAAACTCATAGGAAGGCACAGCCTGTCCAAAGGCCCCAAGGGAAGAGAGCACATTCTTGCAGTTTCTTGGAACCTCCACAAGTATTTGCTGCAGTGGGGAGTACAGTGGGGGAGTGGGGACACTTTGGTGTCAGGGCACAAGGCGGGGCAGGGGAGAGTGGGGAGTGTGTCAGGCAATAAGTAAGGGAGGGGGCCGGATATCAGGGGGCTCTTCAGATTTTAGCCTCTCCCACTTGCTAACTTCATGAACTTGGGTGATTATAGTTTCCTTCCTTATAAGATAGGGGTAAGAAGACCAGTGGGCTGCAGAGACAGCATCTTATGTTTAAGCTCCCAGGCTTATTTGCTGCATATCCCTGGGCCAGTTGACCTCTCTGAATATAAGTTTTCTCATCTGTGAAATGGGGTGAAAACACTTGACTCACAGGGTTTCTGCAAAGCTTAAAAGGCTTAAGACATGCCTAGCTCAGTGTCTGGCACATAAGCTCCAATACATGGTAGCTTTTATTCATTGTTATTATAGATCAAGGAGTGACAGGGAGGTGCCTTTACAACCCAGAAATGAGATTTATGTTCTGGGTTGAAACTAGAGTGAGTCACCATGCCCGAAATGCAATGAGCTGGCTGTGGAGGAAGCATTCCTTCAGAGGATACCCTGTGTGCCCACAGGTGGCTGGGATTGGGGAATACCTACGTCTGACCAAGACGGCCAGTGTGTCCTCTCAGGAACAGGACCGGAATGTGAAGACTGTGGTTACCAAGGCCTGGCCTGATCAGTGGAGGTGTAGCTTGCCTGAAGAGCAAATAGGAACCAGAAGAGAGTCAGCCTCGTAAAATCCTGGAGGGCCCCTTGGAGCAGGCGCCTGGCTGTGTTTGCTCAGTGGAGAGAAGTAGACACAGAAGTTCACACTGGGGAGGAGAGAGGGGGAGAAAGAGACTTTTGACTCTTCCAGAGCCTGAATTAAATCTCTCAAAACCTCTTAGTCCTTTGCTTGGGTTCCTCATTCTCCAAGCAACCTGCAGATGAACTTGGCACCAACAAAATGCCCCCTGGGTCCAGACAGACACCAGGGTTCCAGTTCCTGCGCTGTAAACCTTTTACGCTTCTATTATTTCTTTATGACACAAGTTCATCGTGAGAGAATTTGATAACCAGCTAAGCAAAACTGAAAGAGAACTCCAGTAGAGACATTATATTTTTGTGTGTGTCCTTGGACGTTTTATATCCACATATCTACATGTAAAATGCACATAGTAATAAAACTATGCAAAGTGAATATTGTTAAATGAATGACTATACATGTAAATATATTAACAAAATTTACAAAAACGACGTAACGCTATTCCTACTGAATGGCAACCACTTTCACCCCGTAATATGTCACAAATAGCTTTCCCTGTTTGTAAACATCCATATTATCATTCCTAACAAATAATATTATTCCATGGTATGCATTTATCTTACCTGTTTAAACAAATTGCTGGACTTGTGGGATATTTCCAGTTTTTCACTTTTATGGACCCACTATGATAGACATACTGTACAGTCACCTTTGTGCCAGGTAAATATCATATTCTTCCCCCCGGCCGTGCTGCATGGCATGCAGGATTTTAGTTCCCCGACCAGGGATCAAACCTGTGCCCCTTGCAGTGGAAGGGCGGAGTCTTAACCACTGGATTGCCAGTGAATTCCCAATGTCATATTCTGATCATCATTTTACAGCTGAGGAGACTGAGGCACAGCAAAGTTTAAAAGTTTTCCAAGGTCGTAGCTACTGAGTGACTGAGCCAGAATTTGCAGCCAGAGTTTCCAGTTGGGAGTTCCTTTCAGCATCTCTGTTTTCTCCTTTTCTTTAGTGTATCCCCTCCTCATACCTCCCTGTTTTCTCTCCCAGATCACCTCCCTGTGAGAACCAGTCTAGGCAGGTGACCCACTGCCTTCTCTGACACCTGAGTAACTTCAGTAATGTCCATCTCCTGGGGTTGTTGGGAGGAATGAAAGCAGGTGATAAATGACATGTAATGCATGATACTGTATTTGGGAAATTGTGAAGCCTGTGCGAATGAATGTTAGGAGGTACTAGCAAGGGCCTAAGCTCACAGTCAGATGCCACCACCTTTAGCCAAATCCCCTGACCTCCTCAAACCCAGGAAGGAAGCCTCCAGATTCACACTAGAGAGAAAGAAATCAACTGTTCCGACAACGCAGAAGCAATAAAGGAGGCGTCCCCCGGGCATTTCAGGAGCCCCACAGTTGCTCCCCACCCCCACCCCAGCCCCACAGCTGGAACGGGAGGGAAGATTTGTTAGTCTAAGGTTTATTCATGCTTATGATTTCCCTGAGGGAGGATGCATTCATGTCACAGGCCTTCCAGAATGTTTGTATCCATCTCTGAAAATCTGAGGAATCGAGTAAGCCGAGTAAAGGGATGAAACACAGCTCTTCCGTGTTTCAATTGACGTGTCTATCAGAGTAACTGCTGGGAGAGTAGCAGATGATTATTAAAATCTGTTTCTTTCATTGACGGAACCAAACAAACATTAAAAATATACATCAGTGACTTAGCAATGTCTAATATTTGATTTTGAGTATCAAACCTCCCCACTGGATTCCAGCCAATGGAAGATGCAGGACCCCAGGGCAGAACTAAATGAGGCTGCAGAGAGCAGAGGTGGACCTAGGGCTCCTGAAAGGATGGGCTTGTGGCAGGAGGACCCAGAACTGGAGAGTCACCGAGAACTAAGTCAATGACCGGAGTCACACAGAAGTTGTGTTGGGCAGCAGCTCAAAATTCTCATAAGTGTAGTAGCAATTTAGGAAGACTCAGGGTTTGCAGGGAAAACCCAAAGAAAGCAAAAGTCTGTGTGGATAGATGGGGTGAACATCTGACATTTGTGCATTCTTTTTCAAGGAATAATGACAGGGTACACCTCCTCTGATCCCCCTTATGACCAAGGGTGCATAGTTGCATGGCTTTATTCCCATCATGGTTTGGGCCAGTAAGTTAACTGGCCTTATTTGCATAAATATAAGAATAAAAATAAGCTAAAAGAAACATGGGACACCTACCACAAACAGGAAACTGCTAGCTTCACTAAACAGTTAAAAAAAAATTAAAAACATAAAAGCCACAATGATGGGACTTCCCTGGTGGTGCAGTGGTTAAGAATCCGCCTGCCAATGCAGGAGACAGGTTCGAGCCCTGGTCCGGGAAGATCCCACATGCCACGGAGCAACTAAGCCTGGGAGCCACAGCTACTGAGCCTGCGCTCTAGAGCCCGCGAGCCACAACTACTAAAGCCTGCATGACACAACTACTGAAGCCCGCACTCCTAGAGCCCGTGCTCCGCAACAAGGGAAGCCACCGCAGTGAGAAGCCTGCTCACCACAACGAAGAGTAGCCCCGCTCGCTGCAACTAGAGAAAGCCCGCACGTAGCAACGAAGACCCAATGCAGCCAATAAAAAAAAAAAAAAAAAAAAGTTTATGTCTTTTGATTAGTAACTTTAGTTCTAGAAATCTATTGGAGGGAGAGTCATCAGTGTGGACAAAGATTTGAGTTAAGGGACTTCCCTGGTGGTCCAGTGGTAAAGAATCTGCCTTACAATGCAGGGGACTCAGGTTCCATCCCTGGTCTGGGAACTAAGATCCCTCATGCTATGGAGTAACCTAACCCGCACGCCACAACTACTGAGCTTGCGCACCTCAGCTAGAGCCCTTGTGCTACAAACTATAGAGCCAACATGCCCTGGAGCCTGTGCACCACAACTAGAGAAGAGAAAACCCACAAGCCACAACTAGAGAGCCCATGCGCCTCAACTAAGATCCAATGCAGCCTAAAATAAATAAATAATATATATTTTTTAAAAAAGATGTGAGTTAAGGGTGTTTATCAAAGTGTCATTTATGTTGGCAAAAATTACCACCACCCCCCCAAAAAAAGGAAAAGAACAGAAGGAAGAAAGCAATAACCCAAGTATTCAACAGCAAGGAAATGTTTAAAGAAGTTATGGCATGCGCATTTGATATAATACTGCATAGCTATTAAAAACCATGTTTTTGAAGAATATTTAATGACCTGGAAAATGTTTGTGATATAGTGAGTGAGATACAAAATTGCATGTGCAATTATATTTTTGTCCAGTTTTGTATATACATATATATTTATCCTGAAAAATACATATAAAATACTTGAGAGGAAATACAAACAAGTTTAAAAGTTATTTGTGTTTGTTGGAATTATAGGTGATTTTTATTTTCTTCTTTGTCTTAGTGTATTTGATAAATTTCTATAATGATTATATTATTTTAAACAATAACCTATATATTTAGAGAACAAGACCTGGGTTTCTCATTCACTCCACAGTCAACGGTGAAAAGACCCAGGCCAGGCCTTCAAGGATCTTCCAGTTCACAGGAGAAACAGCCAAGCAAACAGGAAGTTACACTACAGAATGCAATTATTTCTCCTCCCCTGGAAATGTTTGAAGACCTAGGAGGAAAGAGGAACCAGCATTTTGGTTGCTGATGATTTGGGCTCTGGGTTGAATAGACTATCTATTGTGAAAGTGTATTGTGCAAAAAGTGAATGGGGCTTTTTGTGAAGGGAGAAAAAGAGGGTGTGGTTTGGGAACTGGGAGGGTGGGGGAGGAGGAGGCAGGCCTGCAAGCGGTGGGCAGAGCCGCCCTGAAGGTCCCCCCAAGTTGTCCTTCTCAGCCTGCACCTGGCTCTCAGTGTCCAGGGTCAGCAGAGTACCTGGCTCTGCATCCGTAACAGGGGCTCAGTAAATGTTTAGTCAGTGTTTATTGTCCATAAGAACAGATGAATGAATGAGAATGTAACATCAGGGATCACTCTCATGAATTTCCTTTAAGGCATTAATTAAACATGTCTGAAGAAGAAAGACTCCATTGTGAAACCATGATGATGAGCAAGACAGGAGGGGAATTTAAAGTCTTCTCCACCAAGGCAGCAAGGGATGTGTGTGTGTGTGCACGCGCAGGAGTGTGTCTGCATGTCTGCTTTAGCGTCAGGAGGGACCTGGGTCCAAGTTTGAATGTGGCATTGAGTGAAGTCTGAGGAGCTCTTGGCTATGGCAACTTGCAAGCTGTTTGCTCTTGGCCAGACTCCGTTTCTAAATGCTTTACTACCTAGAAAATGGGGCTTAAGGTGACTTATGTTCTTGGATACCAAATGAGATAATGCAGGTAGGATAATGCTGCGTAGACAGCAAACACTCTGCATATAGAACAAGCTATTAATGTCAATATTATTACTTGTAAACCCCGAGGCATCACCTGCTTGGCAGGGGAGGGGGAGGAGTACCATAGGGTGATGGTGTTGCCATGTTCATTCTTCATACAGGAACTCTCTTTTTGTCCTTTCTTTTGGTCTTTTTACCTTTATTCTTCACTTCATCAACAAATATTTATTGAGAACCCACAATGTGCTGTCCATCCTTAAGGGTCTCCCAGGTAACCAAGAGTGACAGATATGACGAGGGATGACTTTTACAGGAGTAGAAGAGGGGTGCCCAACTCTTCTCTTTGGGAAAACTTAGAAGAGGTGATGTTTAAAGTGAGTCTTGAAAGAAAAGTGGGAACATGCTCAGCAAAGCAAGGGAGGCAGGGCTGTCAGCAGGCAACAGACTTTAGGAAGTTACTTAACCTCCCTGGGGGGCCATTTCCTGCTCTGAAGAATCCTGCCTCACCTTGAAATAAGACAATACATGCAAGGTGCCTAGCATAGTGCCTGGCCTTTAGTCGGTACTGAAAAAAACCAGTTCTTTGTCCCCTCTGTATCAAAATCACTTCCTCTTTGAAGCTTACTTCCTGTTCACATTTTGTTCTTTTCCCCAGTTCCTGAAGACATACTGACTTTTGGCTTAGGCTGTAAATTACTCAGCCTATTTTCCAGGACGCAGAAAATAATTTTAAGAATGGATCACAGTTTCATCCACAAAGAAAATCCCAATAAATTCGAAGTACAAATGTCATATGGATCACATCCTTTGTTCATAATACGCTAAAACTAGAAGTTAATGTTAGAAATTGAGTATTTAAATTTTCCAAAATAGCTTTTGGATAAAGGAGGAAGTCAGGAATTAAGTGGGTTTTTTTTGTGTGTGTGTGTGTGAGCCTCGCTGCCTTTATTTTATTTTTTGTGTGAACACAGTTTTCTTTGTGTCTAACTTTTTAAAATTTTATTTATTTATTTATTTTGGTTGCGCCGGGTCCTAGCTGACGCACATGGGATCTTTAGCTGCAGCATGTGGGATCCTTTTTTTTTAGTTGCAGTAGGCAAACTCTTAGTTGTGGCATGTGGGATCTAGCTCCCCAACCAGGGATCGAACCCTGGCCCCCTGCATTGGGAGTGTGGAGTCTTACCCACTGGACTACCAGGGAAGTCCCACATCTAACTGTTTTTTAATTGAAGTATAGTTGATTTACAATATCGTGTTAGTTTCAGGTGTGTAGCACAGTGATTCAGTTAATTTTATATATATAGATATATAGATATATAAGGAGTGTGATAATTTAGAAAAAAACACAAAGAAGAACCACACCTAGGAAAACCAACAGTATGCGTGCAAAGCTTCACTCAAAATTTTGTTTAGTTTTTAAAATGATTTTATTATTAAACCCAGAAAAATTTAAACAAACAAAATATTCATTAAATAATTTAGAAATGTGCAAAAACAAAAACCCCAAATAAAGATGAGGAAGGAAGAGATCAGGCAAAGAAACAGAAAAAAATAAATTAGAAAATAGAACAACTGTTGAATTATTACATACGTCCTTGAGTTGGTTCTTTTTGTAAAAAGAAGATCTAAATAACACAATGGACAAATGTAACTAAGGAAAAAAAGCAGAAACAAACACAACTTAGGGTGAAATGGTGGAAATGTCAAAAATAGACTTAAAAAATATAAAAGAGTATGATGTGAAATTGTTGACAAATTTGAAAACTTCAGGGATAATTTTTTGGAAAAAAAAAATAGAGAAATTTCTCTGACAGAATCAGGAGTAGAAAATCTAAACCACCTCCTTCAGCTTCTGCTTAGAAGCGGTGGACAGAGTGCCTGCCCCTGACCAGCTTTCCAAAGCTGCACTTTTTCTCGGCAGCATTTCACACCATCTGATGTGACATATGCCTAATTGCTTACTTGTTTCCCTTTTTCTCTCCCCACTAGAATACGAGCTTCCTGAGAAGAGAGAACTTTGTTTTGTTTTTTTAATTAAACTTTTTACTTTGAGATAATTGTGTGTGTGTGTGTGTTTAATTAAACGTTATATTTTTGAGATAATTGTAAGAAAACTGTTTTGGGAATTCCCTGGCGTCCAGTGGTTAGGACTCGGCTCTTTCACTGCCATGGCCCAGGTTCAGCCCCTGGTCGGGGAATTAAGATCCTGTAAGCTGCGAGGAGCAGCCAAAAAAAAAAAAAAAGAAAGAAAACTGTTTTGCTTGCTGCTGTATCCCTACTGCACAGAACTGGGTCTCGGGCATAGCAGGCACTTGAAATAAATACTAGTTTAATGAATTGAGGAAGAATTTAAGACAGATATCAAGAATGTTGTTCCCCAAAGTTGTGAGTTCAGGCGGTTTTACTGGGGAAGAGGGTGTGTCTTCTAAAGTTTTGAGGCATGGGTTATATAAACTAATCCAGAATATAGCATTTTCTCTATGAAGAAAACTACATTTTTTTTTCCTAAGGCGTAAAAGACTTTTTTTTTGGTGTTTTTTCTTTTTTTTCCTTTGGCCGCACGGCACATGAGATCTTAGTTCCCCCACCAGGGATCAAACCCGAGTCCCTTGCATTGGAAGCACAGAGTCTTAACCACTGGACCGTCAGGGAAGTCCCAAAAGAAAAGACTTGACTATGGAGAGATATACTTTATGCCTGATGCAAAAGCTAAATGATGTAAAGATGGAAAGGTCAAATTAATTTACAGGCTTAATGCAAATCCAAATGTGATTTTTTTTCAAACTTTTACAAAAAAGATTATAAAATTCGTTTAGCAGAATAAATAGGTAGAATTTCAAAGAAAGTTTTGTAAAATAAGAGTAAGGATAGGGCTTCTCTGGTGGCGCAGTGGTCGGGAGTCCACCTGCCAATGCAGGGGACACAGGTTCGTGCCCCGGTCCGGGAAGATCCCACATGCCGCAGAGCGGCTGGGCCCATGAGCCATGGCCGCTGAGCCTGCGCGTCTGGAGCCTGTGCTCCACAACAGGAGAGGCCACAACAGTGAGAGGCCCGCGTACCGCAAAAAAAAAAAAGAAACAAAAAGAGTAAGGATAGAAGGAGTAGACCATCTACCCACAAAACATATTAGAAAATTGTGACATTTAAAATTCTGTGGTATTAGGACAAAAATATATAGTTGTTTTAGTAGCTTAAAATAGGGTACTCAGAATGAGATGATGATACACATATTAATTTAATGTGTAATAAAGTACCATCATCAGGAAAAGAAAAGGTTATTATTATTATTTTTTAAATAAATTTATTTATTTTTATTTTTGGCTGCATTGGGTCTTTGTTGCTGCATGCAGGCTTTCTGTAGTTGCGCTGAGTGGGTGCTACTCTTCGTTGTGGTGTGCGGGCTTCTCATAGCAGTGGCTTCTCTTGTTGCAGAGCACGGGCTGTAGGCGCACGGGTTTCAGTAGTTGTGGCAAGTGGGCTCAGTAGTTGTGGCTTGCAGGCTGTAGAGCGCAGGTTCAGTAGTTGTGGCGCACGGGCTAAGTTGCTCCGCAGCATGTGGGATCCTCCCAGACCAGGGCTTGAACCCGTGTCTCCTGCGTTGGCAGGCGGATTCTTAACCACTGCACCACCAGGGAAGCCCAGAAAAGGTTATTTTAAAAATTATTTTGGGCTACTGGCTGGCAGTTTAGGAAAAAAAAAATTATATCCTCACCTCACATAATACAACAAATAAATTCTATCTGGACTTAATAACAATCATAAGATCAAATGTAAAAATATTGTAAGGAAGAGAAAATAGACACTTTCAAACACCTGGAGAAGAAATGACTTCCTAAGCTTAGAACGAATGGAAGAAATCAAGGGAAAAAAGAATATTTTTGGTTGTATAAATAAGTCAAACTTTGCCATGGTAAGAAAACAGAAATTATCTCTAAGAGATATTAAGCGAAGAAGGCAAGTTGCGGTTAGTTCACATAATGTTCACATAAAGAAGAAAAGTGTACACAAAAGAAAGCTATATATTTTTGTGAATATATTAGGTGTGTAAATACCTAGGAAGTGGTGAGGAGGAATATACACAAACTGATAGCATTTGGAGTGGGCTAAGGGGACATTTGCTTTATTTGAACTATATGAATTTTAATTTCATACAAGAATATACTCATGTATCACTTGCGTAATTTTTAAAGAAAAAGTGATGACAAAACTAAAAAAGACTGTGTTAAATACTTCTAAAGCTTTTTTAAAAATTATATAAAGAACTTGTATAAATGATTTTTTAAACTGTAAAATCCCAATAGATAAATAGTTAAAAGATATCATGAGTCAGGTCACTGAAAAGAAAATACCAGAAACAAAACTAGAAGAAAATGTTCGCACTCACAGTCATTTAAATAAATCCAGAGTGAAAGCTGTCACTGAAGATCAGAATTCCAACTTCTCTTCTGGGCCCCGGGACCAGCTCAATCTTGGGAAATGGGCAACTTGCGGGAACCTGCAGCAGAGAGGAGGATGGGGGGCCCTGCCCGGATCCTCCCAACTGGAGATTTTGCTGGTGTTGGTTGCCCATCCCTTCCTATGGGGTAGATGGTCCTGTCTTGCCCCTACTTTGCCTCCCTGCCTTCTCTGCAACAGAGTGCAGTATGGGGAGAAAGAAAGAGATCTGCAGAGAGCTGGTGGGGTGGCCCAGTCTGCAGACAAAATTGAGGCTATTTTGTCTAGTGCCCCCACACAAGTGTCCTTTCTTAGGGACTGAGCACCAGAGCATGGGGGGAAGGTTGGCTTTAGGACTTCCTTGAGCTGGTAGGAAACCATGGGAAGAAGTGGGCAGGAATGATGAATACAAAGGGATTCTGAAGCACTTGGAGTACAGTGGACATCCTTGGGGATAGGGACCTTCTCTTTTGCTGTCTAGATTCCCCAGCATTTGTTCACACTTGAGCTGCACAAGTCTACACTGTGTGGACTAGCACAGTGGAGCTGCTGTGTGCCTGCAGATGATTCACGTCTCTTTTTCTGGATCTGGACAACCTGGGTTGAAACTCAGCTCTACCTATTACCTACTTGACACCAGGAAAGTAATCGAACCTTCCTGAACTCATTTTTTACTTTTCTAAATGGAGGACAAGAACAGAGCTCCCCTCCAAGGGCTGTGGAGAGGATTTAATGAGAGAGTGAAGCATGAGCATCGGGTCAGGCAGAGTAAAGGGTTAGCAAATGGCAGCTGGTTCATCATTCTCTAAAGACCTGGCCTCTTACAGCGCAGCACAGGTAGGTCATGGATTTGAACTTGTGCATCTCGTGGCTGCTGGCCATCTCCACTTGCATGTTCTTCTTATTATTTTTTTTTTAATATTTTATTTACTTATTTGGTTGCACCAGGTCTTAGTTGCAGCAGGCGGGCTCCTTTGTTGCGGCACGCAAACTCTAAGTTGTGGCATGCATGTGGGATCTTAGTTCCCTGTCCAGGGATTGAACCCAGGCCCCCTGTGTTGGGAGCATGGAGTCTTAACCACTGTGCCACCAGGGAAGTCCCCACTTGCATGTTCTCTTTACACGTCACTTGTCCAAAACAGACAAGTCTCCACGCCAAACCTGTCCCCACACTGGGCTCCCGTCAATGGCACCGCTGTCCATCCAGGGCCAACCAGAAACCTGGCACTCCCTCTCTTTCACCCTCAGTGGTCATCAATGACCAAGGTGTATGGATTCCACCATGGAAATACTTTTCAGGATGCATCACCCAACCCCCACAGGCCTGGTCTAGCCGCCAGTGTTTCCCTCCCTTGTACCAGCCTTTTAGCTACTCTCTCTGCATCTAATCTGGACTCCTTAGACCTATTCTTTTTAAAAAAAAAAAAACCTCTTAATGACTTAAAGCTTTTAATGGCTTCCCACTGGCCTTAGGATAAATCAAAATAAATAGTAAAAGTTATTGAGCAACCACAGTCCTTCCTATTTGTGGGGGGTTGGTTCCAGGATGCTCAAGTCCCTTATATAAAATGGCACAGTCTTTGCACATAACCTAAGCACATCCGCTTGTGTACTTTAAATCATCTCTAGATTACTTGTAGTACCTAATACAATGTATATGCTATGCAAATAGTTGTCAATACAATGTAAAAGTTATGTAAATAGTTGCTGGTTTGACAAATTCAAGTTTTGCTTTTCGGAAATTTCTGGAATATTTTTTCAAATATTTTCAATCCAAGGTTGGTTGAATCCGGGGATGTAGAACCTGGAGATAAGGAAGATCAACTGTATTGTGTACCAGCCACTGTCTTAAGTGCTTTACCTGCTTTATCTCTTTCAACTCTGGAAACCCTATTAGATAGATACCATCACTTCCAGCTTGCCTGGTCACCTTCAACAAGTTAATTTAGTGACTCAGTTTCATTATCTGCTAAGTGGTGATAATACCTTATCTCTTAGGGTTATTGTGAGGATTAAATTAGTTATATCATGTAAAGTGCTTGGAAAAATGCCTGGCATGTAGTAAGCGCTTATTAAATTTAGCTAAGTGTTGGAGAAGACACCCCATCTTGCAGCTAGGGAAATGGAAACAGAGAGGTTAAGAAACTCGCCCGCCCGCCCCACCAAGCCCCACAGAGGGGAAATGGCCCAGTCAGGATTCAACCCAGGCCTCTTGACACCAGTCACTGAGCTGAGTCTTCAAGGAGACTGTTACTCACCAGCCTGTTACTCACCAGCCTCTTCCAAAGCCACCCTCACCTGCTGTACTCACTGCAGCCCCTAAAGGCACCTCAATCTGTCTTCTGCATGCTGTCCCATCTCTTATGGGCCTTTGTCTCTTCCAGGAAGCCCTCCCTGGACACCCAGACCAGGTTAAGTCCTGGGTATGTCCTCCCATAGGACCCTCCCCCCACTTCTTGGCAACACTTTGCACATTAGCAGTTACTGAATTGATCATAACACTGTGTTTCCTACCTGTCTTCCCTGGCCTGTGGTGAAGGCGGGACAACGTCTATCTTAAAACCTGCAGTGCTTTATCAATATTTGTAGAATGAATGAATGAATGTACCTCAGGGGTTTCAGTCATCCTTGTCAACTACATGATGCAAAGCTCTTTTCTAAGAGGGAAGTAGGTGGTGAGGGGAAATTTGATTGGAGACCCAAGCCAGGGAGATGTCTAGGATAATGGAGCGGGGGCTCATTGGTACCAGGGGCTGTGGGGGCCGAGTGGAAAGGGGTATCAAAGCATAGAAGGCAACAAAGTCATTCTTAGCATCTTAGCATTCTTCTCCAGCACCGAAGCCAGGGACCTGAGTAGAGAAAGCTGATTGGAGGGAGCCTGGCACATAGTCAGTGCTCAAAAAGCATGCGTCGTTCATATTAATAAAATAATAATCTGCATGGAGCTCCTGCGAAAATTTGTTTTATTTGGAAAAACGAAAAGGGAAGGAAAAGGGAATAATGTGAACCAAAATACAGAGAAATGAAAGTGCAAAGCATTTGTGTGTGGTCAGTGTGGTGGGAACTAGGGTGCATCTGTGGAAGAACTCTGGGTGGTGAGGTTCGAAAGGCTCTAAAGCGGGGTCGTGGCCAGAGTGGAAGGGTCTTGGATGCCGTGTTAAGGTATCTGGGCTTTATCTTGTAGGCCAAAATGTGTTTGTTAAATGACATTGCATAAGAAGGGCTTCAATGTCAAATAAGGTTAAGACAAATACTGTATGATATCACTTACATGTGGAATCTAAAAAATACAACAGACTAGTGAATATAATTTAAAAAGAAGCAGACTCACAGATACAGAGAACAAACTAGTGGTTACCAATGGAGAGAGGGAAGGGGGAGGGCATTGTAGGGGTGGGGGATTAAGAGGTACAAACTATTATGTATAAAATAAGCTACAAGGATATATTGCACAGCACACGGAATATAGCCAATATTTTACAATAACTATAAATTGAGTATAACCTTTAGAAATTGGGAATCACTCTACTGTACACCTGTAACATATAATACTGTACATCAACTATACTTCAGTAGAGATTTCCCTAGCGGTCCAGTGTTTGGGACTCTGCACTTTCACTGCTGTGGGCCCAGGTTCAATCCCTGGTCAGGAACTAGGATCCCACAGGCCATGCGAGGTGCCGCCAGAAAGACAAAACAGAACAACAACAACAACAACAAACTATACTTCAATTAAAAAAAAGAATTGACAGAGTGAAAAAATGAAAGAAGTCCTTTACTGAGAGACTGCTGCTTGGAGCCTTTAATTTGTCATTTTGTGTTTGGATTCTCTAACATGGGCATGATATAGAGGATTTCCTAAACTTATGTGACCAAAGAATGAAGCTTCTAAGGAATGTACTTGGAGAAATGTTGCTGTAGTCACTGGGCAACGCTGAAAGGTTCTGAGGGGCACAAAGTGATAGGGTCAGATTTATGTTTTATACTTTTTTTTTTTTTTTGCGGTACGCGGGCCTCCCACTGTTGTGGTCTCTCCCGTTGCGGAGCATAGGCTCCGGACGCGCAGGCTCAGCGGCCATGGCTCACGGGCCCAGCCACCCCGCGGCATGTGGGATCCTCCCGGACCGGGACACGAACCCGTGTCCCCTGTATCGGCAGGCGGACTCTCAACCACTGCGCCACCAGGGAAGCCCCCAGATTTATGTTTTAGGCAAAGTAATTCTGTGGCCTGGTTGCCAGTGGCGGGAGAAGCACAGGGAAAAGGAGAGGAAAGCATCTCTACAATCCACCAGCTTCAGGGAAACAGAAGCAGCTCACGTGCCTGTCAGAGAATTGACTTCACCGACCAACAGTGGGGCACGGGGCCTAGGCTTAGCTTGGTTGCTGTCCCTATGCTTCTAGATGGTCTGACAGGCGAAATGCCCAGTGCTGGAGAAAGGCGGCTTTGAATGTATCTCGTGTCTGTGATAAATAAGAAGAGACTGGCAGCTTTCTCCTTTACTCCCTCCCGAAGACTCAGGTATGTCCTCCGCAGGCCCAGCCTCTCTTTTCACTGTCCAGCCTCTCAGGCCCTCCCTTCCCCCCACCCCCCTTGCCACTTCTTGCCCAGGTGCAGTGGGACCATCTCCTGTTCTCCTCTCCCTCCCTTGGATTCCATTTGTGTGTCCAAAATGACCTGAATCATGGTGGGGCTGCAGACTCACGTCTTTCTCGCATGCCTGTAAAAAGAAGATGTAAGAATGTTCTCCTTGACACACCTCTATCAAGAAAAAAGAAAACCATAATATGTGAAGGGAAATTCAGCCTAACAGAAAGCCCTATAGTCAACCTCCTGAGCTCTTGGAAATGCTCAGAAGCCCCTTTCAGATCCCCACTGGAGTCTCCATCTGCTAGCTTATTCTCATTAAACTTTCTTTTTCTCAAGCATCAGCACTCATAACAAAGGTTGCAGATCCAAAATCATTTTATCATCCACAGTTGCAAGTTTTGCTTTCTATTTTTCATTGCAAACATCCAAGCACTTCCTCAATATTACGGATTAAATAAAAATTTTTAGTTTAGCCTGGGAATTTTACAACTAACAATTCCCCCTCCCCTCTCCCCACACGGGTAAAAATGTGCTGAGTGCGAAGCTGATTTACAAAACTGATTTACAAATGAACTTTTGGAGCATAACCTGTGTGGAAGCTCTTAGGTACATCTCTGTAACCACATAATTGTGTATCTGTTTGTGAGTTTGTTCACCCAAAGTAGACTTTTGTCTTTCTTTCTCTCAATCTTTCTGACATCGAACGCTCACCTAACCTGCTTCTTAATAACGCATCCCAATATGGCTTCTAGGGCACTACCCCTAGTCACTCTAAGTCCATGCTATTGGGTGGGTGTTGGCCCCACCCCTGAGGGTCCAACCAATCAACACATCACATTTCCGTGTGTCAGTGTTGAGCCAAGTCAGGCCAGCGAGAGCCAGTGAAACTCAAGTTAGTCGTCTGACTTACTGGATTACTTTTTCCCTTTTCCTGAGAGGCTGTAACGTTTGGCGCTATGGCTGCCATATTGCGCTGACAGGAAACTAAAGCCAACATGGAGGAGAGCAGAGCTGAGAAGCGGGACTTGGAGTCAGTCATCCTTCTATCCTCTGATCAAGCTGCACCTGAAGCTCCACCTACACGGGAAGTTCAGCTCTATGCGTCAGTAAATACACTTTGCTTAAATCAGTTTGGGTGGGGTTTTCTCTCACTTGGTAACCAGAAGAGCGCTCCCTCTAACAGCAATCTACTTCTGCATTAGTAAGCCTCATGGCAGACTCACGGATCCTGCACTGTTGATTCGAATACCCGACTCTTCTCCCTGTCTTTGGAGGATAAGCACTGCACACACGTCTTGCTGAAAGAAAAGGAACTGTTTTTAAACAGTGTGAGCTCCAGGCTCCTCTGTACCTCCAAATAGGCAAGTCACATATGTTCCTAGGGCTCCAGCAGACACTCTAGCTGGTATCTGGCATCTGTCCTGAAACCCAGAGTGGTTCTCCTGCAAGGAAAGGCAGCCAGCCTCAGGCAGAAACAAGGTGACAGGGAACTCAGGGTGCTCTGAGTCTCCTGATGGCCAAATTGACCAGACTTACCTCTCCAGGCCCATCTCCGGAGGCAGAGAGAATTCATGCCATGTTTGGAAAAACAGTAAACCTAGTAGGCAAGGTAGGGAGAGGTGATTAAAGGCGAAGGCTCAGGCATCAGCCAGGTCTGGGTCCAAATCCTCATCTTACTACACACAAGCTGTGTGCTGGTGGCAAGTTACTGAGCCTCCTGAGCCTCAGTTATCTCATCTGTAAAATAGGGATAGCAGTATCCACCTCACAAAATATTTGTGGGGACTGAATGACATAATGGGGTAAAGTGCAATGCCTAAAGTAAGCACTATATGGGAAAAAATAATTATTATTGTCATTAGATATGTCCAAGCCCGGTCTAACCTATAAGCACACTAAAGCATTCTGTTAACTGGAAGAGTTCCAAAGACAGAGAAGGTCAAAGCTGGCTACAGGTTGGTTACCCTTCAATAGGAACCAAAGGGTGAAGAACATGGACTTTAGCTTCAGGAAGACTTAGGTTCAAGTCTGGCTCTGTCACTTACAGTTGTTTGATCTTGAACAAGTCATGAGTGACCTTTCTGAGCCTCCACTGCCTCATCTGTAAAATGGGCAAATGGAAACCTACTTCAGAGACTTGTGGTGAGGATGCAATAAGCTATGCATGCACCTGCTTGGCACATTGTTCAAAGCTCAATAAGCAGTGGGTACGCCTCAGGTGTGTCCACAGGCAGGCTATGCAAGTGACAGTTCTTAATTATGTGAACAGGGGAATGAGGCTGCTGTTATCTTTATTTACACAGCATTGAGTATTCCTTAGACAAGGGATGTAATTTATGGTGAGAGAAGAGGAAGAGAAGAAAAAAGAAGAAGAGAAAATGGCATGTGCTGGGGAGGAAGAGCATGGAGAGATGTTGTCCTGAGATCTTTACGCAGACTCCTGCTTCCTGGAGCTGATGGCAGGAGCTCTGGTCCAGGTTTCCCAAGAGCTTGGTTCTAGCCAGTGCCTCTCCATCCAGGTACTCAGACCCCTTTAGTCCTGGGTGAGACGCTTTCCTTAACTGTGTGACCTTGGAGAGAAGTTCAGACAGCTTCTCTGAGCCTCTTGTCCTATCTATATGAGTCTCTTGTCCTATCTATATGAGCCCGTTGTCCTATCTATATGTCCTATCTATATGGCATTATGAACACTGGTCTCTTTCACAGGACGGATGTGGGCATTAAATGAAATGTGGAATGTGGAAACACTTCAGAAACTCTCCAGAATCTTCTTATTGCCCCAGGTGGCCTTAGTATTCTATGGTTTGTGTCCTGCCATTTTCCAGTGTACGTTACACATTTTATTTAATTAATTTTGGGGGCTGCGCCAATTGGCAGGCGGAATGTCAGTTCCCCAACCAGAGATCGAACCTGTGCCCCCTGCAGTGGAAGCGCAGAGTCCTAACCACTGGACCGCCAGGGAATTCCCACGTTACACATTTTAAACACACTTTTTCTGTGTCTATTTCATGGCCTGGAGGAGGGATGTGGTGGGAATGCGGGAGGGGCAGCAACAAAGAACTGGGCGTGGGCGGAACTCCCTGATGGAGGTGGTGGTTGGGCTGGGGCTATTCAATGGGGCAGGGGCTGAGCCGGTGGAAAGGAGGCAGGCTAATCCGTTTAGGTGTCAGACAGACCTGAAGCTGAATCCTGGCCTCCAACTGGGACACCTTGGGCAGATCATCTGTGAACTTTCCAGCTTCCTTTTATTCATGGGGATGAGGGTGTTAGTGTGAAGATTAAAAGAGAAACATGTTTAAAGCACTTAGTATGGTCCCTGGCTTGTTTTCACTTGCCGTACTTTTTAAATTTTTGTTCTATTACCAAAAGAAGGGAAATAAATCAGAAACTCAGGAACATCTGAATCCAGCCTGGGTTAATTCAGAAATGAACACTTAACCCTCTCAGGGTTGAAACCGCACACACAGATTGGGACCTGAACCCAGAGGCTGGGTCTCCAACCACTGTCATTTCATTAAAATCACACACCTGGTCTCAGGGCTTACTGAAGCTCAGTTTCTTTAGGTCTCAGTGCAGAAGGGATTCAGCAAGAGGCAAAGTGATAGGCAAGAAGTAGATTTATTAATATAGGATGCTTGTGAGTAGGCAGGCAAGGGGGCTCTGCTCCGAGAACTAAGTGGTAAAGCAGGTTTATTTAGAGAGATACACATTCCATAGGTAGAATGTGGTCTGTTTCAGAAAGAATGGCCCCAAAATATAGAGTGGTTAGGTTTTTTTTTTTTTAATTTATTTATTTTATTTATTCATTTTCGGCTACGTCGGGTCTTCGTTGCTGCACGTGGGCTTTCTCTAGTTGTGGCGAGTGGGGGCTAATCTTCGTTACAGTGTGCAGGCTTCTCACTGCGGTGGCTTCTCTTGTTGCGGAGCACGGGCTCTAGGCGCCAGGCTTAGTAGTTGTGGCTCGTGGGCTCTAGAGTGCAGGCTCAGTAGTTGTGGCGCACGGGCTTAGTTGCTCCGCAAGCAAGGCATGTGGGATCCTCCCGGACCAGGGCTCAAATCTCTGTCCCCTGCATTGGCAGGCGGATTCTTAACCACTGCACCACCAGGGAAGTCCTAGAGTGGTTAGTTTCTATAGGCTGGATAATTTCATAGGCTAATGAGTAGGAGGATTTTTCCAACTATTTTGGAGAAGGGGCGGGGATTTCCAGGAATTCGGTGGGTTTCGGTCAGTCTCAGAACTGTCATGGCGCCTGTGGGCATGTCGTTTAGCATTTGCTAATGCGTTACAATGAGCTTATAATGAGGCTCAAGGTCTACTGGAAGTCCAATCTTCCGCCATCTTGGCTGATAGGTTCTAACCAGTTTTTGTCGTATCCTCAAGGGCTATGTCATGCTTTAAGGGTTGTGCCATGCCCCCTTCCCTCCTGTTTCACGGTGAGTCTGGGATTTTCAAATATACTTGCCTTCCTGCATTTAATACTATTTGATTGACTTAAAATAGTGGAGTGTGGACTCTTATAGTTGGAAGGGATATTAGGGCTTGTAGCTGTGGCCCCAGGAATCCTGGGCTCTGCAGAGCTGCCTCAGAGCCAGGAGTGCCCAGCAGGCAGGGTTCCAGGGCTTGGCTGCTAAAAGAGGTTTGAAAACCCCATTAGCCCAATGCCTGAATCCATTATGGTGTTTCTGGTATGAGGCTGAGGCCCTCTTGGAAGAATTCTGGTACAGTAGACTTCACTATCTTTCCTCATTGGAGCAGGAATTGACTGTCCTGTCATGGTCATCTGTGTCCTTTATATATATATATATATATATATATATATATATATATATATATATATATATATTTATTTATTTATTAAATTTATTTTTTGGCTGAGCCACATGGCTTGCAGGGATCTTAGTTCCCTGACCAGGGATTGAACCCGCACCCTCGGCAGTGAAAGCATGGAGTCCTAACCACTGGACTGCCAGGGAATTCCCTGTGTCCAGCTTTTAGATCAGAGTTCTAGCATTCTCCATTGTTAAGGAGCTTCCAGTATACCCACGAGGAGACCCAGGGTTCTCCCTGATTGTCCTCTTGAAGGTGGGCTGGAGGGCTGAAGCCTCATGCTGAGGAGCAGAAAGAGGAGGGAGTCCAGAATCCTGGAGAAGTCAATCCTTTGGGGGGGAGGGGTGTGGCTCTGGGGGCCAGATGCCTCTGGGACAGAGAACTCTGTCCTCTATGAAACCTCATGTTGTTATACAACAGGCTGTAATTAATAGCACCGAGGCTCTGAAAGACTTCCTATCATTCTAATAAAAAATGAAAGCTAACTGTGCCCAGCGCCTTGCAGACACTTGCCCGCCCAGAAGGCTTCAGCAGAGGGCGCTCACAGGGACCGGAGGTGTCCCCATGCCAACCACCAAACTGCAGGAGAATGAGGCCCTGCCCCATCTGGTTCTGCTCAGCCAGAGCAGGGCAGGTACCAGGAGACCTGCGGCCCCAGGGGATATGAGTCATTCAGAGAGGAGGCCTAGGAGTGTTGGGGGAGGAGGGAGATGGAGAACAGGCATCAGGGCTGATTTCCTTTGACCTCCAACTTACACATCTATTTGTCACCCATTTTGTACTGGTCAGGCTTCCACCCTGGTGCAGAGCACGGAGGCTCAGCCAGGACTTCCCTGCACGCTGCTTCAAGATTCACCTGCTGAAAGCACCACTGGAATCATATCCTGTTTCCACTCAAGAACCTGTAGTGGCTCCCCATTCCATGGAATCATGTGAATGTCTCTGCCTTGTGTCAAGGCCTTTGACTATCTGCCTCCTCGCCTCCAATCTGCCTCATCTCTACATGCACTGTTTGCTTCAGGCAGACTGGTCCCCTTGATGGCTCCCCCAGACTGCCATCCACTTTCTCTTTGCAAAATGGCACTAGTTGTGCCCACTTTATAGAGTTGCTGTTGTGAGGACTAAGTGAGAGAACACATGCGAACCATATGCCTGGCACATGATAGGCACTTAGATAAAATGTTTGTGATAATGATAACAATGCTGCTGCTGAACTATTTCTTGCTTGGTAACTTCCGCCCTCCTCTTCACCCAGCCAAAATATTTTTGCCTTTGACAGTCCAGCTCAAAGCTGCTCTTCCTCTCAGAAGTCATCCAGGATCACATTGGGCCAGTGGTTTACAAATCTGGGGCACTTCAGAATCACCTGATAAGGTTTTTTCTTTCTTTCTTTCCTTTTTCCCCCATTTTGGGGGTTTGTTTTTTATTTTTTGGCCGGGCCATGAGGCATGTGGGATCTTAGTTCCCTGCCCAGGGATCGAACCTGTGCACCCTGCAGTGGAAGCACAGAGTCTTAATCACTGGACCGCCAGGGAAGTCCTGGGGGATGGTTTTTTGTTTTTTGTTTGGGGGGATGGTTTTTAATATATTTTTTGTGTGTGGTAAAAAACACATAAGATTTACCGTCTTAACCACTTTTAACTTTACTGAACCACTTTTACAGTTCAGTCATGTTAAGTATATTGACATTGTTGTGCAACAGATCTCCAAAACTTTTCATCTTGCAAAACAGAAACTCTGTACACATTAAACAAAAACTCCCATTTCCCCCTCCTTTCTCTTTAAGACTAAAGAATATTCCATTTTATGTATATACCACATTTTGTTTATTCATCCATCCATTCATCAATGGACATTTGGGTTGCTTCTATCTCTTGGCTATTGTGAATAATGCTGCTGTGAACATGAGTGTGCAAATATCTGTTCAACTCCTTCCTTTCAATTCTTTTGGATATTTACTCAGAAGTAGGATTACTGGGACTTCTCTGGTGGTCCAGTGGTTAAGACTCTGTGCTTCCACTGCAGGGTGCACAGGTTCGATCCCTGGTCAGGGAATTAAGATCCTGCATGCCAGTGGTGTGGCCGGAAAAAAAAAAAAAAAAAAGGATTGCTGAATCATACGGTATTTTTAATAAATTTAAAATTTTATATTGTAGTATAGTTGATTTACAATGTTGTATTAACTTTAGGTGTACAGCAAAGTGATTCATATACATATATCTATTTTTTTTTCAGATTCTTTTCCCATATAGTTTATTACAGAATATTGAATAGAGTTCCCTGTGCTATACAGTAGGTCCTTGTTGATTATTTACTTTATATATAGTAGTGTGTATATGTTAATCCCAACCTGTTAATTTATCCCTTCCCATATGGTATTTTTATATAAAATTTGAGGAGCTGCCATACTGTTTTCCACAGCTTTTGCACCATTTTACATTCCCATCAACAGTAGTGCATAAAGGTTACAATTTCTCTACATCCTCGTCAATATTTGTTATTTTCTGGGTTTTTCATTTTTTTCTCTCTTTTTTTTTCTAATGGGTGAGTTTCTGTTTTCTTCATGATTGTGAAGTGATATCTCATTTGTCTGTTTTTGCTTTTGCTGCCTGTATATCCAAGAATTTTTGGCATCATATCCAAGAATTTATTGCAAAATCCATGAAGCATTTCCTCTATGTTTTCTTCAAGGAGTTTTATAGTTTTGGGTCTTATGTTTAGGTCTTAATCCATTTTGAATTAATTTTTGTATATGCTGTAAAGTAAGGGTCCGATTTTATTCTTCTGCATGTGGATATCCAGTTTTCCTAGCACCACTTGCTCGAGAATTGTTCTTTCCCGATTGAGTAGTCTTGGCACCCTTGTTGAAAATCGTATGATCATATATGTGAGGTTTTATTTCTGGGTTCTCTATTCCATTGGTCTGTGTCTATAGTACCACACTATTTTGATTACTATATCTTTGTACATGCATTGAAATTGGGAAGTATGGGGCTTCCAACTTTATTCTTCTTTTTCAAGTTTGTTTTTTCTTGCAATTCAGGGTCCTTTGAGGTTCCATGTAAATTATAGGATGAATTTTTTTTAATTTATGCTAAAAAGTCATTGGGATTTTGATAGAGATTGCATTGAATTTGTAGGTCACTTTGGGTAGTAATGACATCTTAACAATAGTAAGTCTTCCAATCCATTAACACAGGATGTATTTCCATCTTCTTTAATTTCTTTCAGAAATGTTTTGTAGTTTTCATTGTACAAGTCTTTTTTGGATTGTTCTTTGTTAGTGGGTAGAAATGCAACTGATTTTCATGTGTTGATTTTGTATCCTGCAACTTTGCTGAATTTGTTTATTCTAACACTTTTGTGTGTGTGTGGAATCTTTAGGGTTTTCTACATATAAGATCATGTCATCTCTGAACAAAAATAATTTTACTTCTTCCTTTCCAATTTGGACCCATTTAATTTCTTTTTCTTACCTAATTGCTCTGGATAGAACTTCCAGTACTATGTTGAATGGAAGTGGTGAGAGTGGGCATTCCTGTCTTGTTCCTGATGTTAGAGGAAAAGTTTTCAGTCTTTCACCATTGGGTATAATGTTAGCTATAGGCTTGTCATATATGGCCTTTGTTATTTTGAGGTAGTTTCCTTCTGTTTCCAGTTTGTTGAATGTTTTCATCATAAAATTTTGTTAAATTTTGTCGAAAGCTTCTTCTGCGTCAATTGAGATGGTCACGTGGTTTTTGTCCTTCATTCTGTTAATGTGGTGTATTTATTGATTTTTGAATGTTGGATCACCCTTGCATCCCAGGAATAAATTTTACTTGGTCATGGTACATAATCTTTTTAATGTGCTATTGAATTCTGTCTGCTAGTATTTTGTTGAGGATTTTTGCATCAGTATTCATCAGGGATATTGGTCTACAGTTTTCTTTTCTTGTAGTGTCTTTGTTTGGCTCTAATATGAAGGTAATGCTGGCCTCATAGAATGAGTTTGGGAGTGTTCCCTCCTCTTCAACTTTCTGAAAGAGTTTGAGGAGGATTGGTGTTAGTTCTTTAAATATTTGATGGAATTCTCCAGTGAAGCCATCTGGTCCTGGGCTTTTCTTTTTTGGGAGGTTTTTGATTCCTAATTCAATCTCCTCCTAGTTGTATGTCTGTTCAGATTTTCTATTTCTTCATGACCCAGTCTTAGTAAGTATATATGTCTAGGAATTTATCTGTTTTTCTCTAGGTTAACCAATCGTGGTGCACAATTGTTCATAATATTCTCTTATAATCATTTTTATTTCTACAAAATTAGTTTTATTTATTTTTAAAATTTTATTTATTATTTATTTTTGGTTGCATTGGGTCTTTGTTGCTGTGTGCGGGCTTTCTCTAGTTAAGGTGAGCGGGGGCTACTCTTTGTTGTGGTGCATGGGCTTCTCATTGCGGTGGCTTCTCTTGTTGCGGAGCACGGGCTCTAGGTGTGTGGGCTCAGTAGTTGTGGCGCACAGGCTTAGTTGCTCCACGGCATGTGGGATCTTCCTGGACCAGGGCTTGAATTCGTGTCCCCTGCACTGGCAGGTGATTCTTAACCACTGTGCCACCAGGGAAGTCCCCACATTACCTTTTGAGAAGCTCAGCCCATGTCCCCAGACAGCCTCCATTGCTCCCAGCAACGGCTGGTCTTGGGCTGACCACAGCTATAAGTAAGGACTTATATGGAAGTTAAGGAGGAGTGTCACCCTAAAATTAACTGATGACCAAAAGTGCATCTCCAGCCAGCAGCTCAGGGCCCCCAGTGAAGCTGGCTGAAAGCTCTGGGCTGCACAGAGGCTCATGGGATGCTGCTCAGGCTGAGGGGCTTAGTCTGGGGGCTGGGTGGGGTGGGGGCCTGCTGAGGGCTAGCTGCCAGCCTCAGGGCATCCTTCTGTGCCCACGGGGCCCCATTCTGTCTTGTATAATGAGTTTCCTCGGTTGGCCTGTGGTTGGTACAGGGCAGCTTGGGGCTCTCTTTGATGTACAGGCCAAGGGAGCTGCTGCTAAGAGGGGTCTGTCTTAGTGGGAGGGCAGGGTGGAAACTTAGTGGAGCCTGGTGGGCTAGAATTCTGATTTTCTATGCTTCAACTGGGGGACAGGGTGCCACTCAGTCACTGACTCCCTAAGCATTTGCTAATCACCTACTGTGTGCCAGGCACTTTGCAAACATCATGTGATTAACCTGTGCTGCAATGTTTTATAATGTGGGCTGGGAGCTGAGGCTCAGATAGGTGAGATGGCTTGCCCAGGTTTCACAGTGGGCTGCACTGCACACCTGACCTGAGAATGCCAAGTCCTGGAGCCTGGAAAGCCTGAGAGTGGTCTGGAGCAAGTGACAGGGGCGTGTTGGATCTATCAGGGGCTGAAGCAAACGGGCATCTAGCGCTGGCCCTCGTGGAGTTTACAGTCCTGGGAGTGTTAGACAAATGCCCACATGACTCTGAGATAAGGTGGAGGATCCAGGAAGTTCACCTTGCTGTTGGGTGGCCACAAAGTTGGCAAAGGTCGTGTCATCTCCCAGTAGGGAGGCCCTGCCCTTGTAAGGATGCTCCTGGGCCTCAGCCCAGGTCTCCTGCCTGTAAGACCTGTATAAGGACTCACCCCGATCTGCATTATAGTGGTTTCTTTTCAACCTTTCTGGCAACTGATTTTTAATATTTTTTCAATAATGATTTTTAGTATCTTAGCTTGTTCATTTGTCTTAGTGTATATATCTTTTTAAAAATTTTTTATTCTTTAGTGTATATTCTTCATTGTTTTGATTTGTATTATTCCCCATTATTTCTCCTTTCTAAATGATCTCATTTTACCTTCTATCCTTTCAAACATTTTAAGCCTTCTGGTTTCCTTTCAAATCTTCTCTTTAATTATCTGTGTTTATTGTTATATTTCCCTTCAATTTAAAAAATCATATTTTTCTGACTTGAAAAACATAAGGCATTTTTATTGCTAAGTATTTGGAAAATATAGGAAAGGGTATAAAGAAAGAAATTTAAATATCCCATTAAGCTCTCCTCTAGGGATAACCACTGTTGTTGTTCTATTCTTTTCAGCTACTTTTTTTGTTCATAAACACATAGATACTGCTTTAACACTTTGTCTGTCATATGTGTTGTAAATATTTTCCCATGATTTGATGTTTGTTGAAAAAAAATCTTCATTTTTGTAAACAGTAAAAGTTGCACATATTTGCTGTGAAAACATCAGACAATAGTAAGGGGTCTACAGCAAAAATGCAGTGCCCCCTCCTGGGAAACCAGCCCGAGACAACTACGATGAACTGTTGGGCATCCATCCTTCTAGACTTCGAACATGCATTTTCATGTGTGCTTTAAGCAATATTTGTACCTTTTGCTTTTTCACTCAACAGCACATGATGGGCATCTTTTGACATCAGCCCTGAGCAGTGTGGAGGTGGGGTTTTGAAGGGACCATAGCCAGGAAACCCTGGAAGGCTGTACTTACCCATCACATGAAAGGTTCTCAAAGGAGCTCATGTACAGGGACCAGCAGCCAAATGAGGATCAAAGCACCATTCACTTCATTTTTAGCTGAGCAAATGCCTGATACCGGAGAGGCCTGGGTTTGAGACCCAGCACAAAATGTGTGCCCTGATGCTTCCATCTTGTAGCAATTCCATTTTACTGCAATTAGCACATAGGAGGTGACTTTCAGCCAGCATGGCTAGGTTTTAATGGGCTGGAGATACGAGAAGGTAAATTCTCCAGTTTCCTTGTTCCCTCTCAGGAGAGGTGCTAGTGCAGTCAGCTGTTGAGGGTAGAGCTCTGCCTGAGCTGGGGTTTTCTGAGTCTCTTGGATTCCATTGTAATGATAGTAACATCCAACATAGTTCTAAGTATGCTTTACATATACTAACTTGGTTATTCCTTATAAGAGCTAGTATTTTAATACTATTTTTGGATAATAATATTTTACAGAGGAGAAAACTGAGGCACAGAGTGGTTAATTAACTTTGTCAAAGGTCACACAGCCAGCTAGATGTAGAACCTGGATTTGAAAGCAGGCAGTCTAAAATCTGTGTTCTTAACTAGTATGTTATTCTACCTCAGTAGCTAGTTTATAGTGGTTTCTGGTTTTTTACATCATCCAGCTCTAGCATCTGGGTTCATGGGATCACTTCTTCCTACGGTACAACGCCACATTGCTATAGTGTCCTCTGGTTATAAAGAGATGACTAGACTTTGCCTGTTGCAGTCACACCACAACCATGTGAGCATGCATCCTCATTTGTCTTCTGAGTCACGAGGCCAAGACCAATGTGAACTAGCAGTCCTGGCCATGTCTGTCACAGCCTCATACAGGACTCAGGGGCAGATGCTGGACTGCAGCACTGAGTCTGGGCATCTGGACAGCCCCAAGGTAAGGGGGCTGAAGCAGATCAGTAGATCCCAGGTGAGGGCAGAATGTGAGGCGTGGCCAGGCCAGTCCCAAGGCAGCCTGAGAGCTATGAGACCACCAGCATGTGCATGGAGAGGCAGCACAGGGAAGACCAAGCATTGGCATGTCCATTGGATACAGTGACCTCCCCGCTGCTGAGCAGGGCCAAATCAAAGCCCAGCAGCTTCTCCTCCTCCAGGCTTGGGATGTGTGAGAGGAAGTGGCAGAGAAACCTTCCCTGAACCTGAAAGTAAGTGCAGACCTAACACATTCTTTTAAACCACGGCACATCACACAGTCAGAAGGATTAATTTATGAACATTTAGGTTCTTTCTCTTTCTGTCTCTTTTCAAAGATAAACAAAGATGCAGTACCGAAATTCCACTCCCTCATCAAGCTCTCCATTTTCCCGGGTATTCTTTCGTGTCTTCCAATAAAGTTATTAGGCATTCCACATTTCCTGTTAAATTTATTCCTAGGTATTTCACAGCTGTTATTATTGTGAACTTATGGTGTTTAAAAATATATTTCTTATAGTTTTATGTTTTTATATTGTCAAATCTGTCAACCTGTTCCTTTGTGCTTGCTAACTTTGATACTAGGCTTAGAAAGGTGTTCTCCACTCCAAGATTATCGAACTGTTTGCTTATATTTTCTTCCAAATCTTTATACTTTTACTTAGTATGATTAAAAGTTTCTTGTTTGCATTTAAATCATATAGGGTTTTATTTAGCATCTGGTATGAGGTAGAGCTCAGCTTTATCTGCCAAGCTGTTAGCCAGTTGAACCAAGGCAATGTATTGAATTACCCATCTTTCCCCTATTGATATGAAATTCCACATTTACCACACATCCAATTCTTATATCTATTGAATCTCTTTTTCAGTTTTCTATTCTGTTCTATTGATCTGCTCTTCCCAGGCCAATACTACAAAATGACTTTATTTCTCATTAGAAAAGCAATAAAGGCTTATTACAGAAAGATCAGAAAATACACAGACACAAAGAAACAAAAAACACCTGTGATTGCATCCAGGGATAACTACCATTTTTTCTTGCTGTGTATCAATCCAAATCATTTAATTTATTTAAACATGTATACATATATATTCATAAAGTAAAATTAAGACCATGTCATATAAGTAGTTTTATAAACCTTTTTCACTTTATGATACTTCAGAAATGCTTCCTTGCCAGCAAGTACTCTTCTTTTTTAAACTTTTTTATTGTAAAATATAACATTTATACAGAAGAGTATACAAAAGGAATATTTTTAGCTCAATGATTTATCACAAAGTGAACACCCACGTAACCACTACTCAAGTTAAAAAACACATGTCAGCACCCTGGAAGCCCATCTTGTGTGCTCTTTTAATCACTGCTTCCTTCCCCACAAAGATAACTTCTAACTTCCTTGCTTTTTTTTAGAACTTTGCCACATAAACTTTTATCCCTAAACAATATAGAGTTTTTGTTGTTGTTGCTGTTGTTTTGTTGGTTTGTTTTGTTTTGCTTTTTTGGCTGCTTGGCTTACGGGATCTTAGTTCCCTGACCAGGGATCGCATCTGTGCTCCCTGCAGTGGAAGCTCAGAGTCCTAACCACTGAACTGCCAGGGAAGTCCCACTTTGTCCATTTTTAAATCAGGTCATTTTTTAAATTGTCGCCACTGAATTGAGTTCTTTCTTTATTTTGTGCTTCATGAATCAAGACGTCCATTTCCCTTCTTAGATTTGGGAAGTTCTCAGCCATTTTTTTTTTTTTTTAAATAAGCTTTCTGCCTCTCTCTCTCTCTCTTTCTCTCTGTCTCTCTCTTTTCTCCTGGGACTCCCATAATGCATATATTATTTCACTTGATAGAATCCATAAATCTCAAATGCTTTCTTCACTCTTTTTCATTCTTTTTTCTTTTTGTTTTTCTGACTGGATAATTTCAAATAACCTGTCTTTAGGTTCACTGATTCTTTCTTCTGCATGAATGAATCTGCTCACTGTTGATTTTTTTTTTTCAGTTCATTCATTGTATTCTTCAGCTCCAGGATTTCTGTTTGGTTCTTTCTAGTGGTTTTTATTTCTTTATAAATTTTTTTGGTTCATGTATTGTTTTCCTGACTTTGTTTAGTTGTCTATCTGTGTCCTCCTGTAGCTCATTCAGTTACTTTAAGATGATTATTTTGAATTCTTTGTCAAGCAGTTCATGGATCTCCATTTCTTTAGGATCAGTTACTGGAGCTTTATTAGTTTCCTTTGTTTTGTCATGAGTACCTAACTCTTCATGATCTGTGTAACCTTGCATTTGTGTCTGTGCATTTGAAGAAGCAGACACCTCTTCCAGTCTTTACAGACTGGTTTTGGCCAGTAAAGACCTACTCCTGCTGAGTCCCCAGACTGAGATGACTGCCTCTGGGGTTGTGGTGAAGTGGGACTGGAGCCAGGTCATGGGACTACTTCTGGGTCTGCAGTTGGGCTCATAGACAGTGGGCCTGTTACCAGAGGTGTGAATGGGAATGGCTCCTGGTGGGTCCCTGGGCATGCAGAGCTGCTCCTGGGACCACAAAAAGTGAGGCTGGAGCTTGGTCATGGGGCTGCTTCAGGGTTCACAGTTGGATCTCAGATCACAGGGTCCAAGGTCAGCAGGCCTGTTATACTGGGTGCCACTGCGCATGGTTCCTCTTAGCTCCTTTGACAAATGGGGTTGATGGAAGGACTGTGGACATGTGGGGCTGGAGCTGAGCCTACAGGGGGAAAGGGCTGCTTCTGTACCCGCAGTCGAGACCACATTCGGAAGACTTGCCACTGGGGTGCAGGTCTGCCTTCTCAAAGCAGCACTCCTCAGTCTTAGGCTCCACTGGAGTTTTGCAACCGCCTACCTGGGTCATAAAGTTCCCACAAATGTAATTTTGTATGTGGACTGCTGCCAAATTGTTGTTTCTGTTGGGGGATGACAGCTGGGAACCACCTATTCCCTTATCTTGCTGATGTTACTCCCTTGTTAATTCTTGATGATATCAATAATCTTTAATTTTAGCAACTCTGATGGGTAGGTAGTGGTATCTCATTGTGGGTTTAATACACATTTCCATCATGACTGTTGATGTTGAACACTTTTTTTTCTTTTTTTTTTCAAATTCTTTTCCCAATTAGATTGTTACAGAATATTGTTGAACACTTTTCATACGTTTATTGACCATTTAGATATTCTCTCATTCTGTAATTAAGGTTTATTCAAGTATTTTGCTTTTTTTTTTTTTTTTTTTTTTTTTTGCTGTATGCGGGCCACTCACTGTTGTGGCCTCTCCCGTTGCGGAGCACAGGCTCCGGACATGCAGGCTCAGCGGCCATGGCTCACGGGCCCAGCCGCTCCGCAGCATGTGGGATCTTCCCAGACCGGGGCACGAACCTGTGTCCCCTGTATTGGCAGGCGGACTCTCAACCACTGCGCCACCAGGGAAGCCCGCTTTTTTTTTTTTTTTTCTATTGGGTTTTCTTTATTTTTTTCTTATCAATGTTTGAAGTTCTTTATATTTTCTGGATATGAGTTATATTTTGATTATAGTTATTGCAAATATCTTCTCACTCTGTGATTTGCCTTCATACTCTTTGTTTTTAATGGCTTTATTGAGATGTAATTCACATGCTGTACAACTCACCAATTTAGAGCATAGAGTTCAATGGCTTTTAGTATATCCACAGAGTTGTATGACCATCACCACAGTCATTTAGAACATTATTCATCACTCCCTAAAGAAACCCCACACCTCTTAGTTGTCATCCCCCAATATGCTCATTACCTCAGTCCTAGGAAACACTGATCTAATTTCAGTCTTTATAAATTTGCCTATTCTGGACATTTCATATAAATGGAATCACATAATATGTGGTCCTTTGTGACTGGCTTCTTTCATGCAGCATGTTTTCAAAGTTCACCCATGTTGTAACATTTATTAGCATTTTGTTTCTTTTCAACCTATTGTACGGATATACCACATTTTATTTATCCATTCATCAAATGATGGACATTAGGGTTATTCTACTTGTTGACTACTATAAATCATGCTGCTATAAACATTCATGTACAGGTTTTTGCGTGATATATATTTCATTTCATACACACACACACACACACACACACCAGGAGTGGAATAGCTGAATCATATGGTAACTCTATGTTTAATCTTTTGAGAAACTGCCAGACTATTTTCCAAAGTGCACCATCTTACATACCTATCACCAATGTTTGAGGGTTTCAGCTTCTCCAGATTCTCACCAATATCTGTTACTATCTATCTTTTTGATTATAGCTATCCTACTGGGTGTCAGGTGATAGCTCATTGTGATTTTGATTTGCATTTTCCTGATGGCTAATGATGTTGAGCATATTTTCATGTGTTTATTGGCCATTTGTATATCTTCTTTGGAGAAATATCTTATCAGATCCTTTGCCCATTTTTATATTGGATTATTTTTATATTGGATTGTTTGCCTTTTATTATTAAGTTTTAAGAGTTCTTTATATATTCTGGATACCAGACGCTCCTCAGACATATGATTTGCAAAAATATTCTCCTATTCTGTTGCTTGTCTTTTCACTTTTTAAAAAAAATTAATTTATTTATTTGGTTGCATGAGGTCTTAGTTGTGGCAGGCAGGCTCCTTTGTTGCAGTTCGCGGGGCTCCTTAGTTGCAGCATTTGGGCTACTTAGTTGCAGCTCCAGGACTCGTTAGTTGCGGCTCGCCAGCTCCTTAGTTGTGGCACATGGGCTCCTTAGTTGTGGCATGCAAACTTTTAGTTGCGGCATGCATGTGGGATCTAGTTCCCTGGCCAGGGATCGAACACAGGCCCTCTGCATTGGGAGTGCAGAGTCTTATCCACTGTGCCACCAGGGAAGTCCCCTTTTCACTTTCTTGATGGTGTCCTTAAAAGCATGAATGTTTTTAATTTTGATGCTTCTTACTCATTTAATGTCATTTTTTGATGAACAGAATTTATTCATATTCATAAAGTCCAATTTATTAATCTTTTCCTTTGCTGTACTTTCTTTGTGTCCTTTAAAAAATACTTGCTGGGACTACCCTGGTGGTGCAGTGGTTAAGAATCCGCCTGCCAATGCGGGGGACACGTGTTTGAGCCCTGGTCCGGGAGGATCCCACATGCCACGGAACAACTAAGCCCGTGTGCCACAACTACTGAGCCTGCGCTCTAGAGCCCGCGAGCCACAACTACTGAGCCCACGTGCCACAACTACTGAAGCCTGCGCGCCCTAGAGCCTGTGCTCCAGAACAAGAGAAGCCACTGCAATGAGAAGCCTGTGCACCGCAATGAAGAGTAGCCCCCGCTCCCCGCAACTAGAGAAAGTCCGTGTGCAGCAACAAAGAGCCAACGCAGCCAAAAATAAATAAATTTTAAAAATATATATTTGCTTATCTCAAGGTTATAAAGATGTCCTATGCTATCTTCTGGGGCATAGCTGCTGAATGGTAGAAACATAACATGAGCCACAACTGCAAATCATATATGTAATTTAAAATTTTCTGGTAGTCACATTAAAAAAAATAAACAGGTGAAATTAACTTGAATAATATTTTATTTAACTCAATATAGCAAAATATTATTTCAACATGTAATCAGTATAAAATTTTAATGAGATATTTCACATTCTTTTCTGGTATTAAGTCTTTGAAATATAGTGTGTATTTTATACATAGAGCACAGCTCAAATCAGACTAGCTACATTTCTAGAGCTTCTTAGATACATGCAGGTATTGGCTAAAAGCTTTTTTAAAAATAATTTATTTATTTATTTATTTTTGGCTGCATTAGGTCTTCATTGCTGCACGTGGGCTTTCTTTAGTTGTGCCGAGTGGGGCTAGTCTTCCTTGCAGTGCGCGGGCTTTTCATTGCGGTGGCTTCTCTTATTGCGGATCACGGGCTCTAGGTGCGCGGGCTTCAGCAGTTGTGGAGCATGGGCTCAGTAGTTATGGCTCACAGGTTCTAGAGCACAGTCTCAGTAGTTGTGGCATGCGGGTTTAGTTGCTCTGCGGCATGTGGGATCCTCCCGGACCAGGGCTTGAACCAGTGTTCCCTGCATTGGCAGGCAGATTCTTAACCACTGCACCACCATGGAAGCCCTAAACGCCTTTTTGTCTTGCTCTCCACATTTAGATCTATAATCCATTTAAACAGATTTTTGTGTATTGTATGAGGTAGGAGTTGAGTTTCCTTTCACTTTCCATTTAGGTATGTGGTTGATTGCAACATTTCTTGAGAAGACCACCTTTTTCCTTCTGTTCTGCATCTTCATCATAAATCGAATGATCATTCATCTGTTTATCTGTTTCTGGGTTTTTTATTCTGTTCAATTAGTCTGTTTTTTCTTGTGCCAGTACCACCTGCTGTATTAATTTAGCTTCATTATAAGTCTTAATACTTGGTATTATCAGCGCTTCAACTTTGTTCTCCTTCATGATTGCCTTGGCTATTCTTTGTACTTTTGCCATTTTCCATACAAAATTTAGAACCAGCTTGTCACATTTTGTAAAGCAAAACAAAACAACAATTACCTCTTAAGTGTTTCATTGGCATTGCATTGAATCTATAGATCAATATGGAGAGAATTGACATTTGTAATTCTTTGCTTCTAGTACATAAAGAATAATTAATTTTGTATATTCACCTTATATCCAGCAACATTCCTAAATTTACTTATTTCTATGCATTTTTCTGGATTTTCGACATACACACACAATCATATTTTCTGTGAATAATGAAAATTTTATTTTTTCTTTTCAATCTTTACCATTATCGCTTTATTTCAGTTTGGATCTCTAGTATGAGTGGAATAGGAGTGGTAATTATAGGTAATGGTTCCTGGTCTCAGGAAGAGAGCTTTCAATATATTACTATTAAAGAGTTGCTGGAGCTTTATCTGATTAAAGAAATTACCTTCTATTCCTAGTTTGCTAAGAGTTTTAAATCATAAATTTGTGATTTCATCAAATTCCTCTTTTCAGATAATCCTATGACTCCCTTCTTTATTCTGCTATGAATTACACTGACTGATTTTCAAGTGTTAAACCAACTTTGCATTCCTGAATTGGTTGTGATGTAATATCCTATTTTGCACATTGCTGATTAGATTTGCTAATATTTTATTTTAGATTTGATTTAGAATTTTGCATCCATAATCATGAGAGAGATTTGTCTGTCATCATTCTTTCTGGTAAAGTCCTTTTTGTATCAAGGTTATGTAGACCTCATAAAATGAGTTATAAAAGTTCAGTTGGCCTTCAAACAATACAGATTTGAAATGCACAGGTCCACTTATATGTGAACTTCTAAAAACAGTAAATACTACAGAACTACATGATCTGTGGTTGGATGAATGTGCAGATGTAGAACCATGGATATGGAGGAACCATGGATGCAGAGGGCTGACTATAAGTTATAAGTGGATTTTCAACTGTGTGGAGGATCCATGACCCTAATGCCTGCATTGTTCAAGGATCAACTGTATCCTTTCTTTTTCTTTCGCTCTCTCTCTCTCTCTCTCTTTTTTTTTGTTATGCTTTCTTTTTCTATTCTCTGAGTTTGTATAAGATTAGAGTTATTTATTCAATAAATATTTGGAAACATTTAACATAAGATTCAATTCCCAGTTACAGGAGTATTCAGATTTTCTATTTCTTCTTATATCTATTTTTGGTAAATTATATTCTTCTAAGAATTAGTCCATTTTCAAATTTATTGGCATAGTTTTTCATAGTTTCTTCTCATTATCCTTGTAAATTCTGTAGATTCCATAATTATACTCTCTTTCCAATTTCTGAGATGGGTAATTGATGTTCTCTCTCTGTTTTTCTGAAACAAAGATAACACATTTTATTAGTTTCTTCCAAGAAAACAAAGTTTGTTTTCTATTTTTTTTTTTTTTTTTTTTGCGGTATGCGGGCCTCTCACCGCTGTGGCCTCTCCCGCTGCGGAGCACAGGCTCCGGACGCGCAGGCTCAGCCGCCATGGCACACGGGCCCAGCAGCTCCGCGGTATGTGGGATTCTCCCTGACCGGGGCATGAACCCGTGTCCCCCGCATCGGCAGGCGGACTCCCAACCACTGCGCCACCAGGGAATCCCCTGTTTTCTATTTTATTAATTTCTGCTCTTTTTCCTTTTTTCTCCTTTCTTCAGTCTTATTTGCTCTTCTTTTCTAGCTTTTTAAGGATAGATACTTAGATAATTGATATTCTTCTTTTCTAACATATGCACTTAAAGTTATAACATGTACTCTAATCACAGTTTTTTGCTGCATCTCGAAAGTTTTTATATGTCAAATTTTTATTATCCTTTAGCTCAAAATATTTTTAAATTTTTATTTGTGATTTCTTCTTTGACTCTTGGGTTACTTAGAAGTATATTGCTTAATTTTCACACATCTGTGGATTTTCTAGCTATCTTTTGTAACTGATTTATAGCTTAATTCCACTGCAGTAAGAGAACATATGATTTCAGTATTTTGAAATATGTTGAGACTTGCCTAATGGCCTAGTGTATGACCAATTTTAGTAAACAATCAATTTGCATTTGAAAAGAATGCAAATAGGGTCGTTGGATGCAGTGTACTATATATGTCAATTAAGTCAGATTTGCTAATAATGCCCTAATCTCCTTAATTCGTGGGGATTTTTAAACTCTTTGAGTTACGAATAAGGGTAGCAGAGTACACCACCCCAAAATACGCCACTCTGGCAAAGAATTATTTTGAGTTAAAGGCAATTGAAAAGAAGAAAACACAAGAAAAATTCTGTGATCCTCCTACCCACCAGGAAGGACAGAAAGATTCTTAATCAACAGAGACAGCTCTAGACTCTTCTCATTCTGGAGATGTCACCAGAGGAACCTACATACCAAATCTTACTCCCCGATGTATTGACCTTCCCACAGTTTGCCACCCCTAGGAGCTCAAAGTCCTTTTACTTTGTTTTGTCACTGCTTTATAATTTATTGTTCCTTTGTCAAGATGATATAAAAGCCCAAATTCTAACCACTTCTTTGAGTTACTCATCACTGAGTATTTCTGCATGTATGCATGATACATATCTTAGTAAACTTCTGTTTATTTCTTTGTTAATCTGTCTTCTGTCAGACTAATTTGCAGGGCCCCAGCCAATGAACTTCAGATGGTAGAGGAAGAACATTTTTTTCCTCCCCTAAAGTTTTGGTGACCATGAAGGTACAGAAAAGGCTGGGGTACCCTACTTGCTCTGGAAACCACTGATGAGATCCTGGGACAACAGAAAAAAGCTGGCAAAAGGTAAGAATGCTTTTTTTTTTTTTAAATATTTATTTATTTATTTATGGCTGTGTCATGTCTTCATTGCGGCACACAGCATCTTCGTCGCAGTGTTTTGGCTTCTCTCTAGTTGTGGCATGTGGGTTTTCTCTCTCTAGTTGTGGCATGCGGGTTTAGTTGCCCTGTGGCATGTGGGATCTTAGTTCCCTAAACAGGGATCGAACCCACGTCCCATGCGTTGGAAGGCGGATTCTTTACCACTGGACCACCAGGGAAGTCCCCCAAAAGGTAACAGTTCTTACCATGCCAGCCTCCTGCATGTGTGTTTGTCATGCCTCTGGTATGACCCACTGACTGGAGACTTGACTGAAAATCTGGAAGCAAGCCTATGATCCGGCTTCAGCTTTGCTCACCCATAGTCCTAGAAGCAGTCCTGATCACCCAGGAACCCAGGATGAGCCATGCCAATTGGCACCTCTAGTACAGGTGTGTCAACCACAGACTTGACTGTAGGCAGCCTTATGACACAGCTCTGGCCCCACTCTACCATAGTCCAGAGGCAGTCCTGCCAGCCTAGGAACCTAACCAGGGATCTAGCAGAAGCCTGGCCAGGCTAAACCCATTCATGCCCCTGGTAACAGGCCTGCCTTCTGTGGACCTGACTATGGACCTGGAAGTGGCCCTGTGACCTGGCCTTGGTCCAACTCAACCATGGTCCCAGAAACATTCCCATAAGCCTTGGGATCTGATAGGAACCACTCCTGCCTGTGCCACTGGTAATAAGCCCACTAACCAGACCCAACTGCAGACCCAGCAGCAGCTACATGACCCAGCTCCAGCCTGGCCTTACCAACATCCTGGAGGCAGTCTTGTCAATCCAGGGACCCAGCAGGCGAAGGTCTTTACCTGCCAAAACCAGTCTGTAGAGAACTGAAGAGATATCTGTTCCTTCAAATGCACAGACACAAATGCAAGTCTACAAGTATCACAAAAAATCAGTTAATCATGACAAAACAAAAGGAAGCTAAAAGGGCTTCCCTGGTGGCGCAGTGGTTGGGAGTCCGCCTGCCGATGCAGGGGACGTGGGTTTGTGCCCCGGTCTAGGAGGATCTCGCGTGCCGCGGAGCGGCTGGGCCCGTGAGCCGTGGCCGCTGAGCCTGCGCGGCCGGAGCCTGTGGTCCGCAACGGGAGGGGCCACAACAGTGAGAGGCCCGCGTACAGCAAAAAAAAAAAAAAAAAAAAGGAAGCTAATAAAGTTCTAGTAACTGATTCTAAAGAAATGGAGATCTATGAACTGCTTGACAAAGAACAGGTCATTTGAAATTATTCAGTCAGAGGAACAAAAAGGAAAAAGAATGCAAAACAGTGAAGAACACATTCAGGACTTATGGGATACCATCAAGTGAAATAACATATGCATTATGGAAGCCCCAGGGGAGAAGAGAGAGAGAGAAAGGGGCAGAAAGCTTATTTAAAGAAATAATGGCTGAGAAATCCCCAAATCTAGGCAGGAAAAAGGACATCTTGATTCATGAAGTCTAAATGTTCACAAATAGATTGAATCCAAAGGGGTCTACACTGAGACACACTATCATTAAATTATCAGAAGTCAAAAACAAAGAGAGAATTTGGAAAGCAGCAGGAGGAAAGCAACTTGTCACATACAAGGGAGCCCCCATAAGTTACAGTACCCGAGACAGTATGGTGTCAGTGAAACAAGACACAAATACCTAAGTAAAACAGAATAGCGAGCCCACAAATAGACCCACATAAATATAGTCAACTGATTTTTGACAAAGGAGCAAAGGCAGTACAATGGAGCAAAGATAGTCTTTTCAACAAAGGATACTGGAACAACTGGACATCCACATGCAAAAAAATGAATCTAGACACAGCTTTTATGCCTTTCATAAAAATTAACCCAAAATGGATCACAGACGTAAATGTAAACTGCAAAACTATAAAACTCCTAGAAGATAACATAGGAGAAAACCTAGATGATCTTGGATGGTGATGGCTTTTTAGATAAAACTCCAAAGACACGATCCATAAAAGAAAGAATTGATAAGCTGGACTTCATTAAACTTAAAAATTTCTACTCTGTGAAAGACAATGTCAAGAATGCGAAGACTAACCTCAAACTGGGAGAAAATTTTTGCAAATATGTAGTGGTGGATACATATATGTACACTACATATATGTAGTGGTGGATACATATCTGATAAAGGACTGTTATCCAAAATATATGAAGAACTCTTAAAAATCAGCAATAAGGAAACAAACAACCCAATTTAAAAATAGGCCAAAAATCTTACAGACACTTCACCAGAGAAGACATACAGATGGTAAATAAGCACATGAAAATATTCTCCACATCATATGTCATCAAAAAAAATACAAACTGAAACAATGAGACACTCCCGCACACCTAGTAGAATGGCCAAAATACAGGGCACTGACAACACCAAGTGCTGGTGAGGATGTGGAGCAACAGGAACTCCCATTCATTTGTGTAGAACACAAAATTGTACAGCCACTTTGGAAGACATTTTGGCAGTTTCTTACAAAAATAAGCGTACTCTTATTGTATGCTCTCGTAATTATGTTCCTTGGTATTTACCCAAAGGAGTTGAAAAATTATGTCCATACGAAAAAACTTGCACAAGGATGTTTATAGCAGCTTTATTCATAATTGTCAAAACCTGGAAGCAACCAAGATGTCTTTCACTAGGTGAATGGATAGATAAACTGTGGTACATCTAGACAATGGAACGTTATTTAGCACTAAAGTAAATGAGCTATTTCGCCATGAAAAGACATGGAAGAAATTTAAATGTGATAGGGCTCAGGGGCATGCTACCCCAAAATATGACACTTTGGCATATATTAACTATTTTAAGATGAAGGAGTTTGAGAAAATGATGGAAACAGGAAGGTCACTTTGTTTTGTCTTTTTTTAAAAAATTATTAATTAATTAATTGATTGATTGATTGATTAATTAATTAAATATTTTTGGCTGCTTTGGGTCTTCGCTGCTGCTCACGGGCTTTCTCTAGTTGCGGCAGGCGGAGGCTACTCTTCGTTGCGGTGTGCGGGCTTCTCATTGCAATATCTTCTCTTGTTGCAGAGCACAGGCTCTAGGCACGTGGGCTTCAGTAGTTGTGCATGTGGGCTCTAGAGCGCAGGCTCAGTAGTTGTGGCGCAGGGGCTTAGTTGCTCCGCAGCATGTGGGATCTTCCTGGACCAGGGCTTGAACCCGTGTCCCCTGCATTGGCAGGTGGATTCTTTAACCACTGCACCACCAGGGAAGTCCCCAGGAATGTCACTTTGACCTCCTCCCCCACTTGCTCTTCTTCCCTGAAATATGTCACAAAACCCTCATGAAAGAGGTGCCTTCCCTATACCCAGAGGAAAGGAGCATCCTTATCTCTGAAGACAAACGGAAGCCAAGAGGAATCCTAAGAAACAGGCCTTGCTAAGTTTCCCCTAGTTCACTGCAATTACCTTATACTCCTTAATCTAGCATATTCCTCCACAAGTGATTACTCTGCTTCAAAACTTGCATAAAAACACATGGGTCTTCATTTACTCATTAAGGCTCATGTGTCATGTAAAACTTTTATTAAAGAAATGTGTATGCTTTTCTCCTGTTAATCTATCTTTGTCAGTCTAATTTTCAGATCCAGCCAGGGACCCTAAGAAGGTTGAGGAATACCTTTTACTCTCCAACAAATGCGTACTATTACGTGAAAGAAGCCAATCTGAAAAGGCTATATACTGAATGATTCCAACTATATGACATTCTGGAAAAGGCAAAACTATGGAGACAGAAAGAAGATCAGTGGTTACCGGGGATTTGGAGTGAGGGATGAATAGGTAGAGCACAAAGGATTTTTAGGGCAGGGAAACTCTTCTGATGTAGTGGTGGATACATATCATTATACATTTGTCCCAACCCACAGAATGTACAACACCAAAGTGAATTCTAATGTAAACCATGGACTTTGGATGTTAATGATGTGTAGGTTCATCAATTGTAACAAATGCACCCTTCAGGTGGGAGATGCTGTTAGTGGAGGAGGCTATGCCTGTGTGGGTACAGGAGGTATATTGGAAATCTCTGTGCTTTCCCACTGAATTTTGCTGTGAATCTAAAACTGCCCTAAAAAATAAAGTGCACAATTTTTTTTTTAATGACTCAAAATCTCCTCATCAACCACAGAATCATTCTTATTTACGTCAGGACACTTTCAGATTCTGTAAAAAGCCAGGACATTGGAAAAATAATTGTCCTATAATTAAGAAGAAAAGGAGGGGGGGAATTAAATAGTGATTGCCCTAGATTTCTGATAATAGGCAAATAGCACCCCTGAATTCCTTTTTAGAGGAAACCTACGTCCTTTCTCTGTCCCTTTGAGATATAAATCTTACTTATCTTTGAAATATAAACATCCTAGGAGATGACTCTTAGCTAACAGAGCCATCTGAGACTAAAAGAAATAAAAGAGGGAAAAAGAGGCTTTTTGGAAACAAACTGTTACTTGCTGCTTCCAAAGAGTCACCGCTGGCCCTAAATTTAGTCCACACTCTCCATAATACTACATATCAGGGCAAATAAAAATCATAAGGTTCTTCTCCAGGAATACTGGTAAAAAGCTTTAGCCCTCATGAGCAGGTAAACTTAACTTGTTCTACCTGCCGGAAACATAATTCAGGTTAAGAAAAAATAAGTCAAGCATGAGAATCAACTCATAAAAATTAGTGAAATTTATGTTCCTGTGTTTATACCTAACTCGTGGCTGAGAGAGAGAGAGGGAATATCTCATGGGGTCAAGCTGGCTAAAATTGAATGGTTTTATTGTAAGGGCTAAATGAGCTTTAATAGCAATAGTGTACCAATGCAAAAGTAGAATTTTGTTTTCTTTCTCTGTTACAAGGTTACAGGTTTCTTGGATTATTGGTCTGTTCTTAATGAGAGATTGTAAAAGGGTTTTGTTTTTGTTTTTTTAATCTGATGAATAATTTTCCTAGGAAATATAGATTCGATGTCTTATCAAGATAATTTCCTGTGCTTCTTGTTGAATTCATTAGGTCTTTGATTAGTTATGAAAACCAAAACTTCTCAATATTAAAAGAGCTAAGGCTTTTTTTTTTTCTCAAGTATGTTACCTCCTATATTTGCCTTTGAAATCTTTTATTGTCACATTGGTAAATGAATAAATATTCTTTCATAGTGATCTGTGATCAAGTGCTCAAACCTTTTGGCATTTTTGACAAACTTTACAAAATCAAATTCTACTTTGATGTTCTCCTGAAATCTTTTACAATCACCTACAATCCAAAAGTACTTAATCCTCAAAGAGATTCATAGAAAAGACTCTGACAAATACTCTGGAACACAGGTTTCTGATAACTTTAAGATTATACCACTGGACTGGGTAAGAGTTTCCAGAACTCTAGTAAAGAAACTGATGCATTCATGAAACTGTGAACTCAAGTTCAAGCAGAACAAAAATTAACTATATAGGACAGAATAAACTGATGAGGATGATTATAAAATTTTTATGGCATTTTCGTTTAAAACTTTGCTAGTTCTCTAATGTTTGATTTTCTCGATATAAGGGACACTTTTTCTCTTTTCTCATAAGCTATTTATAACTTATAGCAATTCAATAAATTATACCATTGTAAACAGAAATGAAACATTAATTTTTTGGGACTTCCCTGGTGGCGCAGTGGTTAAGAATCCGCCTGCCAATGCAGGAGACACGGGTTCGAGCCCTGTTTCAGGAAGATCCCACATGCTGTGGAGCAACTAAGCCTGTGCACCACAATTACTGAGCCTGAGCTCTAGAGCCTGTGAGCTACAACTACTGAGCCCGCATGCCACAACTACTGAAGCCTGCGCACCTAGACCCCTGTGCTCCACAACAAGAGAAGCCACCACAATAAGAAGCCAGCACACCGCAAGGAAGAGTAGCCCCCGCTCGCCACAACTAGAGGTAGCCCATGTGCAACAACAAAGACCCAATGCAGCCAAAAATAAAAATTAATTAATTAATTAATTAAAAAATAAAAGACTTAAAAAAAACCCATTAATTTTTCTCCCAGTCTGCTATAGATTGAATGTTTGTGTTCCCTCCAAATTCCTTTGTTGAAATCTAATTCCCAATGTTATGGTATTTGGAGGTGGGAGTCTTTGGGAGGTGATTGGGTCATGTGGGTGGAGCCTCAAGAATGGGACTACTGCCCTATAAAAGGAGAGTCCAGTGAGATCTCTCACTTCTTCTTTTGTCATATGAGCACACATGAGAAGACACTTGTCTGTGAACCAGGAAGTGGGTTCTCACCAGACACCGAATCTGCTGGCAACTGGATCTTGGACTTTCCAGCCTCCAGAAGTATGAGAAATAACATTTCTGTTGTTTGTAAGCCACCCAGTCTATAGTATTCTGTTATAGCATTTTGACCAGCCTAAGACACTACCTGATCCCTCCAGAATTCAGACATTCTTACTGAGCCTTGTAGCCAGTATATTGTGGCAACAGGGAAGCTGTAGGATTTCCAAGGCTAAGTCAGAAGAAGCGTTGCAATTTCTGCCTTGTTCTCTTAAAACGCTCTCTGTTGAAGCCCTTAGACACCATGTAAAATCTGACTATCCTGCTGGGAGGACTATGTGGAGGGAACCTGGAGAGTAGCTGGAGAGGTAGAAAGGCCAAACTGAGCCCACCCTTTCAGCTGTTCTCCCCAAGGCACGAGGCATGTGAATGAAGCCTTCCTAGACCTTCCAGCCTAGCCCAGTTGCCACCTGAATAACACCCAGTGACCCTTGTCAATGCCATGTGGAAGCTAAAGAATGTCTTACTCAAATTCTTTTCTTTTTTTTTTGGCCGCGCCATGTGGCTTGCAGGATCTTAGTTCCCCAACCAGGGATTGAACCTGGGCCACGGTCAAATTCTTTTTTTTTCTTTTTTTTTTTTTTTTTGCGGTACGCGGGCCTGTCACTGTTGTGGCCTCTCCCGTTGCGGAGCACAGGCTCCGGACGCGCAGGCTCAGCAGCCATGGCTCACGGGCCTAGCCGCTCCGCGGCATGTGGGATCTTCCCAGACCGGGGCACGAACCCGTGTCCCCTGCATCGGCAGGCGGACTCTCAACCACTGCACCACCAGGGAAGCCCACCATATACTTTTTATAAGACTCTAAAACAAGGGAAACAATACATTGTTTAGGCAATCACAGGCAACAAAAGATAAAATAGATAAATTGAAGTACATCAAAATGGAAAACTTCTGTGCATCAAAGGACACAATCAACAGAGTGAAAAAGCAAACAGGGCACGGGTTCAGTCCCTGGTTAGGGAACTAAGATCCCGCGAGCCGCACGGCATGGCCAAAAAACACAGAAAAAGGCAACCCATAGATTAAGAGAAAATTTTTGCAATGCAATTTTGCAATTATATTTAATTCTGCAATTATATTTAATAAGGGATTAATATGCAGAATATAGAAAGAACTCCTACAACTCAACAACAACAACAAAAACCAACCTAATTAAAAAGTGGGCAAAGGACTTTAAGACATTTCTCCAAAGGAGATATTCAAATGGCCAACAAGTACATGAAAGGTGTTCAACATCACTAATCATGAGGGAAATGCAAATCAAAACCACAGCAATACCACCTCACACACAGTAGGATGGCTATTATCAAAAAAAAAAAAAAGGAAATAATAAGTATTGGTGAGGATGTGAGGAAGTTGAAACCCTTAAAAACTGTTGGTGGGAATGTAAAATGATGCAGCTGCTATGGAAAACAGTATGGCAGTTGCTCAAAAAATTAAAAACAGAACTATCATGTGACCTAGCAATTCCACTTCTGGGTATATATATCCAAAAGAATTCAAAGCAGAACCTCAAAGAGATATGTGTATATCCATGTTCATAGCAGCATTTTTCACAATAGCCAAAATTGTGATAGAAGCAACCAAATGGATAAACAAAAGGTGGTGTATATATATATATGTATATATATATATATACATATATATATGTAATGGGATATATATTAGCCTTAAAAGGGAAGAATATCCAGTCACATGCTACGACATGTATAAACCTGAGGAAACTGTGCTAAGTGAAATAAGCCAGTCACAAAAGGACAAAATGCTGTCTGATTCCCCTTACATGAGGTATTTAGAGTGGTCAAATTCATAGAGATAGAAAATAGAATGGTGGTTGACCAGCGGCTGGGGGGAGGGGAAGATGGGAGTTACAGTTTAATGGGTACGGAGTTTTAGTTTTACAAGATGAAAAACATTCTGGAGATGGATGGTGGTGATGGTAGCACAAAAACATGAATGTTTTTAATGCCTCTGAACTGTACACTTAAAAATGGTTAAGATGTTAAATTTTATGTTATGTGTATTTTACCACAATTTAAAGAATGAAAAAAAGCAGAGGAATGAGAAGCACAAAATTCAGGATAGTGTTTACTTTTAGTTGTGGAAGGATGGGGATGGGAAAGGAGCCAAATAGTTATTGGCAATATTCTAGCTGGGTGGTGGATTCTTGGGAGTTCATTACAGAAATGCATACATAAACAAATCAAAGTAAATAAAATGAAAGTGACCATGCATGGATTATACAATGACAGTGTGTTCTTGTCTAAGAATTATAATCTAAATACATGCATTTGAAGTCCAAACAGTAAAAATCATTTTTAAAATGCACTTTAATCAAAAAGAAGAGACTATAAATCACTCTTAATTTACTATTGTAATATTTTTGCAGTCTTTATATATATATGTGCGTGTGTATATACATATATATAATTGTGCTAAAATTGGAAAATGGAACACTCTCTTTTGTAACTTTATTTTTCACCTAACGATAAATTGATAACATGTTTGCATGTTATTAAATATTCTTTAAGAGTATTTAAAATATAGTCATAAAATTCCATTGTATGGATATACCATAGTTTATTTAAGTAAATGACTACTGTTAGAATTTAAATTGCTTCTATAATTTTCCTATTATTAACACACTGGGTTTAATATCGTGGTAGCTTAATCTTTGTACCTGTTTTTTGTTTGTTTGTTTGTTTTGTTTTTGTTTTTGGCTGCACCCCACGGCTTGTGGGATTTTAGTTCCCTGACCAGGGATTGAACCTGGGCCACCGCAGTGAAAGCACTGAGTCCTAACCACTGGACCACGGGGGAATTCCCTTTGTACCTGTTTTTGATACTTTCCTCTGGGGAAATTCATGGACATGGAATGGTTGAGGCAAAGATATAGGAAAAAAGTTAAGGCCTTTGATATAAAAAATTTCCTATGATCCTCAGGAAAGGTTTACCAAGGCTCATTCCCACCAAGAAAATATACAAACAATACACAAGTCCATTTCTCATATCCTCATCAACTATGAGCTTTATGAGTCTTTAAATCCTTCCTAAAAAAATTTTTTTCCGTGATGTTTTAATTTGCATTTCCTTGATTACAACTGAGATTGAATATTAAGATGTTTCCATAGTTTAAAAAATTAACTAGTTTTTAATTGAAAAAGCAATTCATGTATATGGTAAAAATATCAAACAACATAAAAAGATACACTAGGAAATAAGTCTCCTTCCCACCCTGAAGCCCCAGTTCCCCCGAGGCAGCCACCACGATCAGTTTCTTGTTTCTCCTTCCAAAAATATTATGTACATAAGCAAGCACACATGCAAGAAGAAAAGCATTTATGTCCATATATAATTCTCCATTTTAAAACCCATGAGTCTAAAACCCATGATACTGTACTAGGATATTAACAAATAATTTTTGTCTTTTTCATTTATTCTGGACTGAGAGAGGTAAATTAAAGTCTCCCATTTCTATTGTATTTCTAATACACATAAAACCCATATATAATTCTCCATTTTAAAACCCATAGAGTGAAATACAAACTCCCTGACCTGCTTACGGCTCAGACCTCATCTGTACAGCTTTCCCCACCAGTCACCACTCTCCAACGGCAGTGGCCATCTTTGTGGCCCTTGGCATCCTAAGCTCTTTCCTGTCTTGGGGCCTTTTTTCTTGTGCCCTGTTGCCTCAACTCAGATAGCACCTCTAGAGAAGTCTTCCCTGACCACCTGTTCTAAAGCAGCCCCACTGCACCCAGTCTCTCACTGTCACATCTCTTTCCTGAGTTTCCTTCATAGCATTTGGCACTATTGGAAATGATCTCATTTCTGGGTGGTTTTATTTGTTCATTGCTTCTCTTCTCTACCAGGATGCAAGCTTCATGACAGCTTGGATCTGAGCTGTTCTGTTTACCTCTATTTCTCCAGTACCTGGGACAGTTCTCGGCATAGAGCAAGTCCTCGATTAATATTTGCTGAATGAGTGGTTGTTGAGCACAGTGTACTCTACTGTGCTGCTTTTACTTAAGTAAGAGAGTTCAATATTGCATGCAAACACATCTATATATGTTATGTATATATATATGCTTCATTCTTTTTTATGGCTGTGTAGTATTGCTTTGAATTGATATTTCAGTTTATTGAGCCAGTCCCCCATTGATGGACTGTTCGGGTGTTTCTAGTATTTTGCTATTTGCTCACATATATGTTATTTCACATATATAGGAATATATTCATAGAAATAGTTCTATTCCTAGAAATTGAACTGCTGAGTAATAAGGTATGTGTGTGTATGGTTTATTTTATTTTTCTGAGGTATAATTGACATTATATTAGTTTCAGGTATACAACATAATGATTCAATATTTGTATATATTACAAAATGATCACCACAATAAGTCTAATTAGCATTTCACCACACATAGTTACAGAATTTTTTTTCTTGTGATGAGAACTTTTAAGATCTATATGTTTGTAGTTTTAATAGCATTGTCAAGTGTCCTTTCAAAGAAGTTGCACCAATTCACACAACATATTTTCCCCAGAAATGTATGTGAGTGTCTCTTTATCTGTTATAGCCAAATTTGTATTATCAAATGTCCTGATCTTTAACAAACTGGGGGAAAGTATGGATGAAAGCAAAAATCGGCTTTCATAGAAAATATAAATATGAACTGCTAATAAAACATGTTAAATATTAAAAAAATAAAATAAAGTCCAAAAAAAATGATTAAAAAAACCATGTTAAAAGATGCTGAACCCCACTCAGTGTTTTTATTTGCATATCTTTAATTATGAATGAGGTTGAGCATCTTTTAACATGTTCACAAGCAATTTATAAATCTAGAACAATGTTTCCCCAACCGCTTTTTTCATGTCATTGGCATGTCAGTGCAGAAATTCTAAAATTCAAAGAGCCAAATTTATCAGTCTTTCCTTTTATGGCTGAGACTTTAGGTTTTGTTTAGAAAAGCTATCCCACACTGAAATTATGAGACTTTTTTCTGTTTTCTTCTGGTGTTTTTACAGTATTAAAAACATTTTATCTTTATTGGTATTCAATTGTCCTGATACCATTTATCGACCTGTCTGTCTCTTCTCTGCTAAGTTGTAATGGCAACTTTATCATATACTGGTGTTTTATATGTCCACCTACACCCTCACCATGGGATTGTGGAGTCACACATGAATGTATAAAGTTGCCTTCCTTGAGATTTTATTTTTGGGAAGCCTAAGAATCTTGAGGCATATGCTATGTGGAGGGAAAATAGGCAAGTCCCTTTGAGAGTACCAAGAAAGGAATATTTCTCAAAACTATGAAGAGGACAGAAATCTGGGGCTCTTGATGGGTGCGGGGGGCACTTTTCACCCTCTATCTCAAGGGCATCAGGAAGATGGCAAGGCCTAAGTGTGTTAGAGCTTGGAAAATTTACAACCTTATAAACTGAGACTGCTAAACCAGATAGAATGAAAATAAATGGAGTTAACATTCAATTCAGGACATTTTAAAAAAACAGAAAAATAAATGTAAAAAAACAAAAACAAAAACGGGGCTTCCCTGGTGGCTCAGTGGTTGAGAATCCACCTGCCAATGCAGGGGACACAGGTTCGAGCCCTGGTCCGGGAAGATCCCACATGGCGCAGAACAACTAAGCCCCTGCGCCACAACTACTGAGCCTGCGCTCTAGAACCCGTGAGCCACAACTACTGAGCCCACGTGCCGCAGCTACTGAAGCCTGCGCACCTAGAGCCCATGCTCCACAACAAGAGAAACCACCACAATAAGAAGCCTGCGCACTGCGACGAAGAGTAGCCCCCGCTTGCCACAACTAAAAAAAGCCCGCGAGCAGCAATGAAGACCCAATGCAGCCAAAAATAAGTAAATAAAATAAATAAGTTAAAAACAAAAGGAAGGAATTTGTAAAGATAAAAAGATAAAATAATGAATTAGAAAACAGGAAAATGGTAGAACTAATAAATATATTCAAAGAATGATTTTTGGAGAGAAAAAGTTAAAAACTGGTAAATAAGGATGAAGAAAAAAATGGTAAAGCATACTCATAGCAAGATACTGTACTAGGATATTAACAAATAATTTTTGTCTTTTTCATTTATTCTGGACTGAGAGAGGTAAATTAAAATCTCCCATTTCTATTGTATTTCTAATACACACACATACACACACACCTGTGCATACACACACATTTTTTTAATGACATTTCCCCTTCATGCACCATTTCCACTCCCATTCCAGCTCTACTCTTCCCCCACCCTCGTCCCCTGGTGCCCACTAAGGTATTTAACTATGTGTCCTTGGTTATGCATGTCTCGTCAAATGACATACAGTATTATGGTCTGAATTGTGTTCCCACCAAAGTTCCTACATTGAAGTCCTAACCCCTAGAACCTCAGAATGAGCAGTATTTGGATGTCAGGTCTTTAAAGAGGTAATTAAGTTAAAACAAGGTCTTTTAGGATTGGCCTTAATCCAATATGACTGGTGTCCTTTTAAGATGAGAAAATTTGGACACAGATATTTATGTGGACAGAGAAAAGAACATGTGAAGATACAGGGAGAAGACTGCCATCTAGAAGTTAAGGAAAGAGGCCTCAGAAGAAACCAACCCTGCTGACATCTTGATCTCAGACTTCGTAGCTTCAGAACTGTGAGGAAATAAATGTCTGTTTAAGCTACCCCATCTATGGTATTTTATTATGGCATCCCAGCAAACTAAGACATCCAGGGTTGGAGTATGTATGTGTTTGTTTTTTAAATTTACATATATCTTAGATATAGACTCAGTTTGTTTCTTTTTTCCCCCTTAGTGCAATTTCTAAAAATATTTTCTTTTTGCTTACCATATTTTCTACAGTGTATATTGATTTTTATTGTTTTTTGTTACTGTGGTAAAATATATATAACATAAAATTTACCATCTTAACCTTTTTTTTTTTTTTTTTTTCCTGCAGTACGCAAGCCTCTCACTGCTGTGGCCTCTCCCGTTGCGGAGCACAGGCTCCGGACGCGCAGGCTCAGCGGCCATGGCTCACGGGCCCAGCCGCTCCGCGGCATGTGGGATCTTCCCGGACCGGGGCACCAACCCGTGTCCCCTGCATAGGCAGGCGGACTCTCAACCACTGCGCCACCAGGGAAGCCCTTAACCATTTTTAAGTGTACAATTCAGTAGCATTAAATACATTCACATTGCTGTGACTCATCCGTCTCCAGAACTCTTTCATTTTCCCAGACTGAAACTTTATACCCATTAAACAACAACTTCCTCTTCCTCCCTTCCCCCAGCCCCTGGCAACCACAATTCTATTTTCTGTCTCTATGAGTTTGACTATAGGCACGCTCAGAGATATTGCATGTTCAGTTCCAGACCACCACAATAAAGCAAATAGCGCAGTAAAGTGAGTCACATGATTTTTTTTGGTTTTCCAGTGCGTATAAAAGTTATGTTTACACTATATTAAGTGTGCAATAGTTTGATGTCTAAAAAAAAACCAATGGACTTACCTTAATTAAAAAATACTTTATTGCTAAAAAAAAGCTAACCATCATCTGAGCCTTCAGCAAGTCCTAATCTTTTTTGCTGGTGGAGGGTCTTGCCTCAATGTTAATAGCTGCTGACTGGTCAGGGTGGTGGCTGCTGAAGGCTGGGAGGCTGTGACAACTTCTAAAAGAAGACAACAGTGAAGTTTGCTGCGCTGATTGACTCTCCCTTTCACAAACGTTTTCTCTGTAGCAGGCAATGCTTTGGATAGCATTTACCCACAGTAGAACTTTTTTCAAAATTGGAGTCAATCCTCTCAAGCCCTGCTGCTGCTTTATCAACTAAGTTTATGTAATATTCTAAATACTTTGTTGTCATTTCAACAATCTTCACAGCATCTTCACCAGGAGTAGAGTCTATGTCAGGAGACCACTTTCTTTGTTCATCCATAAAATGTAGCTCCTTATCTGTTAAAGTTTTATCATGAGGTTGCAGCAATTCAGTCGCATCTTCAGGCTCCACTTCTAATTCTAGTTTTCTTGCTATTTCCACTATATCTTCAGTTACTTCCTCCACTGAAGTTTTGAATTCAAAGTCATCCAAGAGGGCTGGAATCAACTTCTTCCAAACTCCTGCCTGTTAATATTTTGACCTTTTTCCATGAATCATGAATAAAGGCATCTAGAATAGGGACTCCTTTCCAGAGGTTTTCAAATAACTTTGCACAGACCAATCAGAGGAATCACCCTCTATGGCAGCTATAGCCTTATGAAATATGTTTCTTAATAACAAGCCTTGAAAATCAAAATTACTCGTTGATCCATGGGCTGCAGAATGGATGCTGTGTTAGCAGGATGAAAACAACACTAATCTCATTGTACATCTCCAACACAGCTCTTGGATGACCAGATGCATTGTCAATGAGCAGTAATATTTTGAAAAGAATCTTTTTTTTTCTAAGCAGTAGTTCTCAAAAGTGGGCTTAAAATATTCAGTACACCATGTTGGAAACAGATATGCTGTCATCCAGGCTTTCCTGTTCCATTTATAACACAGGCAGAGTAGATTTAGCATAATTCTTAAGTCCCTAGGATTTATGTAATGGTAAATGAGCATTGGCTTCAACTTAAAGTCACCAGCTGCATTTGCCTGTCTTTTGAAACTTTGAAACCAGGTATTGACTTCTCTCTAGCTACAAAAGTCCTAGATGGTATCTTCTTCCAGTATAAGGCTGTTTCATGTACACTGAGAATCTGTTATTTAGTGTAACAACCTTCATTAATTAGCTTAGCTAGATCTTCTGGGTAACTTGCTGCAGCTTCTACATCAGCACTTGCTGCTTCACCTTTTATGTTACGGAGATGTCTCTTTCTCTAAACCTCATGAACTAACCTCTTCTAGGTTCAAATTTCTTTGCAGCTTCCTCACCTCTCTCAGCCTTCAGAGAATTGAAGAGAGTTAGGGCCTTGCTCTGGATTAGACTTTGGCCTAAGGGAATGTTGTGACTGGTTTGATCTTCTATCCAGACCACTCAAATTTTCTCCATATCAGCAATCAGGCTGTTTCCCTTTCTTATTATTCATTTGTTCACTAGAGTAGCCCTTTTAATTTCCTTCAAGAACTTTTCCTTTGAATTCACAATTTGGCTAACTATTTGGTGCAAGAGTCCTAGCTTTCAGCCTGTCTCAGCTTCGACATGCCTTCCTCACTAAGCTTAATTTCTAGCTTTTGATTCAAAGTGAGAGACGTGGGACTCTTCCTTTCACTTGAACACTTAGGGGCCATTGTAGGGTTATTAACTGACTTAATTTCAATATTGTTGTATGTCAGGGAATATGGAGGCCTGAGGAGAGAGAGAGATGGGGAACGGCCAGTCGGATGAGCTGTTCCCACCAACATAACATTTATTAAGTTCTCTGTCTTACATGGGCATGGTTCATGGCACCCCAAAACAATTACAATAGTAATATCAAAGATCACAGATCACCATAACAAATAAAATAATAATGGAAAAGTTTGAAATATTGTGAGAATTACCAAAATGTGACAGAGACGGGAAGTGAGCAAATGCTGTTGGAAAAATGGTGCCAATAGACTTGCTTGATGCAGGTTGTCACAAACCTTCAATTTGTAAAAAAACACAATAAAGTGAAGTGCAAAATGAGGTATGCCTGTACTCTAGGCACCTCATATAAGTGGAATCATGTAATATTTGTCCTTCTGTGTTTGGCTTATTTCACTTAGATAGTGTCTTCAAGGTTTATCCATGTTGTAGCTGTGTGTCGGCATTTCCTTTCTTTGTAAGGCTGAATAAATACTCTATTGTATATAAATACCACAATTTGTTTATTCATTCATCCACTGATGAACGTTTGGGTTGTTTCCACCTTTTTGCTCTTGTGAATAATGCTGCTATGAACATGGGTGTGTAAATATCTCTTTAAGATCCTGTTTCAATTCTTTTGGATAAATACTCAGAAGTAGAATTGCTGGATCATACAGTAGTACTATTTTTAGTTTTTGGAGGAACTTCCGTACTGTTTTCCACAGCGGCTGCGCCATTTTGCATTCCCACCAGCAATGCACAAAGGCCCCAATTCCTCTACATTCTTGCCAAAATTGGTTAATTCTCTTTTTGTTTTTATATAATAGCCATCCTAATGGGTGTGAAGTGGAACCTCATTGTGCTTTTAATTTGCCTTTCCTCCTATAGCTCTTAATTTTTGAATTTTAATCCTACTTTATTTGACGTATTAACATTACCTTCATTTAGTTTCTTTGTGGATTGTAACATTTAGCACTATGAAGTTCCCTTTTTAAAAATCTGATTTAGGGACTTCCCGGGTATCGCAGTGGTTAAGAATCCATCTGCCAATGCAGGGGACACGGGTTCGATCCCTGGTCTGGGAAGATCCCACATGCCGAGGAGCAACTAAGCCTGTGTGCCACGACTACTGAGCCTGCTGCGCTCTAGGGCCGGTGAGCCACCAACTACTGAGCCCGTGCATCACAGCTACTGAGCCCACGTGCTGCAACTACTGAAGCCCGTGCGCCTAGAGCCTGTGCTCCACAACAAGAGAAGCCCGCGCACTGCAAAGAAGAGGAGCCCTGGCTCGCAGCAACTAGAGAAAGCCCATGCGCGGCAATGAAGACCCAACTAAAAAAAAAAAAAAAAAAAAAAAAATTAAAATATATGTGATTTAATGCCTTTTCTGTTAAGTTCAACCTTGTCCATTATTAGTATTAAAAGTGTGCCTCTTCCATTTTGGTTTGCATATTTCTACTCGGTCTTTGCCAAGTCCTTTTGCATTTATCTTTCTGGCTCACTTTGTTTCAGAGAATTTTTGTATGTGATTGTATTAGCTTGGGTTCCTCAAAAGGCAGAGCCAGAGACAAAAATCTTCCTTGCCATTACTTAATTACTTAATGAGGGAGTGCAATCCCAGGGACGCCAGAGGAAAGAGCTGACGAGCAGGGAATGAGGGAGAGCAAATCTAAGGGTGCATTACTCAACTGGTCACCACTTGCAATTAAGAGGGAGTGCTTGTCTGGTCTTATAGGCCCATCTTCCAAGAAGCCCTTTCTTTCTTTCCTTTTGTTTTTTTGGGCCAAGCGGCATGTGGGATCTTAGTTCCCCAACCAGGAGAGGCCACAGCGGTGAGAGGCCCGCGTACTACAAAAAAAAAAAAATCTCAGTGGAAGGCAGAGTCTTAACCATTGGACCACCAGGGAAGTCCTCCAAGAAGCCCTTTTTTTTTTGCGGTACAAGGACCTCTCACCACTGTGGCCTCTCCCGTTGCAGAGCACAGGCTCCGGACGCGCAGGCTCAGTGGCCATGGCTCGCGGGCCTAGCCGCTCCACGGCATGTGGGATCTTCCCGGACCGGGGCTCGAACCCGCGTCCCCTGCATTGGCAGGCGGACTCTCAACCACTGCCCACCAGGGAAGCCCCACGAAGCCCTTTTAACTATATTTCATAACAGTCTGAACAGGGAGAGAAAGGAGGAAGAATTTATCTGCCAGCTTCTGTCCCCCATTGGTCAAAGGTTCTCTCCACAGGTGTTCACTCCTCTGCACTTAGGGTTGTACAAGCCCTGGTGCCCAGAGGGCCCTGGTGTCTCGTGCTTCAGCCTCAATAAGGACGCCCCAGGGCAAGAAGGGGAGACAAGTGACACAGGGACACCTGAGGCACTGTTAGGTTGTACCCATGTGAAGTGAGTTGAAGCACACATGGTTTGTCATCACAGCAACAGCTAGAATGGAACAAGCGGCCAAAGGCCCCAGAGACAAGTGGGGCGAAAGGTCCAGCACAAGCACCATCACTCAGATCTGCTTCAGCTGCCCCCACCCAACCTGACTGCTGTACTACAACATGGGACCTCCATTTTTGTGAGAAAAAGATTCCTTAGTCTCAGGATTCCCTTCAAGGTGGTGGCCAGCCACACACCTCTGAAAAGACTTTTATTTGAGAGTCTAGTTCCAGGGTAGTGCCTATTTATCTACTCCCATCAACCCCACGGGGCATCTCAAAGATACCGGTGGCCCTGTCCTTCCTCAGTGCCTCTGGGACTTCCTGCCCCTAGTCAAATGGTGGGTTCTCAGGTCTTACAGAGTAAATCCCTCTTACATTCCACTCTCCCTGAGCCTTGTGATCACTTTCTCAACATTGTGTCAAGGAGGTTCTGGCATCTCTACCTCACTGTCATGTACAAGTTTCGTAGCCATCTCCACACACAGTTGAGACCAGCTCCAGGCATCCTTGCTAGAATATTGAAGGCCACGTCGCAGGTGAATGCCCCTTGTCAATACATTCTCTCCAACTGAGCCTTATGTTCCACTCACCCCGTCCCCAGTCAATCACCTCAGATCCACTGCCATGTGGCTTCCCTTTGTTCCAGGTGGCACGTGTTGACCAGGCCCTGCAATTCCTTGGGTGTGTAAGCTGAGCCTCTGGGAGGAGGGACTGTACCCTCCTGCTCAGGTTGTGGTGAGCCCTGATTCTGATTATGTGCCTGGAGGCAATGAGTGGTGAAGGACGCAGATCTTAAGAAAAGCAAATGACATTTTGCAAGGCATCTGCTTCCAGTGAGGACTTTGCACTGTCTCCACATTAGGGGAGGGGCTGCTTCTGCTGGCCAGGAGAGTTTAGGGGAATTTGTGTTTAGGGGATCAAGGTTTTCATGCTCATCCACCCAATGTCCCCATCCCAGGGTCCCATGCTATTTGGAGATTATCAAACCTGCACATTCAGCCTCCTTTGGCAGCTCTGTCACCCTTACAATCAGCTGCTGAGCCTGACTTTTAGCAGTTTGCCCTGAAGCTGCAGAAGACGAGAGTCTCCTTAAAAACTGCCATAAAACTCCCTGTGGCTTTCATGTATCTTAAGTTGGCTGTTAGCTACTCTAAGCCTATCATTTTCTTTTCTGCAAGGTTTCTTATGCTGTTACTAAAAGCTAGCCTACTCTACATTTCTTATAATTATCATTGCCCCCATACAATCAAATGCTACATTCCATTTTCCAGCTCAATTTCACCTTCTGCCTGCACCTCCCCCCAATTAACCACAGATGAAAACCTTAGTCATTCTGATGCCACTTCATGCCAAGAGTTATCACCACCCGCTTACCACTAGCAATAGTGTCCCTACTGCTGTCAGAACAATATAGGTAATCCAATTTCACAATCCTATCCTGAAAGTCTTCTTTTGAGGACCACCCTTGGGAACAATTATCTTTGGGGGCAAGTGGTGCAGTGTGCCCTTGAGATGAGGTGTGGGGGATTGTTTCTGCGTGAAGTCAGTTGGAGCCCAAGAGGAGGTGGGTCACTACAGAGAGGCTAGGACAGGATAGGTCCAAGGCACTGGAGGCCAAGAGACTCAGATATGGCATTAAGAGATGTTTGCTACAAAGGCACATCGCAGGTTTTCTTTCCAAACTAGGTTTACCCCATTTGCATGTATTGATGTAATGTGATGGATAGGTTTAGCTCTCATTCTGGCATCATGTTTTATGTTATGCTTTCTCTCTTGAATGCTTCCTTTGTTTTGCAATCTTTTGCTCTGTGGTGTGTATGTGTGTTTTCTTCAGGCTATTTCACTGCATTGGTGGCAACTTAGCACGCTATTTCTTCTGAAACCACCAAACTTTATCAGGACAAGATGTGTCAGATATGCTAAGATATGATCTGATGCATAAAAGCTAAGAGTCCACATGCATGCCTGCTCCTGGTTTTTTTACTGTTATGTATTCGTGCCTGACAGAAATCCTGATAAATTCTATTTTGCTTTCCATCAAAAGAGAAAAAAAAGTTGGTGTGTTTATAATTACGTGCACAACTTTAGTGAGAACACTCCTGAAACTGCTTCCATTTTGACTAGACTTTTTTTTTTTTTTTGGTCGTGCGGCATGCAGGATCTTAGTTCCCCAACCAGAGACTGAACCCAAGACCCTGGCAGTGAAAGCATGGAGTCCTCACCACTGGACCGCCAGGGAACTCCCTTGACTAGAGTTAACGAGAACCAAATCCTCTGCTTACAGTTTTACCTGTCTGGTAAGCGGAAGAATTTTCTTCATAACAGCTTCCGGCTCCTTAGTTTCACACCTTGTTTCTCCTACACTCCCCACACAGTCCAGGCACTGGGCACTGCAGGGCACGTTTCTCCTGTGATGTGACCCCTTGCCATGCTCTTCTGTGTCGCCCACTCTGTTCCCTACAACAGATAAGCCATCACAGAGGGTGGTAGGGCACTCCAACACCAGGACGGCCGGCAAAAACTGAATTATAGGCGGGAACGACTACAGACCACATAAATCTATTCTGCGAGACCCAAACTAAATGTATCAGCTTTCCTTCGCTTTCCTTCGCTCAGGTTCATTCCAACATCATCTAACATGAGGCAAAGGAGAATTTGGGCAAAATAAGATAGTGGTCTTAACTGACTGCACCAAAACTGTCTTACCTATGAAAATTTTACAAAACCAAATGCCCACGTGAACACATTGTTAGGGGCCTTCAAACCCATCCTGAAAAGGGACCATGGGGCTTCCCTGGTGGCACAGAGGTTGAGAGTCCGCCTGCCGATGCACGGGACACGGGTTCGTGACCCAGTCCGGGAAGATCCCACATGCCGTGGAGCGGCTGGGCCCGTGAGCCATGGCCGCTGAGCCTGCGCGTCCGGAGCCTGTGCTCCGCAACGGGAGAGGCCACAACAGTGAGAGGCCCGCGTACTGCAAAAAACAAACAAACAAACAAACAAAAAAGGGACCATGGAACTGAGGAAGCTTTAACTGTCTCCATGTTGTACCTCCTGGTTTATAATTTAATGTAGAGACATCAATAATCCACAAATAGGTGTAAGAAAGTCCAACAAAGTTGTTTTTTTCCCCATGATGATTGATGCTTTTTTAGGAAACAGATATCAAAACCTTAAAAAAAAAAAGTTTTCTTGTTCTTTTTAGTTGCCTGTCTTGCTGGTGCCTGGTTGGCCAATTGTGCTGATGGGGTGAAGTCACAGAGCCCAAAAAGCAGATTACTCTTTTTAAGAAAGGATTCACAGCAGTGCAGTCTGATAGAACTTTCTGCAATGATGGAATGGTTCTTCTCGGCACTGTCTAAACTGGTAGCCACTGGCCACATGTTGCTAGCTTTCGAGCTCTTGAAATGTGGCCAGTGAGACTTTAGAACTGAACTTTAAATTTTATTTAGGTTTAATTAATTAAAGTTTAAATTTCAATAGCCACATATGGCTAGTGACTGCAATTAAAGAAAGTGAAGATTTGGAGCCATTTGAGGGGGAAGATGACACAGAATGGGGAAGGAGGAGGGGGGCGTTCTGGCCATGAGGTTGTGACCAGCCTGGGGAGTATTTTGGCTTGTTTTTGTTGTTGTTTTTTAATACATTTATTTACTTATTTATTTTTGGTTGCATTGGGTCTTCATTGCTGCGCGCGGGCTTTTTCTAGTTGCAGTGAGTGGGGGCTACTCTTTGTTGTGGTGCACGGGCTTCTCATTGTGGTGGCTTCTCTTGCTGCAGAGCACAGGCTCTAGGCACGTGGGCTTCAGTAGTTGTGGCACATGGGCTCAGTAATTGTGGCTTGCAGGCTCTAGAGCACGGGCTCAGTAGTTGTGGCACACGGGCTTAGCTGCTCCGCGGCATGTGGGATCTTCCTGGACCAGGGCTCGAACCCGTGTCCCCTGCATTGGCAGGCAGATTCTTAACCACTGCGCCACCAGGGAAGTCCCAAATAGCTGTACGTTTTTAATGTATACAACTTGATGAGTTTGGAGATAAGTACACACCCATGAAACCATCACTACAATCTATGCTGTAAACAAATTTATCATTTCCAAAAGTTTCTTCAAGCCTTCTTTTTTTTTTTAAAATACTTTATTTCTTTGCTTGTTCTGGGTTTTAGTTATGGCAGGTGGGCTCCTTAGTTGCAGCATGTGAACTCTTAGTTGTGGTATGTGGGATCTAGTTCCCTGACTAGGGATCGAACCCGGTCCCCCTGCACTGGAAAAGCAAAGTCTTAAACACTGCGCCACCAGGGAAGTCCCAAGCCTTCTTTCTTTCTTTCTTCTTCTTCTTCGTTTTTTTGCGGTACACGGGCCTCTCACTGTTGTGGCCTCTCCCGTTGCGGAGCACAGGCTCCGGACGCGCAGGCTCAGCGGCCATGGCTCACGGGCCCAGCCGCTCCGCGGCATGCAGGATCCTCCCGGACTGCGGCACGAACCCGCGTCTCCTGCATCGGCAGGTGGACTCTCAACCACTGCGCCACCAGGGAAGCCCTCTTTATTATTATTGTGTGTGTGTGTGTGTGTGTGTGTGTGTGTGTGTGTAAGAACACTTAACATAAGAACTGTCCTCTTAGTAAATGTTTAAGCATATAATACAATATTGTTAGCTACAGGCACTCTACTATACAGATGTCTAGGTCTTACTCATCTTGTACACCTGAAACTCTGTGCCCTTTGACTACTACCTGTGCATTTCTCACTCCCCCCAGCCCCTGGCAGCCATTCTACTCTCTGCTTCTATGAGTTTGACTATTTTAGATTCCTCATGTAAATGAGATCATGCAGTATTTGTCTTTTTGTGTCTGGCTTCTTTCACTTCCAGGTTCATCCATGTTGTTGCAGATTGGCAGGGTTTCCTTCTTTTATTAAGCCTGAATAATATTCCATTGTATGCATATACCACATTTTCTTTTTCCATTCATCCACTGATGGACATTTAGTTTGCTTCTACATCTTGACTATTGTGAAAGGACCATGGGAGTGCAGATATCCCTTTGACATCCTGATTTCAATTCCCTTGGACATATACCCAGAAGTGAAATTGCTGGATCATTTGGTGGTTCTATTTTTAATTTCTTGAGAAACTTCCATAGTGTTTTTCATAGTGGCTGTACTAATTTACACTCCCATCAATGCTGTACAAGGGTTCCCTTTTCTCCATATCCCTGCTAACACTTACCTTTTGTTTTTTTGATAATAGTCATTCTAACAGCTGTGAGGTTTTCCCTGATGATTAGTGATGCTGAGCAGCTTTTCATATACCTGTTGGTCATCCGTATGTCTTCTGTATGTCTATTCAGTTCCTTTGCCCATTTTTTTTATCGTGTGTGTGGTTTTTTTTTCTTTTTCTATTTCTATTGAGTTATGAGAGTTCCTTATATCAGCCTGGGGAATTTTGAAGAGACAGAACCAAAGGACAGTTCTGCCCAGAGGGTCTCCTACATCCTTCCTTCTTAGAATTTAGGGAGCAGTCAGGTAGGCCAGATAGGGGTGGGTTTGACTAATCCATTAGGCACAATGCCTAAGGCACAGGAAAATATATTAATTTCTTTTAAAATCAGAAGGAAAAAAAGAATTTTTAGGCCAAAGAAAATGTCTTAATATATATTAATATATTCATCTTTATGTCAACCCAGTCATAAAATATAAGTTAAACACTTTTTTTATGGAGGAGGGAGCCCTTGAAAACAAAAATGCCAAAAATGCACAAAAGTCATAATGTGTGGGCGGAGGGGGTGCTTCTTCTACCACTGACAGCTCAGCTTGGGCCCCCAGGTATCTAACATGGCCACCTCCCCTTTGAAGTGTCCCCCAGAGGCTACACTTCGACTCCATGAATGGGCCCACCTGCCCCAGGGCTTGCCGCAAAGGAGTCAAACAAGAGAACCAAGGCTCTCAACAATCCCCGGGTCAAAACAGACCCCTGCACCCGGGCTTGGGAAATGCATCCTTAGTTACATACTTGGGCACAGGGCAGTAGGGAGCTGGGAAGGGGTCCAAGAATGTGCGGGAAGACGGCGAGGGGCAATGCTCCTTTCTAGAATGAGTTTATTAAATCCTTACAACCCCTCTGATACTGACCCCGTTTTACAGAGGAGGAAGCACGGGCTCAGAGAGGTTGAGGAACTTGCCCAAGCTCACACAGCTGGGATTCCAACCTTGTTAGGCCGTAGATCTTGACACCCAAGACCAGGCTCCTTCGTTACAGATCCCTGGAGCCCCTCCCTCAGCCACTGTGCGACCTCGCGCGCGGGCATAAAGAGCAAGTCTGTACTTAGCACCCCGCCGTCCCTGAGGGTTGTTCCCTTTTTCCCATTCCTGCTCTCTGGAAACTCATCCTTTCAGAGCTGATCCTATAGGCTCTCTGGGCCTCAATTTCCCCTTTGTGCGTGTGTGGGGCAGGGGTCTCCTTCTAGTAACAAGGAAGAGGGAGAGAAAGAGAAGGGAGTGGCTCCCTTCCCCACCCCCACCCTCGGGGCTAAGGTCCTAGCCGGGTCTTCAGGGAAGCCCACCTCCCGCCAAGCAAGGTCCCACGGGCAGGAATGGGGCTCGGCCCCTTTAAATCCCGCGCGGGAACGCCCGGGGCCGGGCCGCGCCGGTCCCGGATCTGCAGCTGGGAATTGTTGGTCTCCGCGTGTCCTCCCGGTGCTTCCCCTCGCTGTACCCCACCTCGCGGTGCCCCCAGCCCAGCGTGCAGGCTCCTTGCGCCAGGCCTTGAGGGCGCCGCGGCCGTGGGGAGAATGAGCCGCATCTATCACGACAGCGCCCTCCGGAACAAGGCGGTTCAGAGCGCGCGGCTGCCCGGGGCCTGGGACCCCGCCGCCCACCAGGGGTAGGCTCCGCCCGCGTCTCCCCACCGCTTCCCGGGCCCGGCCTCCGTTGGCTCCCGAGGCTCAGCTTTGAATCCGGGCTCCCTGGTTGGCAGGGGGAGGGGGTGCGCTAGCGGGGTCGGGTGCGGGTGGGAGGAAGGGGGGGGCTCGCCAAAGACCTCCCTGGCCTCCAGACCGCTCCTCCCTGCGCTCCCCTCGGAGCGCACCCCCCTGAGACACTGATCGGCGTGAAGCTCACCGAGGGTCGGTCCCGACTCCCAAGCAGGGCTCAAAAGGCGGTGCTTACTTCACGTCAGCCTTTGTCTCAACCCCACCCCGGTGACTCTAAGCTTCACCCCGCTGCCTTGCCTTCAGGCTTTTGCACAGGCTGTACCCCGCTCCGGAAGGGACAGTGTCCTGCTGGACGGCAACAGCGGGTGGGAGTTGGCTTGGCAGGGCCGCGGGAGGGGCAGGGCCTGTCTGGAGGGCGTGTTAGATCCGGAGGGCCAGGCCCTGCCATCACGGACGCCGAGGTCATGAGAACGAATGGACAATTCAATTTGCAATTACTAACACTAAAGAATGAAGGGCGCAAGGGGCGGGGTGCGGTAGGGGCAAGTAAGGTCCAGGGTGTTTTCACTTTTCATCCCCATCCCTTCAGCTGCCCCCACCCCTCTCCCATTTCCGTGGTTCCAGAAAAGGAAGTCCCCAGGTTCTGCTTTTATGAAAACTAGAATTGGGAAGCGGGGGTCCAGTTCCTCTCAGTGAGGGACCCTGCGATCTTGGGCTTGTCACGAAACTTCTGAGTGGGTTTCTCCACTTCTAAAGTGGATACGAATGAGAACAGGAATATGAAAATGCTTTAAAACAGATGCAAAGGGAAGATACTTTATAGCAGCTTAGACCCCGCCCCCCCCCAACATTCGGTGAAATAAAAAAGTAAAGTCCTCCGGTCAGAATGGCCATCATCAAAAAATCTACAAACAATAAATGCTGGAGAGGGTGTGGAGAAAAGGGAACCCTCTTGCACTGTTGGTGGGAATGTAAATTGATACAGCCACTATGGAGAACAGGAGGTTCCTTGAAAAACTAAAAAAGAATTACCATATGACCCAGCAATCCCACTACTGGGCATATACCCTGAGAAAACCATAATTCTAAAGGAGTCATGGGGCTTCCCTGGTGGCGCAGTGGTTAAGAATCCACCTACCAATGCAGGGGACACAGGTTTGAGCCCTGGTCTGGGAAGATCCCACATGCTGCGGAGCAGCTAAGCCGGTGTGCCACAGCTACCGAGCCTGCGTTCTAGAGCCTCCGAGCCACAACTCCTGAGCCCGCGTGCCACAACTACTGAAGCCCGCACACCTAGAGCCCGTGCTCTGCAACAAGAGAAGCCACCACAATGAGAAGCTGGCGTACCACAACAAAGAGTAGCCCCTGCTCCCTTCAACTAGAGAAAGCCTGCATGCAGCAACAAAGACCCAACACAGCCAAAAATAAATAAATTTAAAAAATAATTTAAAAAAAAGAGTCATGCACCACAATGTTCATTGTAGCACTATTTACAATAGCCAAGTCATGGAAGCAACCTAAGTGTCCATCGACAGATGAATGGATAAAGAAGATGTGGCACATATATACAATGGACTATTACTCAGCCATAAAAAGAAATGAAATTGAGTTATTTGTAGTGAGGTGGATGGACCCAGAGTCTGTCATACAGAGCGAAGTAAGTCAGAAAGAGAAAAACAAATACTGTATGCTAACACATATATATGGAATCCAAAAAAAAAAAAAAGGTTCTGATGAACCTAGGGACAGGACAGGAATAAAGGCACAGACGTAGAGAATGGACTTGAGGACACGGGGAGGGGGAAGGGTAAGCTGGGACAAAGTGAGAGAGTAGCATTGACATAAATACACGACCAAATGTATAAAAGATAGCTAGTGGGAAGCAGCTGGATAGCACAGGGAGATCAGCTTCGTGCTTTGAGACCACCTAGAGGAGTGAGATAAGGAGGGTGGGAGGGAGACGCAAGAGGGAGGGGATATGGGGATATATGTATACATATAGCTGATTCACTTTGTTATACAGCAGGAACTAACACAACATTGTAAAGCAATTATACTCCAATAAAGATGTTTAAAAAAAGTGAAGTCCTTTATATTTAGTAAACACAATAGTTTACAAAGCGCCTTCATATTCATGATCATATGTTATTGTCATAGAAGCAGAGTGAGGTGGCTATTACTCTCCCATTTGGTGGATAAGAAGACTGAGGCTCTGGTTACAGCAACCCCTGCAGGAGGGGCCATAGCTCAGTCTTGCAGCCTGTCAATGTTCCTTCCTACCCTCCAGATGGTGCCCCAGCCTTTGGGACCCTCAGAGGAGTGGGGGCCCAGTGTGGGAGCCCAGAGAAAGGGGCTGCATCATACTGGGCCTGCCCAGGGACCGGGTAAATGGGAGACACACCTGGGACTTGCTTCTGTCCTAGTGCAGACCCTGACCTGGGCCATTGCACTTGTGGTTCTTGCCTGAGGACTGACAGAACCAGTTGAGCCCTCATTCTCTCTCATCCTTAGGGGGAATGGCGTCCTGCTGGAAGGAGAACTGGTCGATGTATCTCGGCACAGCATCTTGGATGACCATGGCAGGAAGGTGAGGATGTTTCCCTGGGGGCACCCGCAGGGCACTGGCTTCAGGGTCCTCACCCACCAAAGCATCTCTCTGCTTGGCTCTGCCAGTGCCAAGACTTGGGGTCCAGCTCTTTCCCTGAGGGGCTCACAGGGCAGGTGGGGGGGTGTTGGTTGGGAGATTAGCAGCCAAAAGGGGCGACAGATGGAAGAGGTCAGTTAGGGCTGTGCTGGGTTTGATGGGAGGGCCTGGGTTCTTGCTGAGAAGACAGACCAGGCCCTAAACCCGAGGGGTGTGTTTGGGGTCAGGACTGGGAGTGAGGTGAGTGGTTCAGGCCTCAGGCTGTGGGTTCTGAGTGGGCTGGAAGGCCTGCCTTCTGAAGAGGTCCTGTCACCTTCTGATGGAACAAATTTAGAGTGCTGGGAAGCTTGCTGGGTAGGCAGGATGAGTGGCTCTTTATTCTGGGGCTGAAGGTCCAGCTCCTGTCCTCTGGCCTGGTGGTTCCCACTGCCTCCGGACCTGATGGACAAGGTCAGAGTGAAGTTATCTGCCTGTGTGGGTGCAAGGTCAACAGTGACCTTCCGCTTTAGGGGTACCAGCTCTGTAGCTGGGAAGTCGTGTGTACTTTGGATTGTTTAAAATTGAATTACTTTAAATGCATGGTTGGAGTTTGCTGTTAGAAGGCGCCTTGAAGTGACTGCATTTGCAGAGTGGTGAATATCTTAGCATGGGTTTACACATCTTTTTTTTTTTTTCTTTTCTTTTCTTTTTGGCTGAACTGCAAGGCTTGAAGGATCTTAATTCCCTGACCAGGGATCGAACCCTGGCTCCCTGCAGTAGAAGCGCGGAGTCCTAACCACGGGGCTGCCAGGGCATTCCCTTGCACATCTTTTAATATCACTGTGTGGCTGGGTGTTTTGGAATGTTGGATTTTTATAAAGCAGGTCACTGGTGTGGACCTGGACCTCCACGTGTGTAGGGGTGTGAGAGCGTTGAGGTGGGAGGAGGGTTGCTGGGCCTTTGTTTCCAGCCTGAGTGTCAAGCCACGTTGCCCGGGGCTTCGGTTCCCATGTCCATGCCCTTCTCCTCTTGTCCTCTGAGCCTCCTGGGGTTATGCCCTTTATCACCCGCCCATCTCAGATGTCCATGGACACTCCTGGCATTCTCCATTCTGTACTAGCCAGTGTTTCTTTCCTGAGCACTAATTCTAAATCTCCACCCCCCCCCCCAAATAACCCCACCCAGATGTGCTGACCACCTTATCTCCTTGATCTGTAGAACCGAGCTCATTAAATCCCTTCTTGAGGCAGGCCAGAGGCCTGGGGCTACACACAGCTGTTTTTTCACCCACACTCCATGTGAACAGCCTCAGCTCCGGCTCAGCACTAGTTTCAGGTCAAGAGATGCTTTGCTGCGCCCTCCCCTCCTTAGCACGCAGGTCAGCAGGCTGAGCACAGCAGTCTGGAGCCCTAGCCACCCTGCCCGGGAGAGCCCAGCAGTAGCTGAGTGGAGCTGGCCCGCCTCGGCCGTCCTCCACAGGCAGGGTGTCCTCCAGCCCCTCTCCAAACTTGCCTTCTCCAACTCCTTCTTTCCTAATGATAGTGCACTAGACGCCCCCGACCACCAGCCTGCAAACCTCCACTGTCTCCCCTCCCCCCTCCCCCAGGTGAGTAATGTCTAGTCCTGCAGGCCTCCTACCTTGACCATTTTTCCCTCCCCTCCCTTCCTCTTTCCATGTCTGCTCACCTCACATGGGCCCTCAGGAACTCAGCCTGTCCTGACTAAACCTTGCACCCCCTCTCCTAGCTTCTGGCTGCACCCAGCGCCCATTCCTGCCCTGCTGCCAGCTTGTCTCCTGAAAGACACCTCTCAGGGTCTCGCTGCTGTCCAAAAACCTTTCAGGATTCCTTCTAGTCTACCACATAAAATGCAAACTCCAAATGCCAACTCAAGGCTGATCCCCCACTTGCTTCCCCAGCCTGGACTCCCATGAGACCTCTCAGGGTCCTGCATTGCTCAAATATCCACACAGGACCTTGACTTTTATTTTATGTACTTGTCCAGGCTCTTAATATTCTTCCTACACCCTTATCCCACAGTTGCAGGTTTCTCCCCACTCTGAGACCTTGCCTTCTCTGTTTCTCCCAGGAAGTGGTTTCCTTCTCTTTAATCTCCTGTTTTGTGTGTGTGTGTGTGTGTGTGTTATTATAATATTTATTTATTTAACTTTTTATGGATGTATAGTTGATCTACAGTGTCATCAGTCTCCTGTTTTAACTAGGACAGCTGGCAAAGAATTTACAGCACATTTCATGCTTTATACTGTGCTTGCTCCTTGAACCCTTACAACGTGCCTGAAAGTAGACATCACGTTGTCTCCAGACAACAGGGGAAACTGAGGCTAGGGGTGATTTGCTCCAGGACTCACATCTGTTGGAAGAGGCACAGTAGCTGTCCTCACTCAGAACTCCATTTCAGTGCCCTTTCCATGGCATCTTGGCTGCTTCTGCTTCTGCTTTATGGTATTTGGGCTCCTTGGTGCTTGGGTTATGGTTTTCTGTATATTCTTTCTGTCTCTCATATGTGGAGGCCTTGGGGTCAGGCTCTGAGCCCGCCCTCTCATGGATGTCTAGCCATGGTTCATTATGTGTGGCAAGTGCTCTACTAAACACATGAATGAATGAATGAATGAATGAATGAATGAATATTGGGAGTGGAAGCCTGTGGCCAGCTTGAATATCTTTTGGAGGTGGGGTGGGATTCTGGGGTAGAGAGTGAGGTTGAGGGGGCTGCAGCCGGAGCACTTGGGGAGTGTGTGTTGTGTTGGAGGCTGAAGGGAATGAAGCAGCCCCTCACTGCCTCTCTGCTTGGTCCCAGGAGCGCTACTACGTGCTGTATATCCGGCCTAGTCACATCCATTGCCGTAAGTTCGACCCCAAGGGAAATGAAATCGAGCCCAACTTCAGCGCCACCAGGAAGGTGAACACAGGCTTCCTCATGTCATCCTATAGTAGGTACCCTTCGCCCTTTCTCCCTCAGAGCCTTCATACACTGTGGTCTTCCTTTGTCTCCAGAGGTCTCTTGGTCCCTAGAAAGTGTCTTCTCAGCATGGTCGGCCTTGAAGTCCATGTTTGGCCTGAGGGGCCCCTGGCTGGACTCTTCCTGCCCCCCATTCACTCAGAGGATCCCTGGTGCCCTACCTCAGTGCTGAGGACCTGGGTGCCTTCCCAGCTCCTGCCATCTCCTGCAGTCTGGCAGAATCGTCCATGAACCTGCCTTAGTGCAGAGCCCAGGCCAGGTGGCCTCCATTTTCCTGCCAAAATGCTCACTTTGTTCTTGGGCCCTTTGTGATCTTATTCCTCTTCCCAGTTTTGGCTGGAGAAGGACCTTCTTGCTGTCTGCCCCGTGTGAGAAGGTTTTGAGGTTGAGTGGGTACTCATCATCCCTCTATCGTTTTATCCATTCATGCTTTCAGTTGCTCATTGAATATCTGAACATTTAGTGAGAATCCACCATGTGCCAGACTCTGAGCTGCATGCTGAGGGTTCAGGGACTAGCAAGACTCGGACTTGCACACAAGCCATTCTCAGGCTGGTAGAGGAGATGGACAGGCCATGACTGGAGCCCTAGCGGGGGCTCTGAGCCCAGGCAGGCGTGGTTGGGGGAGGTGCGCTGGAGGAGGGAATGCCAGTACTGGATCCTGAAAGACATGCAGGTATCAGCAGGGTGCCAGGGCTTGGAAGGGTGTTTCAGAGAGGGGGCAGGGTGCCAAGGGCATTCTGGGAACTGAGGGCTTCGGCAGGTGAAGAGCAGCCCTGCAGAGAGGGCACTCAGTCGAGGGTGCAGGGGAGCTCTGCGTGAGTGGTTTTAAGTTAGGTGAGTGATATGATTAGATTTGCTCTTTTTGAAAATGAATTTATTTATTTTTGGCTGCATTGGGTCTTCGTTGCTGCATGTGGCCTTGCTCTAGTTGCAGTGAGTGGGGGCTACTCTTCGTTGTGGTGGGTGGGCTTCTCATTGCAGTGGCTTCTCTTGTTGTGGAGCACAGGCTCTAGGCACTCGGGCTTCAGTAGTTGTGGCACGCGGGCTCAGTTGCTCCGCGGCATGTGGGATCTTCCCAGACCAGGGCTCGAACCCGTGTCCCCTGCATCAGCAGGCGGATTCTTAACCACTGCACCACCACGGAAGTCCAGATTTGCTTTTTAAAATCCCTGGGGAAGTGAAGAGACTGGAGACCAGAAGGCTATTAGGAGGCCATGATGGCATCTAGGAGGCCCAGGATTAAGGACTGGTCAGTGAGGATGGAGAGACTGGGCAGACTCAAGATAGAGGAGGGACCATGGCCTCGGTGTTTGTTTGGATATGGGGGGAGTCAGGGATGACCCCAGGATTCGGGCTCAGGTGCCAGGTTTGCGGAATGGAGGTGCAAGAGGAGGAGGTTTGGGGAGAAGATATCTGTTTGGGACACATGGCATTAGCCACGTGGTGGTGCTTCCAGGTAGAGGTAGATGTGCTCTAGGGACTTGGTACAGTTCTAGAACCCAGGAAGAGGGCTGGGCTGGCAGCAGGTATTTCAGAGTCATCACACATGGGTCGTATTGAAGCTGTGCCAGTGGACAGGGTCAGCCAGGAAGTTGTCCTGGGGAACAGCAACAACGGGGGCGGACAGGGAAGGAGCCTTGTAAGGAGCAGGGGCGGGAACGCTGGCGGGGTCTGAGCGGGGTGGGGCAGGTGTGTGTCTCTGAAGCCCAGCGAAGCCCAGGGGTGAGGAGTAGCAGTGGAGTCAGGCGGTGCCCAAGACCCAGGTAAGTCGGGACGGCGGAGCATCCAGTGGCTTCACAGTGACATGCTCCCCAGTGACTGGTGGGGGGTGAACAGTGTCTAGAGTAATGGGTGCCAGAGCCGGAATGCAGGAAGGTGGTAAGGAAAGATCCAAGAGAGGAGAAGGAGAGGCAAGTCCTGGAGGAGGTGGGAGGGGGTGGGCTCTGGGGCCCAGATGAGCTGGCCTGAGGCAGGAGGGGAGACACCTCGTCCTTTGAGACAGATGGGAAGGAGGAGAGGTTTCTTGCGGTTCTAGGTAACTGGACAGGTAGGTGGTGGCCCCACCTCTGGCTTCTGTTATCTTGCGAAGTAGGAGATGAGGTGGCTTGTCTGGGGGACAGTGGGCAGGGTGAGGGTTGAGGAGAAAGTTCTCTGTGTGAGCAAGGTGTCTAGGGAATCCCAGAAGGCATCCCTGACGGAGCTTGGCAGAGGTTTTACACCACAAATGGAGCATGGTCTGGTGTTCGGGACTCGCGGCCGCCTGGGTATCAGTGTGGGGAAGGCAGCCAGTGGACGGCACTGGGGTTGCCATACTCTCAACGCTGCAAGTTCTCACTTCTTAGTCTGGGACCGGGACTTCCCCCTCCATGCTGCCCCCGCCCTGGGATTAGCGGATTTGGGACTTTCAGGGTAGGCGGGTGACAGGCTGTTGGAACCTTCCCTGAGCCTCTGCACTCTGCCCAAGCCAGGATGAGCAGGCCAGTAGAGGGTATGAGGACCACCAAAGTTTGCTGCTGGTTCCAGCAGACCCCACCCCAGCCAGGGAGTCCCTGAGAGCCCAGAGAGAACCCTGCCTGGTCACTGGGGTCTCAGTGGGAAGGCAGAATTGTGTGAAGGGCTTGAATCCTGCCTCCTCCACTGACTAGCTCTGTAACCTTGGGCAAATTACTTAACCTGTCTAAGCCTTAATTTTCTCATCTGTGAATAGGGATAGTAAAAACATTGACACTTGCTGAGTGCCAGGCCCCATGCTAAGTGCTTTACGTGCATTCGATATTTCTTTCACATGTCACGTCAGTCCCATCGGGTAGGTACCTCTTTTATCCTTATTTGTCAGGCACAGAGAGAGGTTAAGTAACTTGCCTGTGGTCACACAGCATGTAAGCAGATTTGCACCAGCTAGCCTGGCTCCAGAGCCCGTAGCCATAACTCCTCTGTGATGCGTTCCTTGAGTACTGGCAGGATGGGAACTCAGAGCCCCTACCTTCAGGTGGTTGTGAGCGTGTACAACACTGAGGCCTCACCTGGCTCCTAAAAAGCCCTCCTAGAGTGCTTGCTATTACAGTGGTAATGACTGTCTCGTGCTGTGTGCCTGCAGAGGTGGAAGCCAAGGGGAACACCGACAGACTCACGCCTGAGGCACTGAAGGGGCTGGTGAACAAGCCAGAGCTGCTTGCACTGACGGAGAGCCTCACCCCCGACCAGACAGTGGCATTCTGGATGCCTGAGTCGGAGATGGAGGCCGTGGAGCTCGAGCTGGGGGCTGGGGTACGGCTGAAGACTCGAGGCGACGGCCCCTTCCTGGGTGAGCAGTGCAGCCCTCACTGTGGCCTGATGCTCCTATATGGCCTGTGGGGGCTCCTGGCCTCCTGTCTGAGGCTTACCCACCCCTCCTGCTTCGAATTCATGGAGCAGGCCACATCTGGCCTCCCCGTGGACAAGACCCCTTGAGATTTATTCCTAAGTCCCTGGGCAAGTGCTTTGGGGCCAATAGCCTGAACACTTTGGATCCTGGGGTGCTGCCCAGTCCCATGGTTCCTGTGGGTGACCTCTCCTATCCATTGCCTTGGGGGTCCCATCCAGGGCCTCCCTGAGCACACTCAGGCCTAGGGGACCCCAGCAGAACGGGCCAGCCCCCACTATGTTTCTGCCACACGGAGAGAGGCCTTTAACTTCTCATTTCAGATTCATTAGCCAAACTCGAGGCTGGAACAGTGACCAAGTGTAATTTCGCTGGTGATGGGAAGATGGGGGCATCCTGGACAGACAACATCATGGCCCAAAAGTCTTCAGAGAGGGCTGCAGTGGAGACCCGAGAGCAGGGGGACGGCGCTGAGGACGAGGAGTGGGTAAGTCCGGGGAGATAACCGTGGACCTGGAGTTGGTGTGGTTCATCTCCTGGCAGGAGTTTTGTATGCACTGGTTGTGGTTGGGTGTAGGACAGCAGCATAAACTTTACTCCCCAGCTTTGGTGGAATTCCTGAGAGTGTGTTAGCATCAGGAAAATTCCCTCAAGGTGTGAAGGGACCTTTCTTCTTGGTGGGTCTGAACTGTGCCAATCAACAAGAGAGCCCCAAAGATTTATGAAAGCAAGGGATGGAAAGAAGGGAGTGCAGAGGGGAACCAAGGAGACTTAATTCCATTAAGGCTCCAAACATTTCTACTTCAAGTGAATACATTAGCCATGTTGAGCAGCTGAATGAGCATTTTTCCCCCCTTTGTTCTCGGCTTCCTGCCCAGAGTGGCTGGAAAATGGCTGACCTGGTCCTTAATAGTTATTTTGGCCCAAAGTTCAGCCTCCTAGTTGATCCTCAGCCTACTCACGGTTGATTTGGTATTTTGAGGTATATTTCACCTGAAGATTTGAATTGGTGTCAAAAGGCCCCAGATTGAACGTTTAAAACAAAGTCTCAGAAAAATGGGCTCTTGATCTAGGTGATGAAGATGATGATATTTGCCAGAGAAAGCAGGGCAGATAGAGGGAGTGGATTCCCTTTTGTCTTAATAGAGTGAGTCTTGGACTAAAAAACAATTGGAGTTGCCAGGCTGGCTCCCTGGGCCAACACTAATGAGATGAGGCCAAGGCAGGTAGCCACGGGCCCCCCGGTACCACTCATTCGAACCCTTGTTTGTCTGATGACGGTAGAAGACTTTTACGAAATGTGCTCTGTTCATATCTCTTTACTTTACCTCTAGGACGACTGAGGTCAGTGAGAGATGGGGTGCCTCCGGGGCCCACTGTTGAGCATTTCTTCCATCAACTTTCACTCTGGAGCTCGAGAGAGCAGGTCCACCAAGCCTTGCCTGGTTCTTCCCTACAGCCACTGTGGAATACCCTTTGAACAAGCTCTGCTAAAATCAAACGCAAGAGCCTGACGTTAGACGTGGGGCCCCAGCCTGTGGCTCATGGAGGGTCCCTCCCTGGATGTGAGTCTAGCCTTCCTAGACATTTTCATGGTGGCCCTCACCCTGAGTGGCAGCCTTGTTTCTGGAGGCAGGCAGGGGGCAAGTCCCCCAGGGCAGTCAGAAGAACTGGACTTGGTTTTGGTGCAGAACTGGTGGGGAATCCCTCATCTGCATGCAGAGTGGCTCAGAGGAGAAGTTAGCGGGGCCTCCTTCTTCTGTCCTTGTTGTATTTCTTGCTTTCCTTCTGCAATTGCCCTCCTCCCTAGCACTCTGTGCTGTAGCCTCTGCCCTCCTGCTCAAGCCTCCTTGTCCCCTGTGCCCTTTTCAGTCCCCAGAGCTGCCACTTCTTTATTCCTCCTCTGGTTCTCTGCCACCCTGAGAGTTCCTGTCTCCTGACCTCCTTTGGCGGCTTTCCTGGGAATGCTCTTTTCAGGGAGGCTGAGAGCGTTCACAGGTGTGGCCAGCTGGTCTCCAACTCTGACTCATTCTGCCAGGCCACATTTTGGACAACACCTTTTTTCTTGTTTTGTACCTTGAGAACTTTTTACGAATGAGTAAATCTTCAGGAAGGATTCCTCTACACTGACTGTGTTATTATTAGGTATAAACTGAGCAACCTCCCTATAAGAAGAAAGCCGTATCTTTTTGGTCATGAACATTGCCTTGCTGGGTAGTATGCCCACACCCACATCTATGAAGAGATCTGGAGTTGAAATCTACACGTCCTAAGAATGGGTAGGGACTTGGTGGAATGTGGATCCTGCTTCTCTCAGGGAAAAGAGGGGTGGTGGTAAACTAACAATTATGGAGTCCCCTAATGTGTCAAACACAGCACTAGATGCTTTCCGTGATGATAATTATAGTCCCTGACTGTTGAGTGCCTCTTGGTTCTATTACTTGTGCCAAGCACTTCCAGTATCTTACTTAATTGTCACAATAATCCCAAGAGGCACATGTGATCATTATCTCCATTTTTTTTTCATATGGTTTTCATGGTTGAGGTCCCAGCGTTTATTATCAGGGTTCAAACTTTCATTTGCCTTCCTGCATATTTGAGCCTGGGCTCAACAATATGGCTGTGAGGCTTGGGGTTAACACTTCATTTAGGCCACCTGAAGTCACAGGTCACTGGACTGCCCTCGGGTCTCTTCTGTTCTTGTTGCCCTTTTCTTAGTTCACATACTCGTTCTCTTACCTCAGCTACTATAGAAGCCGCCTCGCTAGTGTCCTGTGTCTGAATGGGGCTGGCTCACTGTTGAGCATGCTGGGACCTCAACCATGTGGTGGCCAGGGGAGGGGTTAAACAGGAGGAGGACTGGGGACACTGACATGGGGAGAGGCACCCAGTGAGGGCATCCTGTTGCCCAAAGCACTGTGGCCAAAGGGTATGGCAAGCTCACGTGGGCAGGCCACCATTCTAAACGAGGAGGCACAGCGTGTCAATGGGGGAGCCCCTGGGCAACAACTAGGCTTGGTGTCTTGGTGGGGTGGGGATGGGCTCCTGGAAGGAAAAGGCCATGGTGGCTGGAGCTTAGAGAATGGTGGGAGGTTGGGCATGGCATCTTCAGCATGTTAAGTATTTTGGGACTTTATCCTTAATACCTTGGAAGCCAGTGATCCCCGGGAGAGTAGTAAGATCTGATTTGTATATTTCAAAGATCACTTGACTGCAGAGAAACTGAAAGCAATGAGCTCAACTAGGAGACTGCTGCAGTGGTGGGGGTGAGAGCCTAGAGTGATTTAGTCTATAGCAGTGGCAGAGGAGATGGAAAGAAATTCAGGTAGACAGGTGGAAAGGGACTTTCCAGCAAGAGAAGAGGACCTGCAAGGCCATGGAGGTGGGGGAGTGGCCCGATCTTGGAATATGCAATTTCTGTACATGGTCATTGCAATTTTATACCAACACATAAAATTTGATAATCCTTTTTCAATTGATGTTATATAACTACTTCCTATCAATATATCACTAGTCTTCATGTCATTGTTTTTAAGATTGACTACCTTAATAGCTCTATTATTTTCCAGAATTTGGGTAATTAATTGATCCCTCTTTGGAGCTATCTGTGTCAAAAACTATTGTAAATTACATAGTTCCCTCAATCTCACCTGCCTCCCCCCGCCACTATATTTTGTTTTGTTTTGTTTTGTTTTTTAAGATTTTTTGATGTGGACCATTTTTAAAGTCTTTATTGAATCTGTTACAATATTGCTTCTGTTTATCTTTTGTTTTTTTTGGTGCGAGGCATGTGGGAGCTTAGCTCCTGGACCAGGGATCAAACCTGTACCCCCTGCGCTGGAAGGTGAAGGCTTAACCGCTGGACCGCCAGGGAAGTTCCCAGGGTTATTTCTTTAGGGATGGATTCCTAGGAGTCAGATTACTGGGAATCTAGGAATTCTTTGTAAAGGTCTTGGGTTTTTTTTTTTTCTGTTTGTTTTGTTTTGGTTTTTTTGGCCACGCCATTGCAGCATGTGGGATCTTCCCTGACCAGGGGTTGAACCCATGCCCCCTGCATTGGAAGCTGTAAAGGTCTTGTTATATTGCCAAATTGCTTTCCAAAAGGGTTGTTCTAAATTATAATCTCACCAGCAAGGTAGGAGAGGACTACTTTCATGCTACCCTTGCTAGACTTGGGTATGATAATATTTTAAAAATTGATATTTGATAAGGTTAAAATAACACTTTAATTTTAAGTTAATACTTTAATTTTAATTAGCCTTTTCCCCCATTAATAGTGAGCTTAAGCATTTTATTTCATGTTCATTTTCTAGATGTATTTCCTCATTTGTTACTCAGTTCCTTTGCCCATTTATTACTGGGGGGGGGAGGTTTTTTTGGTTTATCAGTTATTTATATTTTAAATATAACCATTTGCCATATTTAAAAAACTTTTCCATTTAAAAAAATTGACTTACAAACGTAAAATTTTTGTATAGCTATATCTTGACTTTTTATGATTTTTATTGCTTCTAAGCTTATATACTCTTTTCAGATGTTAGATTCTCTATCATTTTCTTCCATTCTAGTTATTACTTGGTTTTATATTTAACTCTGTATTCCACTCTGCCTTTAATTTGAGAGAGTATGAAGGGAGATAACTAAATTGCTTATTTTCAAATTGCTAACCAGTTATCCCAACACACTGAATTCCTTCCCACTGTCAAGATATGATGTCTTCCACATCACATATTAAAATCACTTATACTTAAATTATCCATTATATTTCAATAAGTCTCCCTTTAATGACAATGTGAACTATCAGAGTAGGTTTTAATAGTTGGTAGAGCTAGGTCTCACTTATTATTCTTCTGTTTCAGAATTTTTTTTGGTATTCCTCCTCAACATTTGAAATATTTTGTCAAGTTTCAGTGCATATTTATTGCCTTTGGATTCTTTTAAATGAAAAAAAACTCTGGCTACAAGAGTAATACATTTTATTTTAGAAAATTTAAAATAAGAAAAAAATATAATTCCACCACCATTTTTAAAATCACTTATGTAGTACTCAGTTATATACCATGCACTGCTCTGAGTACTTACAAATATTAACTCTTTTTGTGCTATACCAACTGTCTTAGGTAAGTAGAATTTTTTTTTCAAGTAGAAATAAACTAGTCTTACAGTAAAGGAAACTGATATTATGCCTGTTTTACAAATGATGACACTTGCCCAAGGTGCACAGGTGGTGGAGAGAGCCAGGGTTTTGATCAGAGCAGTGTGGTTCCACCGGCCTGTGGTGAACACTATGATGCTGCCATTCCATCAGACACAATTATTATTCATATTTTGGTGTATATACTTCCAATCTTTTACAAAGTGGAGTGTCCCTCTACATACATATGCATGTGGATCAATGCATTTAACCAGTTTCTCATTTTGGAATAATTAGTTTGCTTCCCACTTTCCCCTGTAATAAGACTGCTGAGAGGTATGTTCTTGAGGCTAAATCTTTTCACACACCCACATCGTTTTATTATAAATTCTAAAACTGGAAATGCTGGGTCTAATGTTCAATATATTTTAAAGGCTTGATAAATATTGTCAACTGTCCTTTGGGTAGGTGATTCCAATTTGCAGCTCTATCTGTGATATAAGGACGTGCCCCACCTCACCCGCACTAAGTCATTAAAAGAAAATACAAAAACTTTACTAATTTGGGGTCGCCGGTACCTTTTAAAAGGAATTGCATTAAAGATCCCTTAATTCCACCATTCGCTATCTACCGTGGAGAGAGAGCCCTTTTGCACGAGGAGGCACATATATAATTCACTACAGCATTGTATGTAATACTAAAAAATAAAAATGAACCTAACTTTCCCCAACCGGGGAATGGCTAAATTAGCCTGCATCTCCACACCGCGCAACGTTCTGCAGTGTTAAGGGGAAGGTAAGACTGCATGTGTTAAGGCAGACGACGATAAAGGGAGACTCCCGCTGCGCTTCACCTGGGAGCGCGGCTGCTGTTGGGCTTTCTGCTTCTTGATCCCCTTTTCCGGTGTGCTCGGCTTTGCGCCAGGCCCGGGATTCTGCGGCCCTAGCCTCGGTGTCTGCACCAGCCTTACCCCCGCAACCCGCCGCCAGTCCTGGAGCCTTCTCCAAGGCGTGCCGGGAAACCGGACTCTTGGTGGTCGGGCCCTTGGGCTCCGGGACATGTTTCCGGGAGCTACTTTCAGCAGCGCACCAACCGGAAGCGTCCGTGTTGTGGCGGAAGGAGGTGCTCTCTGGAAGCAGCCGGTGGTGAAAGGAGCGTGGCGGGCAAAGATGATTCAGGCGATTCTGGTTTTCAATAACCACGGGAAGCCGCGGCTAGTCCGCTTCTACCAGCGTTTCGTGAGTGCGGCCGAGCTTCGTCACATCCTTTCGGGGCACCTGCGCCCCTTCTCTCTCTTTGTCCCGTACGGCGCACGCGGGCATCGCCCGCTGACCTCCTAGGCCTCCTGCACCGTATATGTGATCTTCCCCAGACCGGGGCCAGTGTCAGGCCTTGTGTCCCACGCCCCGCTACCCCCGCTCCGCTACCCCCGCTCTTTTCCACCCCTTCCTGGATCCCGGCATTTTTGTGCCATTTTTGTGACACTTCTCGCAGAGTCTCAGGGCTCTATAAATGGTGTGTGTGTGTGGAGGGGGTGTGCCTCATGGACAACTTGAATGATTGAAATCAAATGAATCTCAAATTAATTAAACTGTTAAACGCAGTTTCACGAGGAGGAAGAAATACGCAGCTTTTTAATTATTTTGCTTTAGCTAACGGATTTGGAAAAGTGCTTTCTTGGAATTATTTTGCTTCAGTGTAGGCTGGGACCGCCCAGGAGCTAGATACCTTTCACTACGTAGAGTTGAAGAAAAAGTCAGTTTGAAAGTGGGAAATGTTGAGAAATTATACATGATAATGTGAATTTGAATTTTCCAAAGGCGTTATTCTGGAAAAAATAAACATCATTATTTGCCTCCTGCCACCCGACGTTTTATTTCTTCGTGGCTAGGTTTCAAAATGTTAAGTACGTAATTGTGAAAATTACGTACTTAACGTAGAGTGGAAAGTGTCAGAAAACTTATGTTCAGGCCTCAGCAACACCTTATTTTACCCTTGTGTCAAGTTAACAAAAATCTTTTTCAGACTTCATTTCCTCTTTTGTCAAGTAGAAATGAAAAAAAATTTTTTTTACCTTTTTCGTAGAATTTTTTAGCTAGGTTACATTTTATTATATCGATTTTATATTAACATTCAATAACACTATTCAACTTGTATTTGCATTTGTGTGTGTGTGAATTTTTCTCTCAGGTTTTTTAAAGTGTTATTGAGATACGTTACATACCATACAGTTCACCTTTTAAAACTATATAGTAGAATGGTTTTTAGTACTTTACAGAGTTATGCAACCATCACCACAATTTTAGAACATTTTCATTATCCCAAAAAGGAACCCCCTACCCGTTAGCAATCATTCTGTGTTTCCCCCTCAACTCCCCCAGCCCTAGGCAACCACTAATCTACTTTCTATCTCTCTAAATTTGCCTATTCTGGACATTTCATATAAAATGGAATCATACAATATGTGGTCTTTTATGACTGGCTTCTATTACTTAGTATAATGTTTTCAAGGTTCATCTATGTTGGAGTGTGTATCTGTTCTTTATTCCTTTTTATTGCCAAATTATATTCCATTGTGTGGATGCGCCACATTTTGATTGTCCATTCATCAGTTGATATTTCCACCTGTGGCTCTTGTGAATAATGCTGCTGTGAACACTGATGTACAGGCTTTTGTGTGAGCATGTATTTTCATTTCTCTTGGGTATATATCTAGGAGTAGAATTGCTGAGTCACGTAGTAACTTTATGGTGATCATTCGGAGGAACTGCCAAACTGCTTTCCAAAGTGGCTGCACCATTTTACATTCCTATCAACAATATATAAGAATTCCAATTTTTCCACCTCCCTATCAACATTTTCTATTATCTCTTTGATTAAAGACATTTTAGTAGGTGTAAAGTGGATTCTTGCGGTTTCAAAAATTTTTCTAATGACTAATAATGTTGAGCATCTTTTCATGTCTTTATCGACCATTTGTTTATCTTCTTTGGAGAGCATAGGATTTTTATAAGACCTAAATTAATTCCTAAGTGAAAGTTACCTTGAAAACTGCAGAGTACTAAAAGATATGAGGGATTATTAAAATGATTGAGAGATGTAAGCAATTGGTAGTTTGCTATTTTGTTGAATTAGAAATTAGGTAACCTCACCATTTCATAGTGCTTACCCACTGACTATCACCACTTCCCTGTAGAATCAGATAAAAGGCTTTGCAAGATGTTTTGGTCAGTTTAAAAAAGTGCTGATGCTTAGCATGTTTTGTATTTCTGGGTACACAGAGTTAATCCTTTACAGCATCCTGGCGTCTGTGAGCTTTCTGAATTCTTTAAATGGAAACCAGAAAATAGTGATTGATTTACTCAAACTTACAGTGACCAGTTATTAGCAAGTTTTCATTTATCCATTTGGTAAATGAGAGAGCCACTGTATACCAGTGTAAGTCAAGGTTATGAAAAGTAATTTCTCCACAATGACATTTTCCCTGTTTTTTCCTGTTTCGTTTAAATAACTAACCATTTCAAGTCTAAATTCAATGCTGTAGGAAGAAAGGGGTTAATGTTACTTGAATCTATGTTCTGACTCTTTAAGGGAAGTCCAATCTGAAGGTTTTCTTAAGCTTTGCTACTCAAAATGTTGTCCTCAGACCAGCAGCATTGTTATCACCTGGAAACTTGTTAGAAATGCAGTCTCAGGACTTAGCCCAGACCTACTAAATTAAAATCTGCATTTTAACAACATTCCCGGGTGATTCATCATACATTGAGATTTTTTTTGGCCCTGCCACGTGGCTTTGCAGTATCTTAGTTCCCCAACCAGGGATTGAAACTGTGCCTTTGGCAGTGAAAGTGCAGAGTCCTAACCACTGGACTGCCAGGGAAGTCCCATTATACATTGGGCACTGGTCTAGAGCTTTTAATTACTTTTGTCTTTTTTTTTTTTTTTTTGGCCATGCAGCATGTAGGATCTTAGTTCCCCGATTAGGAATGGAATCTGAATCCCCTGCATTGAAAGCGCCAAGTCTTAACCACTGGACCTCCAGGGAATCCCTACTTCTGCCTTAATGATTGATTTCTCCCTCCCACTATCCTTTTTTAAAAACCATACTTACTATGAACTTCATATGTATAAATGGAAATCAAATGTGAGTTATCAAGAGATTCCATCACAGTTGAGCTTTCTGGAGTGTAGTAAGTGAAAAAAGGTGTTTATACCTCTGTAATTGTTCAAGATTCTAATCTGTAAATAGAACATTTTCTGTCTTTCTCTGTAGTACTTTGTTGGTAACACAGCATCTTATATGTAATGTCTGTATTACCAGTACAGAAGATGGCAAATGCAGGTTTTTAAAGCACGTACACGATTACATCTTGACTTCCTTAAAGTGTTAGACCTATTAACGTTTGTTATTTGCCCTGGCATAGATGTTTTCTAGAGTAAGACAGAATATTTCGGAACCAGGCCTTCTAGTTATTCTTTGACCTTGTATGAGAGTTTGTCAGTTCTCCTTTCCTTGGTTATTCACAGTAAAGAAATCTCAGCTTACCTATCAGGATGGTAATGGTTAGGGACTAGATATCTAGGTAAATATACCCTATTTTAATTCCTGTAACAGAGACTTGTCATCAATTTTTCCATAGATTCCTCTTTTACTTTTTCTCTACTCATCATTTCTGTCTTTTCTGTAAACTGGTACCAAATGTTCAAATCATTCCTAGTTTGGAAGCCCTTGCCTTCCTGTCCATCCTCACTGATGGGATGTAGTTTTTCAGACTTTCCCACTGATTCACTTTATTTCTTTTATTCCATAGCCAGAAGAAATTCAACAGCAGATTATTCGAGAGACCTTCCATCTAGTTCTCAAGCGGGATGACAACATCTGTAACTTCTTGGAGGGTGGAAGGTAAATGATCAGTTTTCTCCCCATACATCCACTTTTTTTTTTTTTCTTTTGTGATACGCGGGCCTCTCACTGTTGTGGCCTCTCCTGTTGCGGAGCACAGGCTCCGGACGCGCAGGCTCAGTGGCCATGGCTCACGGGCCCAGCCGCTCTGCCGCATGTGGGATCTTCCCGGACTGGGGCAAGAACCCATGTCCCCTGCATCAGCAGGTGGACTCTCAACCACTGCGCCACCAGGGAAGACCCCCATACATCCACTTTTGGGTGACCTTCATCATTATTGCTTCTTCAGGCAGTACTCAAGTGTCAGGTGAGTACCTGATGCAACTTGAGCTGAGCTGAGCTGAATCTGCTCAGGGAGAGACCCAGTTCTGTTCTGTAAGCTGCTAAATGGTTGTGCTTCAGATATTTACAAGTTTGGTGCCTGGGAGGATGGGCAGAAGAAAAGGGGAGGTAAAATGGCTTTAGGCACCTCTGCCAAATTTGGTTGCCATTCACCTGGTAGAAATGGCCTATTGTTTGGCCTGTCCTCCCCCTTTCTGTTGGGCCCCTTCTCCTCCCTTGGCACAGAGTTTGTCTTTGATATATTCAGTTAAGATATAGGCATTTAAATGTTTCCCATTTTCCACAGTTTGATTGGTGGCTCTGACTACAAACTGATTTATCGGCATTATGCTACCCTCTATTTTGTATTTTGTGTGGATTCATCAGAGAGTGAACTTGGGATCTTGGACCTCATCCAGGTATGTGTAGCAGGTAATGATGGCAGCCACTTCAGAGAGTTTGCATGGGATTTTTTTGTTTTTTTTTTTTTGTTTTTGCGGTACGCGGGCCTCTCACTGTTGTGGCCTCTCCCGTTGCAGAGCACGGGCTCCGGACGCGCAGGCTCAGGAGCCATGGCTCACGGGCCCAGCTGCTCTGCGGCATGTGGGATCTTCCCGGACCGGGGCACGAACCCGGGGCACGAACCCGTGTCCCCTGCATCGGCAGGTGGACTCTCAACCACTGCGCCACCAGGGAAGCCCTGCATGGGATTTTTGAGTAACCATCTGTAGATCCTTTTGTCAGTCTCTTTTTTGATACTTGGTGAAAGTTACTAGATGTCCACCAGATGGTGCTATGAGAACGCTCCTTAGCAACCTTTAAAAATTCTTAGAGATTCTTCTCCAGCCCTCTCACTCCCTTAGTTTTCTTATACGAGGCTGACACCAGTTCCAATGTGTGCACTCACCCCCACCCCAAGCAATTAACTCAGTTTTCCATGGACAGTAACCAGGTGTCCCATAAATTTGCTCAATTCTGACACTGTCTACCTGGAGATAGATACCAGTCTCAAGTCCAGGTTGTCTGTCACCTGTGCGTCTGACTGACAGCATATAGCTTGAAGATTTCCATGATTTCCTCCTCAGGTTCAGTTTATTTGCTAGAGTGGCTCGCAGAACTTTCTAGAGAAACATTTTACTTACTAGTTTACCAGCTTAATTTAAAAGGGTATAACTTAGGAACAGCCAGATGGAAGATGGGGAAAGGGCGTGGAGCCTCTATGCCCTCTTCAGGCATGCAACTCTCCTCGAATATCCACATGTTTACTAGCTTGGAAACTCTCCGAACCCTGTTCCTTTGGGTTTTAAGGAGGCCTCTTTACATAGGCATGATTGATTAAATCATTGGCCATTGATGACTGATTGAGTTTGCAACCCCTCTCCCCTCCCCAGAGGTCTGGAAGTAGGACTGAAAGTTCCCACAATCACATGGTTGGTTCCTCTGGCAACCAGTCCCCATTCCTGGGTGCTTTCCAAAAGTCACCTTATTAGCAGAACAAAAGGTACCTTTATCACTTAGGAAGTTCCAAGGTTTTTAGGAGCCCTGTGCCAGATACAAGGATGAATACCAAATATTTCTCATTATAAGTTACAGTGTCACATCATGTTTTAAGATTTTTTTCAAGTATCAAACTAAATGACATTTAAAAATGCATACTTTGTATTTTCACTTGTAACTCTAGCCTAAAGCAAAGAAACTTGACGTTTTATCTAGTCTGAGCAATCTTGACATAGGTAAACATGTTTTTTTAGGCTTTTTGAAAATTAGAAATGGCTTACAGATTTCTTTTCATTACCTTCATGGAAATTGAGATATGTAGGAACCCTGTACTGGGAACTATTAATTTAGTACAATTCCGTCATTTTGTACATGATATTCTAGATAGGCTTTAAGTGACTGAACAAGTTAAGTTGAAAGCACTCAGAAGGAGCATGCATTAAAACCTAATAACAACAATTATAGAAAACTCTAGCTATAGATTATAAAATTTACATGCTTATAACTATATTTTATTTTGTTAAGATAAAATTAAAGAAGCTAAATTTAATATACCTTGGGACAAATAAATGGAAATTTTAAATGTGTATTTTTATTTCAGATATACTACACTCTTCCAAAAAGTTATATACTTGGACATAGCAATTTTTAAATTTTATTTTATTATTTTCTTTTAAATTTTATTTATTTTTATACAGCAGGTTCTTTTTTTAAATTTTTTATTATTTTAATTTTTTTTTTGCGGTACGCGGGCCTCTCACTGCTGTGGCCTCTCCCGTTGCGGAGCACAGGCTCCGGACGCGCAGGCTCAGCGGCCATGGCTCACGGGCCCAGCCGCTTCGCGGCATGTGGGATCTTCCCAGACCGGGGCACAAACCCGTGTCCCCTGCATCGGCAGGCAGACTCTCAAGCACTGCGCCACCAGGGAAGCCCTACAGCGGTTCTTATTAGTTATCTATTTTGTACACATTAGTGTATGTATGTCAATCCCAATCTCCCAATTCATCCCACCCTCTTTCCCTCCTTAGTGTCCATACGTTTGTTCTCTACATCTGTGTCTCTGTTTCTGCCTTGCAAACCAGTTCATTTGTACCATTTTTTTAGATTCCACATATATGCGTTAATATACGATATTTGTTTTTCTCTTTCTGACTTACTTCACTCTGTATGACACTCTCTAGGTCCATCCACATCTCTACAAGTGACCGAACTTTGTTCCTTTTTATGGCTGAGTAACATTCCATTGTATACATGTACCACATCTTCTTTATCCATTCGTCTGTCGATGGGCATTTAGGTTACTTCCATGACCTGGCTATTGAAAATAGTGCTGCAGTGAACATTGGGGTGCATGTGTCTTTTTGAATTATGGTTTTCTCTGGGTACATGCCCAATGGGATTGCTGGCTCATATGGTAATTCTGTTTTTAGTTTTTTAAGGAGCCTCCATTCTGTTCTCCATAGTGGCTATATAAGTTTACATTCCCACCAGCAGTGCAAGAGGGTTCCCTTTTCTCCACACCCTCTCCAGCATTTTTTTGTAGATTTTCTTTCTTTCTTTTTTTTTTTAATTAATTAATTAATTTTTGGCTGTGTTGGGTCTTCGTTGCTGTGCATGGACTTTCTCTAGTTGCAGTGAGCGGGGGCTTGGTTGCGGTGCGCAGGCTTCTCACAGCAGTGGCTTCTCTTGTTGTGGAGCATGTGCTCTAGGTGCAAGGGCTTCAGTAGTTGTGGCATGCAGGCTCCGTAGTTGTGGCTCACAGGCTCCAGAGCGCATGCTCAGCAGTTGTGGCTCATGGACCTAGTTGCTCTGTGGCATGTGGGATCTTCCCGGACCAGGGCTTGAACCCGTGTCCCATGCATTGGCAGGAGGACTCTTAACCACTGCGCCACCAGGGCAGTCTCATTGTTTGTAGATTTTCTGATGATGTCCATTCTAACCAGTGTGAGGTGATACCTCATTGTAGTTTTGATTTGCATTTCTCTAATAATTAGTGATGCTGAGCAGCTTTTCATGTGCCTCTTGGCTCTCTGTATGTCTTCTTTGGAGAAACGTCTATTTAGGTCTTCGACCCATTTTCTGGTTGGGTTGTTTTTTTTTTAATATTGAGCTGCATGAGCTGTTTATATATTTTGGAGATTAATCCTTTGTGCATTGATTCATTTGCAAATGTTTTCTCCCATTCTGAGGGTTGTCCTTTCGTCTTGTTTATAGTTTCCTTTGCTGTGCAAAAGTTTTTAAGTTTCATTAGGTCCCATTTATTTATTTTTGTTTTTAATACCATTACTCTAGGAGGTGGGTCAAAAAAAGATCTTGCTGTGATTTATGTCAAAGAGTGTTCTTCCTATGTTTTCCTCTAAGAGTTTTATAGTGTTCAGTCTTACATTTAGTTCTTTAATCCGTTTTGAGTTTACTTATTTATTTATTTTTTGCTGTATGCGGGCCTCTCACTGTTGTGGCCTCTCTCGTTGCGGAGCACAGGCTCCGGACGCGCAGGCTCAGCAGCCATGGCTCACGGGCCCAGCCGCTCCGCGGCATGTGGGATCTTCCCGGACCAGGGCACGAACCTGTGTCCCCTGCATCAGCAGGTGGACTGTCAACCACTGCACCACCAGGGAAGCCCCTTTGAGTTTATTTTTGTGTGTGGTGTTGGGGAGTGTTCTAATTTCATTCTTTTTCATGTAGCTGCCCAATTTTCCCAGGACCATTTATTGAAGAGACTGTCTTTTCTCCATTGTATATCCTTGCCTCCTTTGTCATAGATTAGTTGACCATAGGTGCATGGGTTTATCTCTGGGCTTTCTGTCCTGGTCCATTGATCTATATTTCTGTTTTTGTGCCAGTACCATATTGTCTTTATTTCTGTAGCTTTGTAATATAGTCTGTAGTCAGGGAGTCTTATTCCTTCAGCTCCTTTTTTTTCCCTCAAGATTGATTTGGCTATTCGGAGTCTTTTGTGTCTCCATACAGATTTTAAGATTTTTTTGTTCTGGTTCTGTAAAAAATGCCATAGGTAGTTTGGTAGGGATTGCATTGAATCTGTAGATTGCTTTGTGTAGTATACTCATTTTCAGAGTATTGATTCTTCCAATCCAATAACGTGGTATATCTCTCCATCTGTTTGTGTCATCTTTGATTTCTTTCATCGGTGTCTTACAGTTTTCTGAGTAGTTCTTTTACCTCCTTAGGTAGGTTTATTCCTAGGTATTTTATTCTTTTTGCTGCAATGGTGAATGGGATTGTTTCCTTAATTTCTTTCTGATCTTTCATTGTTAGCATATAGGAATGCAAGAGATTTCTGTGCATTTATTTTGTATCCTGCAACTTTACCAAATTCATTGATTAGCTCTAGTAGTTTTCTGGTGGCATCTTTAGGATTCTGTATGTAATAGTATCATGTATTCTGCAAACAGTGACAGTTTTACTTCTTCTTTTCCAATTTGTATTCCTTTTATTTCTTTTTCTTCTCTGATTGCCATGGCTAGGACTTTGAAGACTATGTTGAATAATAGTGGCGAGAGTGGACATCCTTGTCTTGTTCCTGATCTTAGAGAAAATGCTTTCAGTTTTTCACCATTGAGAATGATGTTTGCTGTGGGTTTGTCATATATGGCCTTTATTATGTTGAGGTAGGTTCCCTCTGTGCTCACTTTCTGGAGAGTTTTTATCATAAATGGGTGTTGAATTTTGTCAAAGCTTTTTCTGCATCTGTTGAGATGATCATATGGTTTTTATTCTTCAATTTGTTAATATGGTGTATCACATTGATTGATTTGTGTATTTTGAAGAATCCTTGCATCCCTGGGATAAATCCCACTTGCATGGTGTATGATCCTTTTAATGTGTTGTTGGATTCTGTTTGCTAGTATTTTGTCGAGGATTTTTGCATCTATATTCATCAGTGATATTGGCCTGTAATTTTCTTTCTTTGTGACATCTTTGTCTGGTTTTTGTATCAGGGTGATGGTAGCCTCGTAGAATGAGTTTGGGAGTGTTCCTTCCTCTGCAATTTTTTGGAAGAGTTTGAGAAGGATGGGTGTTAGCTCTTCTCTAAATGTTTGATAGAATTCACCTGTTAGGCCATCTGGTCCTGGACTTTTGTTTGTTTTCTTTGATTTCTTCAGTGATCTCTTGGTTATTTAGTAACGTATTGTTTAGCCTTCATGTGTTTGTGTTTTTTACTTTTTTTTCCCTGTAATTTATTTCTAATCTCATAGCATTGTGGTCAGAAAAGATGCTTGATATGATTTCAGTTTTCTTAAATTTACCGAGCCTTGATTTGTGACCCAAGCTGTTATCTGTCCTGGAGAATGTTCTGTGTGCACTTGAGAAGAAAGTGTAATCTGCTGTTTTCGGATGGAATGTCCTATAAATATCAATTAAATCTGTCTGGTCTATTGTATCATTTAAAGCTTGTGTTTCCTTATTAATTTTCTGTCTGGATGATCTGTCCATTGGTGTAAGTGAGGTGTTAACATCCCCCACTATTATTGTGTTACTGTTGATTTCCTTTTATGTAGCTGTTAGCATTTGCCTTATGTATTGAGGTGCTCCTTTGTTGGGTGCATATATATTTATAATTGTTATATCTTCTTCTTGGATTGATCCCTTGATCATTATGTAGTGTCCTTCTTTGTCTCTTGTAACATTCTTTAAAGTCTATTTTATCTGATATGAGCATTGTTACTCCACCTTTCTTTTGATTTCCATTTGCACGGGAAATCTTTTTCTATCCCCTCACTTTCAGTCTATATGTGTCCCTAGGTCTGAAGTGGGTCTCTTGTAGACAACATATACATGGGTCTTGTTTTTGTATCCACTCAGTGAGCCTGTGTCTTTTGGTTCGAGTATTTAATCCATTCACATTTAAGTTAGTTATTGATATGTATTTTCCTATTACCATTTTCTTAATTGTTTTGGGTTTGTTTTTGTAGCTCCTTTTCTTCTCCTGTGTTTCCCACAAGAAGGTCCTTCAGCATTTGTTGTAGAGCTGGGTTGGTGGTGCTGAATTCTCTTAGGTTTTGCTTGTCTTTAAAGCTTTTGATTTCTCCGTCAAATCTGAATGAGATCCTTGCTGGGTAGAGTAATCTTGGTTGTAGATTCTTCCCTTTCATCACTTTAAATATATCGTGCCACTCCCTTCTGGCTTGTAGAGTTTCTTCTGAGATATCAGCTGTTAACCTTATGAGAGTTCCCTTGTATGTTATTTGTCGTTCTTCCCTTGTTGCTTTTAATAATTTTTCTTTGTCTTTAACTTTTGTCAGTTTGATTACTATGTGTCTTGGCGTGCTTCTCCTTGGGTTTATCCTGCCTGGGACTCTCTGTGCTTCCTGGAGTTGGGTAGCTATTTCCTTTCCCATGTTAGGGAAGTTTTAGGGAAGTTTTCAAATGTAATCTCTTCAAATATTTTCTTGGGTCCTGTCTCTCTTCTCCTTCTGGGACCCCTATAATGTGAATGTTGCTGCATTTAATGTTGTCCCAGAGGTCTCTTAGGCTGTCTTCATTTCCTTTCATTTTTTTTTTCTTTATTCTGTTCCATAGCAGTGAATTCCACCATTCTGTCTTCCAGGTCACTTATCCATTTTTCTGTCACAGTTATTCTGCTATTGATTCCTTCTAGTGTATTTTTCATTTCAGTTATTGTATTGTTCATCTCTGTTTGTTCTTTAATTCTTCTAGGTGTTTATTCTTTAATTCTTCTAGGTCTTTGTTAAATATTTCTTGCTTTTTCTCGATCTTTGCCTCCATTCTTTTTCTGAGGTCCTGGATCATCTTCACTGTCATTATTCTGAATTCTTTTTCTGGAAGGTTGCCTATCTCCACTTCATTTATTGTTTTTCTGGGGTTTTATCTTATTCTTTCATCTGGTACATAGTCCTCTGCTTTTTCATTTTGTCTGTCTTTCTCTGCATGTGGTTTTCGTCCCACATGCTGCAGGATTGTAGTTCTTGCTTCTGCTGTCTCCCCTCTCTTAAGTTTTATTTATTTATTTACACCCATTCACGTTCAGAAAATGACTTAAAATGGTTAGTTTTAAATTTTCATATAGTATATTCACTTATCATATATAAAAATATAAATAAATACTAGAAACATCCAAAAAAGATTCATCTCTAAGATAATTTTAAATGCTTTTTTTTTTTGGCTGCATTGGGTCTTTGTTGCTGCCTGTGGGCTTTCTCTAGTTGCGGTGAGTGGGGGCTACTTTTATGAGTGGGCTTCTCATTGCAGTGGCTTCTTTTGTTGCAGAGCATGGGCTCTAGGCATGCAGGCTTCAGTAGTTGCAGTGCGTGGGCTTTAGTATTTGCAGCATGCAGGCTCAGTAGTTGCGGCACGCAGGCCCTAGAGTGCATGGGCTTCAGTAGTTGTGGCACGTGGGCTCAGTAGTTGTGGCGTGTGGGCTCTAGTGCTCAGGCTCAGTAGTTGTGGCGGACGGACTTAGTTGCTCCGCAGCATGTGGGATCTTCCCAGACCAGGGATCGAACCCATGTCCCCTGCATTGGCAGGCGGATTCTTAACCACTGCACCACCAGGGAAGTCCCTTTAAATGCTTTCTTAACACCTGAGTTCGATTGGACATTGAGAGTCAATGTGGCATAACAGAAAGAGCTCAAGATCTAGAGTCAGAAAACCTGGGTTTGAATCATGGATCCACCATCTGATATAGAACTACTAGGTTGTAAAAATGGAACAGACTTACAGGTACAGAGAACAAATGGGTGGTTGCCAGAGGGAAGGGGGGATGGAGGTGGAGGGCAAAATAGGTGAAGGGGATTAAGAGGTACAAACCTCCAGTTATAAAATAAATGAGCCACAAAGATATAATATACGGCTTAAGGAATATAGTCAATAATATTTTAATAACTTTGTTTTGAAAGAGATGGTTGCTAGACTTACCTTGGTGATTGTATGATAATGTATGCAAATGTCAAATCACTATGTAGTATATCTGAAACTAACATAATGTTGTATGTCAACTGTATTTCAACTAAAAAAACCCGAAATACTAGGTTGTAGAATTCAGTTGTGACAATGTACTTTATATTATTATACACTGTAGAATGCTATAGAAATGTGCATATAATAAGTGTATTAGAAAATAAAGGTAAAATATATAGTGGTAATTTTAAAATTGAGATGCAGTTATTAGAGGAGATGCACTTCAAGACAAAAGAGAAATGCATATTAACAAGACAAAACGAGAAGTGTAACTTTATAATGTCGTGGACATTTATTAAATACTTAGCATGCACTGGATTTGGGAAGATAGATAAAGAAAAGGTAAAAATAATAGGAACTAAGAGTTTTCATCATTGAGAACACAATAAAATCAGTAAATAATTATCCTAATATAAAGAGGATAAAAGCCAGAAGTAGAAAACATTAAAATGTTTTAGCGGATGATATACATAGTTATAATGCCAATATATTTGAAATAGCTGACCTCAAAAAATAAATATCCAAAGACACTGAATCCAATATCAGGATGAAATAAGAAAGGTAAAATGAAAAACTGACTCCCTAATAGACTCAGTAGATTTTAGTACAGTAAGACCTCTATTATGTAAGTTATTTTTTAGACTCAGACTAAAAAATCATACTGCTTAAGTGTATTTTATGGAGTAAATTGGTTATGATCCAAAAGCTTCTCACAAAGAAAATGTGAGTCAGATACTGCATTTAAAAAAAAAATTTATTTTATTTTTGGCTGCGTTGGGTTTTCGTTGCTGTGCGCAGGCTTTCTCTAGTTGCGGAGAGCGGGGGCTACTCCTTGTTGCTGTGCGCAGGCTTCTCATTGCAGTGGCTTCTCTTGCTGCGGAGCACAGGCTCTAGGTGCGCGGGCTTCGGTAGTTGCGGCACGTGGGCTCAGTAGTTGTGGCTCGCGGGCTGGAGCACAGGCTCAGTAGTTGTGGTGCACAGGCTTAGTTACTCTGCAGCATGTGGGATCTTCCTGGACCAGGGATTGAATCTGTGTACCCTGCATTGGCAGGCAGATTCTTAACCACTGCACCACCAGGGAGGTCCCTGATATTGCATATTTTTATTGGACAGAATTATTAAATAAAATCTTAGCGAATAATCAGTTGAACCAAGGAGTCATGAGACCTGGCTCTTGTTTTGGACTCTCCTGTTAGCAAGCAGCATGGTCTTAAATCATTTAAGTTTTGTTGGCGTTAGGGTTTTTGTTTTATGTTTTGGCTCTGTGTGTGTGTGTGTGTGTGTGTGTGTGTGTATATGTGTGTTTATTTATAAGTATACTAGGTGTTCTTTCTAGCTCTAAAATTCTTTCTCAGGAATACTGCATACTAGAAGAATTATTTATTATGTCCAAATAATCTTTATTCCAAGGATACAAGTCAGTTTAACAATGACATATTCTTAGAGTCTCTATTACAACAGTAAGAAAAATATAACTAATATAATTTCATCAGTACGTGCGGAGAGAAATGATTACCCAAATTATGTTTCTGAAATACTCTTAAATTGGAATAGGAAGCATTTTTACTTGATTATTTAGTGCATGTTTTCTTTATTCAGTATAAACTATTTATTGTTGAAGAAATAATACACTTATGTGGTTCAAAATTCAAAAGGAATACCAAGAGTATACAGTGGAAAACATCTTTCTTCTCTTCTCCCCCAGTCACCCAGAAACAGCCAATTTTAGTTTTAAAACCAAGAGCCAGAGCCAGTGTTATCTCAGGGGAGAAATCTACAGGCATTTATGAAAACAAGGTGTCTCTTACTGTTATTCTAATTTGAGCAAACATTTGTAATGAGTGATTAAAAAAGAAATGAAGAAGTAACATAGTAAAGGAGGAGAGAGGTAAGTTATTACTGTAAGAGAGCCTGATTATGTACCTAGTAAACCTTAAAAAAAAAGGGGGGGAGATTGTGGCAAGTAATGAATGATATGAGCAACATGGCAGAATATGAGATCAGTTCGTCAAAATTGAATTTCCTATTTTTTGTGAAAACAGCTAGGAAATTCATAATTAAAGAAATTTCACTTACAGTAGTGACAAAGGATATTTAGTGTTTAGAAATTAACTTAGTATGGAATACTTGATATTGATTCCAATAAAATTATAAAATCTTTGTTTATTTATTTATTTATTTGGCTGCATTGTGTCTTAGTTGTAGCACGTGGGATCTTTAGTTGGTGCATGTGGGATCTAGTTTCCTGACCAGTCATCGAACCCAGGCCCCCTGCATTGGGAGCATGGAGTCTTAGCCACTGGACCACCAGCGAAGTCCCTACAATTGTAAAATTTTAAAGGAAAAACATAAAGGAATACTTGAAATCAGTGGAGCTATAAGCCCCTTATTGGGAAGAGTTGAGCAAAGATGACAGTAGTAATCAATAGATTAAATGGGGAACCAAGTATAAATCCAGAAGATCTTTTTTTTAAAAAATTTTTTTTTGGCCATGCCACATGGCATGCAGGATCTTAGTTCCCCAACCAGGGATCCAACCCGTGCCCCCTCCAGTGGAAGCACGGAGTCTCAACCACTGGACTGCCAGGGAAGTCCCAATCCAGGAGATTGTATAGAACTTGGTAAAGAGAAAGTTTATGAGGAAAAGTGAATGGCCAAGAAATGCAGAAGTATGTTCTGAGGGAAGAAGGGCAGTAATGAGTGACTGGCTTCACTAGGCTTCAGAATATATAATGGTTGCAGATGAAATTATTATCTACCTAGAAATTCCAAAACAATCAACTGGAAAACAATTAGAATGAGCAATATAGTTCAGTAAGGGACTGGATACAAGTTTAATGTATAAAAACTAATAGCTTTCCCTTAGCAATAATAAGTTAGAAAATATAATATTTAAAAGGGGCCCATTCACAGTAGGAAAACCTTCCTTAAGATACCCAAGAATAAATGTAAAAAATGTGTAAGATCTATATGAAGAAAACTTTAAAATTCTACTGAAAATATGATAAAAGAGCAAAATAAATGAATAAAACATACGCTTTGCCTGTGGAAAAAACTTTTAAAACTGTCAGTACAGTTGACCCTTGAACAACACAGGGGTTAGAAGTGCTGACCCACCGTGCTGTCGAAAATCCCTATATAATTTACAGTAGGCCCTCCTGTATACCCAGTTCCTCCGTGTACACGGTTCCTCCATATCCGTGGTTCTGCATCTTCAGATTCAACCAACTGGGGATTGTATAGTACTATAGTGTTTACTATTGAAAAAAATCTGAGTGTAAGTGGACCCGCACTGTTCAAACCTGTGTTGGTCAAGTGTCAGCTGTACTTCCAGCTTATAAATTACTGAAAACCCAATCAGAATCCCAATAAGATTATTGCTGTTTTTTAAATAATTTTTATTGTGAAACGTATATACAAAAACTACGGAAAACATGCCTATGCAGTTTGAGGAATGCCAATAAAATGAAACTCTCACCCAGATTAAGAAATAGTACATTGCTAGTACCTCAAAGCCCCCGTATGTCCCTCCTCAGTTCCGTCCCCCTTGTTCATTGCATCCTTCTTCAGACTTTTTAAAGACTTTATTTATTTATTTTCCTTCTTTTATTTTTCTTTTTTTTTGGCTGTGTTGGGTCTTCATTGCGGCTCACGGGCTTCTCTCTACTTGTGGTGTGTGGGTTTTCTCTCTCTAGTTTTGGCGTGTGGGCTCCAGAGTGAGTGGGCTTTGTAGTTTTTGCAGCACGTGGGTTCTCTCGTTGAGGCACTCGAGCTCAGTAGTTGTGGCACATGGGTTTGGTTGCCCCATAGCATGTGGGATCTTAGTTCCCCAACCAGGGATCGAACCTGCATCCCTTGCATTGCAAGGTGGATTCTTTACCACTGGACTACCAGGGAAGTCCCTTTCTTCAGACTTTTAAGTTGATCATTGCTTTGCTTCTCTTTATAGTTTTATCATGTGATGTATATTCCCTAAATGATACTTTGTTAGTTTGGAAAAACTGAGTGTAAGTAGTTGTGTAAGGAAAGGATAATTTGCCACTACTAGATGAAAGCTCCCGCAAGAAGATAAGCTGAACAGTGTCACCATCTGACTTCAGTATCCCTGAGGGTTTTACAAGAGGCCTTTCTGAGGAAGTCTGAGGGCAAGCTCATGTGAGTGATTCTGGGGAAACTTAGAGCTCACCGTAGTTGGGGCATTAGCCTTTGGCTGTCTTGGAGGAACATGGACAGGAGGAATGGACCACTGTGCATTTTCTGCTTCTCACCTTTTCATAACCTCTGTATTTCAAGAGTAAATCAAAGCAGAACATTTCAATGGGGGATGGGTAAAATGAGTATTCTCAGCTGATCCAGGTGGCAGAGCAGTAGAACAGATACTAGATGGTTTAATTGTTTCCATTTTCCTTTTTTTATTAGTTTGATTGTTTTCATTTTCCTTTTTTTTAATTAACCCAAATATAACTGCTGTAAGTCTTTATGCAAACTGTTGTGTCTCTTCACACCCCAATGAAATTCCTGGGTCAAGGGATTAATATTTCTAATTATAATTCATGTTGCTAGATAGATATTCGGGAAGGTTATATTAATTTATAATGCTTCCTGAAGTATATGAGTTTATGTTTCTTCCTAACTCCAGCATTGAAATACGTCATTTTTAATTTCTACTTGGAGGTGAGTGGTACCTCAGAAATGTCTGAATTTTTGTTTTTATTAATCATGCCAACTTTTCCCATGTGTGAATTTATTATTTATTATTATTATTTTTTTTGCGGTACATGGGCCTCTCACTGTTGTGGGCTGTTCCGTTGCGGAGCACAGGTTCCAGACGCACAGGCTCAGCAGCCATGGCTCACGGGCCTAGCCGCTCCGTGGCATGTGGCATCTTCCTGGACCGGGGCACGAACCCGTGTCCCCTGCATCGGCAGGCGGACTCTCAACCACTGCGCCACCAGGGAACCCCCCATGTGTGAATTTACAATGTTCTTTTTCATGTAAACCTTTTGTAATATAATTGAAACATTTGTCCAGTTAAGTCTAGTTCCTGGTTTATAATATTGTATTTCATCTATTGTAAGATACACATTTTTTTCACACTTTAATAACTAACATGAGGATGTATATTACAGTAGATGATATCTTACAGTTACAATTGACAGCATTTTTTTCTTTGTTAATACAAAAATAATGGTTTGTCTTATAGTCAATGAAAAAGTAATTCTTTGTATATTTTTGTTTATTTTAAAACTAACTTTTTTCTAAACGATTCTATTAAATGTGAATAATCCATTTATACCTCCCCTTGTTGAAGAAACCTTAATGTATAATATGTTAAGTTTAGAGTAAAATCCAAACTCCCTATCACAACCTGCAAGGCCCGACATGGTCTGGCTCCTTTGTCTCTCTCTGTCCGATCTCACCATATACACTGTCACCTTCACTGTAGCCATTCCAGCCGCCTTTCTGCTCCTCAGGTCCAAGTACATTTTTGCTTCAGGGCCTTTGCACCTGTTCTATCCACGGGAGTGATTTTTCCCAGGTGTTTCCCTCTTCAGCTCTTCAAAAGACTGGCTTCTTCATTCATGACTCAGCTCAAATGTTAATCCTCAGAGAGACTTTCTTGACACTCTGTTTGAAGTAACCCCCATCACATCATCCTATTTACTTCCTTCAGAGCATGTGTGACAATGGAAAAGATCTTGTTTATCTGCCTCATTCTTCTCACACCCAGAACATAACCCAGACAAGAATGTGACTTGCTGACTGAGGTATCCCCAGAGTACACCCGTGTATGCCTAGTGCACAGTAATCACTCGCTATTTAGTGTTTACTCTTCACTTTGTTCCACTGAGTTATGTTTCTCTTTCTGTGTTAATTTTGCACTGTTTTACTTGTTGTTAATATAGGTTCATATCCCAGTAAGACTGGTTATTCCCCTTGGGTGCGGTTCTTTTTCAGAATATTCTCCAATAGTTATAACCATTTATTCATCCTTATACATTTTTGAATAATTTGTAAAGGTCCCAAAAGTCCCTGTTGGATTTTAATTAGAAGTGAATTTAAAGTCGCATTTCCTTGCATTTATTCATTCCTTTCAAATCTTACATTACAGTTTTGTTTTGTTTTGTTTTTCAGAAAAGGTCCTAATATCCCATGGTTTATTCTGGAGTTTTAGGATATTAAGCTTTTTTTTTTTGCGGTACGCAGGCCTCTCACTGTTGTGGCCTCTCCCGTTGCGGAGCACAGGCTCCGGACGCGCAGGCTCAGCGGCCATGGCTCACTGGCCCAGCCACTCAGCGGCATGTGGGATCCTCCCGGACCGGGGCACGAACCCATGTCTCCGGCATCAGCAGGTGGACTCCCAACCACTGCGCCACCAGGGAAGCCCAGGATATTAAGCTTTTATTCATCATTATATTCACAAATATTTCTTTACCATTATACAGCCGTCCCTCTAATTCTTACTTTACGCTCTTCATTATTTGCACTTCAGCATAGTTGAAACTATCCACTTTATGTTTATCTCCTCTACTTCTTCACTAGTCATAAGTTTATCTTCCAATTGGGACAAAATTCCAAATCATTTGTTTTCAATTAAAAAATGTTTTAATAAGTTTTTAGCACAAAGATTATTTAAATCTTCTTAACACACACAAGATTTATTTCAGTATATTCTGAGATATGGAACTGTGTTTCTTTTTCTCTGTATCATGTTCCAGTTTCTTCAAATTATTCAGTCTCCCATTGTTTTGCTACTTCTAGTTTAACTTAAATTTCTGTATAAATGTAGGCCCCTTTTTGGAATTTCAAGTACATTGTTTTGGGTTTTTTAAATTATACAAGTAGTACCTGGATATATTCTTTTTATTTAAAAAAGTAAGGTTTTTTTTTTTAAAACAGTTTTATTGGGATATAATTCACATACCATACAGTTTATCCATTTGAAGTGTGTAATTGAGTGGATTTTAGTATATTCACAGAGTTGTATAGCCATCATCACAACCAACTTTAGAACATTTTCATCACCCCAAAAAGAAACCTCTTACTCATTATAGTCACTTCCCATTTCCCTCCAACTGCCTCCTAACTCCAGCCCTAGGCAACCATTAATTTACTTCCTGTATCTATAGTTTTGCCTATTATGGACATTTCATAAAAATAGATTTGTATAATATGTGGTCCTTCTGGACCACAGAAGGACCACAGAAGACTGGCTTCTTTAGCATAATAGTTTCAATATCCATCTATTGTTGTAGCATGTATCAGTATTCCATTCCTTTTTTTTTATTATTAATTTTTATTGGAGTATAGTTGATTTACAATGTTGTGTTAGTTTCTGCTGTACAGCAAAGTGAATCAGTTATACATATACATATTATCTACTCTTTAGATTCTTTTCCCATATAGGTCATTAAATATATTAAGTAAATATATTAAGTATAATGGAGAAGTCCTCCCCCTTAGCATTCATTCCCCTCTCATATACCACTCCTCTTTCTAGAGGTAGCCACTATTAAGCCTTTTAATGCATGTACACACACAGACACACACACACATGTCACATACATTATTTAATTTTTAAGTAAAAAGTAATCTCACTACATACATAGTTCCGCAACTTGCTTTTTTAATCACTTAGAAGTCTTGGCGCTTTTTCCACTTCATATATGCTTTTTAGTGATGCATGATTTTCCACAATATTAATATATCATAGTCTTTTATTTATAATCTTTTATTCAGTACCCTACCTGTGGGCATTCAGGTTTCTCCCAGTTTCTTCCTATTGCAAATTATTGTGCAATGATATCCTTGCACATGCATCTGTATGCACGTGTGTTAGTTTCTTTAGGATAGATTCCTAAAATTGGAATTGCTGCTTTAATTAAAGATGTGTGCTTTTTAAATTGTTAGATAGTGCCTAATTGCCTCTCCCCAAAGTCCTATTTCCCCATAACCTTACCAGCTTTAAATATTAAGGATATTTTCAAATGTTTGCCGTCTTATGGGTGAAAAAATAGAAATTTGTTGTTTTCCCTAGCATGCTTGAATACTAGTGAGGCCACATATCTTTTACTGTTTACCAGTCATTTTGTATTTGAAAATGTCTGACCATAGCATTTGTCCACTTTTCTAATGGCTCATTTGTTTTTGTTTTTTTAAATCTATTTATTTATTTATTTATTTTTAAATTTTTTGGCTGCATTGGGTCTTTGTTGCTGTGCGCGGCCTTTCTCTAGTTGCGGCGAGCAGGGGCTACTCTTCGTTGTGGTGTGTGGGCTTCCCATTGCGGTGGCTTCTCTTGTTGTGGAGCATGGGCTCTAGGCACGTGGGCTCAGTAATTGTGACGCGCAGGCTCAGTAGTTGTGGCGCACGGGCTTAGTTGCTCCATGGCATGTGGGATCTTCAGTTGTAGCGCATGGGCTCAGTTGTTCCATGGCATGTGCGATCTTCCCGGACCAGGGCTCAAACCAGTATCCCCTGCATTGGCAGGCAGATTCTTAACCACTGCGCCACCAGGGAAGTCCGGCTCATTTGTTTTATTCATTTGTAAGCGTTTGTTTTTTTCCTAACTTTATGGATACTAATCCTTTTCTGTTATATTTATTGCAGATATTTTCTCCTAGTCCATTTGTCTTTTAACTTTATATAGTTAGGTTTGCTTGTCTTTCTTCTTGTAGCTTGAAGGTATATAAAAATATTCTCCAGTATTGCCATTGCTTTTTTTTTTCTTTTGAGAAAACCATTTTTATTATTATCGCCACCCGGCTTATTTGTGCTTGATTATGTAGCACATTGGCCAGATTGTCTAAAGAAATCTACATAACATTTCTTTCATGTTTCAAGAGATGAAAATAACTGTAAAAAGTTAACAAAGGTACACAAGACAGTGGATGCAAAAAAATTTGTGTGAGATTTTATCCCATGTGCAGCTTTTATATATTTGAAAAGTAGAATTCATGAGCTAAAAAATATTGTCCTATCAAGTTTGTTTTTTAAAATTTTATTTATTTTTGGCTGCGCGGGGTCTTCGTTGCTGCGCGTGGGCTTTCTCTAGTTGTGGTGAGCAGGGACTACTCTTTGTTGCTGTGCGCGTGCTTCTCGTTGCGGAGCACGGGCTCTAGGTGTGCAGGATTCAGTAGTTGAAGCACGCAGGCTTGGTAGTTGTGGCATGTGGGCTCAGTAGTTGTGACATGTGGGCTCTAGGGCACGCGGGCTTCAGTAGTTGTGGTGCGCAGGCTCAGTAGTTGTGGCTTGCAGACGCTAGAGCGCAGGCTCAGTAGCTGTGGTGCAAGGGCTTAGTTGCTCCATGGCATGTGGGATCTTCCCGGACCAGGGATCAAACCCATGTCCCCGGCATTGGCAGTTGGATTCTTAACCACTGCACCACCAGGGAAGTCCCCGCCTATCAAGTTTGATAGAAGTAGATTTAACCTGATTACAACACTAACACCAGTATCATTGATTTAATAGTTACAAAAAATGATGTTTTTCTTTTTTCCCCCAGCTTTATCAAGGTATAATTGATGTATAACACATAACATTGTGTAAAGTTAAGATGTATAGTGTATTGACTTGATATACTTATATATTGCAAAATGATTACCACCATATGAAGCTAACATCTTTTATCATGTCACAAAATTATCATTTCTTTTTTGTGGTAAAAATCATTTTTCAATATACTAAAGTCAGCATGACATCCATGCAAATTAGAATGCTAGCTGTTTGGTGCACAAGGACCTGACTTCAGAACAAGAACTCTGTAAGTCCCATACTTTTTTTTTTTTTGGCCGCGCCTTGTAGCATGCGGGATCTTAGTTCCCCAACCAGGGATCAAACCCATGCCCACTACAGTGGAAGCATGGAGTCGTAACCACTGGACCACCAGGGAAGTCCCTCCCATACTTTAAATGTGTGATCTTTTTCAACCTGTATCCATTCCTCGCGTTGAAGAGTGAGACCCAATCCTACTCCTCTTTGTGTATGAGTTTATGATCTTTTCATACTGAGCATCTAGATTTCCACATAGTACTTCCTGTTGCTTCAGAGTCTTGTAACTTTCTTCATCAGCTGAACTATATCCAGTGTTTTCCTTTTTATTTCTGTTCAGCGAATTTCATTGGAGTCACAGCTGCTCTGTTATAATAGCTAAATGTGGCTATTCTGATCTCTGCCAAAGGTTTAGCTTGTGGGGCTGCCCTTTGAGCCTCTGTAGCTACCTGAGGAGTTACTTGTGTTCTTGATGGCAACAGGGCAGCAACATTGAGAACAGAATCTCCAGTAGCTGCAGCTGTTTCTTCTTGTTTTTGTTTTTACACCATTTCCTTTTCTTGTAATTTGTCTGCCCTTTCCAACCTTGTAGGATCAAGACCTTTTCCATTCCTTGCTTCTACTAAGGTGATGCCTTTTATGAGACTTAGATGTTGAATGACTTTTGCCTCTTGGTGACTTTCATTCTTTGTATTTGTGTCTGTTCTCACCATTTGCAGATGAATTTAGTTGCTCTTTTCCTTTGTGAGAAGAATGTTCCTTGTCATTTTATTCCCCAGATTTGTTTCTTAATTTAGTTTTAGATTCATGTCATGTTATTTTGCCATCTGAGTCTGTAGCACCTTCGTTTCAGTCCCTTCATGCATTAGCATGCTGTTTGCTTATTATGTTCTGGCTCCTGCGGTTTCTTCCTACATTATGTGACTTTTGTTTCCTTTCTCTTGACCTTGATTATGATCTTGAATAATGATGTTTTGAGAAAGCTTTAGGAGAAACAGATACATCTGACTGTTCATTTTGATCTCTATCTGGGGATGTCTTTTCTGGAGCTATTCCATCTTATTCTGGATCACTAGCCTACTGAGAACCCAATTGTTATGGACTAAATTGTGTCCCCCCAAAATTTGTATGTTGAAGCCTTTAACCCCCGATGTGACTGTATTTGGAGACGGGGCCTTTAAGGAAGTAAGTTAAACTAGGCCTAAGGGTGGGATTCTGATCTCATGCAGCTGGTGTTCTTATAATTATGAAGAGGAAGAGACACCAGAGATCTCTTTCTTTCCACATGCACAAACCAAGGAGAGGCCATTCAAGGACACAGGGAGAAGGCAGCTGTCTGCAAGCCAGGAGGAGAAACTGCTCCTGCCAAACCTTGATCTAGGACTTCTAACCTCCAACACTGTGAGAAAATGTCTGTTGTTTAAGCCACACAGACTTAGTTACTACCATGTGGTATTTTGTTGTGGCAGCCCAAGCAGACTAATACACCAATCTTTTTTTTTTTTTTTTTGCGGTACGTGGGCCTCTCACTGCTGTGGCCTCTCCTGTTGCGGAGCACAGGCTCTGGACGCACAGGCTCAGCGGCCATGGCTCATGGGCCCAGCCGCTCTGCGGCATGTGGGATCTTCCCGGACCAGGACACGAACCCGTGTCCCCTGCATCGGCAGGCGGACTCTCAACCACTGCGCCACCAGGGAAGCCCCTAATACACCAATCTTAATTTCATTAACCCTCTTTAATGAAAACAGCCCCTTGGCACAGTGCTGCTGAGAAATATGGGCTGCTTCTCCTCACGTGTCCTGGTGCTAGGCAGCATTTCCACTTGCTGCTTTGAACAGTGTCAGCTAACCAGAAGCATCCCACAGAATGACTAAATCATTTCCAAGAGAGACCCAGATGGCATAAAATGGATCTGCCATTGCTTTGTTAGTTTTTTTGTTTTTTTTACATTTAGCTCAATATCTTTAAGGTATTTATATATCTGTATTGAGATAGGTACTATATATATATATTTTTTTTGCGGTACGCGGGCCTCTCACTGTTGTGGCCTCTCCCGTTGTGGAGCACAGGCTCCGGACGCGCAGGCTCAGCGGCCATGGCTCATGGGCCCAGCTGCTCCGCGGCATGTGGGACCTTCCCGGACCGGGACACGAACCTGTGTCCCCTGAATCGGCAGGTCGGCTTTCAACCACTGCACTACCAGGGAAGCCCAGGTACAATATTTTTTACCCCAAAGGATAGCCATTTGTCCTGACACTATTTATTGTCTAGATCATCTTTTTCCCATCAATTTTCCCATCTTTATCAAAAATTGTATTTTCTTGGCATGGGAGGCTCCATGCAAAATGAAGTGCCTCTACTCCCAGACCTACCAGGGCAGGGCAGAGGAGGGGACATCTGCAACAGAGGGAGAGGAAGAGGATTTGGTGGTGCCAACCATTGGAGGCTACATGAATGCTGGCACCCGGTATGGGAGCTACAGATATGGAGGCAACTTGGTGACAGCAGGCTATAGTGACTTTTTCACAGACTGCTACAGCTGTCGTGATTCTGGGTCTTCCTAGAGCATGTAAAAGTATTCCGCACAAAATCAACTTTCTACTTCAATTTTCTCAAACTTCAAAACCCAAAGTGTCTGTGCTGTGTCCCTGTGCTTCACTGGTTTTGTCAACTGTGACTTTTTGGTGAAACTTATCTGAAATTCATAGCCTGTAGAATTTAAGACAATGGCAGTTTTTAATCATGCCTTGTCTTTGAACTTGATCTATTGACATTCACAATAAGTGGAAAACAATTTTCAGAGAATGCATTTTTGCTCAGACTTGCACAGGATTCTAGAACCAGCGTTATTCAGCATTAAGGCAAAAGCCCACCTTTGCTTTTTATGGGAAGTATTACTTTATTTAAGAGACAGATGATGCATTTTAATCTACATCATTTTAATCTACATTACCTTAATTTACAGTAGGTTTTTTTTTAATGAACTTTGACCTTTTAACAAATTTCCAACTCGTGTTTATGCCTTTGATAGTAATGAAAATGATTTATCCCATCCAGAAAAAAAAATTGTTTTCTTATAAACATGTATATGTTTCAGTATTTTATATTCTGTCCCACTGATCCATACTTTCATTTCTATCTTAGTATTACACTCCTTTAATTACCAAAGCTTTACAATGAATTTTGATACCTAGTAAGACCAGTCATTTCTTATTATCATTGTTTGTCCAAATGTTCTTGGTATTCTTTCACATTTTATTTTCTTAAGAATTTTAGATTTTGTCAGTTTCATGTTTTAAAAAGTCCTCTTGGGAGCTCCCACACTTCTAAGTTCATTTTCTTCCTTTAAAACTATAGAACATGAATTTTAAAAGAACATACATACCCACAAGGACAGAGAGAACAGGAGAGAAGACAGTAGCAAGGAATTGTTTGAAAGAAGGGAAGAGTATGAATGCCTGGTATTCACTTGGCTGGTCCAAGGAGGTCACACCCCAGGCCAGCAGTAGAGAAAGCTGACAGCCAACCTGCTACACACTGTGGAACCCTCAAAAGGCACAAAGCTAGCTGTACAGAGTCTCACTGTGGTGTGGGTGTGGAGTGGTCAAGGAAAGCTGAGAACCAGTTAGATCCCTGAGTCCTTTCTCCAATTCTAGACATAGTCGATGGTACAAGTCGGGGGGATTAAGTGAACATATGCCTTGTGAATGTTGTATACTAACTTTCCAACCCTTTTCCTGCCACTCAGCTCCCAAATTTCTGACAGCTAGTCTTTTACTCTTTAGGCAGGAGATTGTAAAATTCCTCTGGGAAATCTGACCAATCTAAGGAAAATGAAATTTAAAAGCCCAGGGCCGTGGTGGAGGGTAGGATTCCCAGCAAATAGCCATTATTACAGAGCTTCCAATCAGCCTTTAATTCTTATGAATAAAAAACAAGGATAATCAGACATCTGAGGAAAGGCTCTGACATGGAAAATGGAGACTAAAACCAACAGTAAAATTCAACTCATTTTAACAATAAAGCAAACAGCCCCCTATCTCTAAGCCACAGAGAAATAAAGGAAGACAAACAAAAATGGGCTCATAAACAGGAAACACAGAGCAGAATGATCTCTTAAAAATTAAAAACATGAGAGGAAAATGAGACAGAAAAGATAAGAAAATGGGAGGTCGAATACCCTAATATAAACAGCTCCAAAAAAAGAAAGATGAGGAATATGGAAGGGAGGAAATTCTCAACAAAATTATTTGATGAAATTTCCTCAAACTGAAGGACTTGAGTTGCCGGATTCTAAGGGCTCACTGCCCAGTACAGTGACTGAAAACCCATATTTATGTATGTTATCCTTACAGTGGATTTTCAGTCATTGTTAAAAATGTATAGGGTTATAAATAATGCTATTATGAAATTATTATATGTGTTTTTTGGCATACATTTGTATGCATTTCTTTTGAGTATGTACCTAGGAGTAGAATTGCTGGATCACAGAGTATTAGTAAATAATGTCAAATAGTTTTCCAGAGTGGTTGGAAGTATAGTTTCCATTTATATCAATTTGTACCCAGTCAAAAACAAAAAACTCAAATGTCTATAGGAGAATGGATAAATAAATTCAAGAATGAAATACTATACAGCAGTGAATATGTACAAGATTTTATGACATGCAACAACATGGAAGAATTCACAAACATTGTTGAGTGAAAGAAGCCAAACGAAAAGAGTACATGATGTATGACGCCTTCTATGTAAATTCAAGGACAGGCAAAACTAAACTGTGATGGTAGGAGTCAGGATGGTGGTTACCTTTGGAGAGGATACGGTCTGAGGGGGCATGAAGGGGGCTTCTAGGGAACTGGTAGTGCTCCATTTCAATATTTGGATGGTGGTTACATGATATGCTCATTCTGAAAATTCATTAAGCTATACCCTTATAGCTAAATTATAAAGTATTTATAATATACAAATTATAAATTTGTATATAAATTTTCTGTTTAAATGTTATATTTAAAGTAAATTAAAATCGTAAGCATGTTAATTAAGTTGATTCATGGAAAAGTGTTTTGAAGTTAATGTTCATTGAAGTTAGCAGGACAGAGCTATGTTAGCACCATGATAATGAAAAATGTTTTTATATGTATATGTGGAGGCTTGGGGAAAGGACATAGTATTATAAGTAGCTGTTACTTCGTTATTCTTTTTTTTTTCCAAAACATTTTTATTAACATTGGCTTCATAAAGTCAACTTTAGTTCCTTAAAGCTCTCAGGTCATATCTGATTCCATGCACATCATTCTCAAATATGACATTCCAGTCAAAGCCTTGATAATATAACCACCAATGTTTCCAATTGTGTCCTGTTACAAGGGGAACAGATTCTTATTGATCGTTATTCTTTTATATCAGCTGGCATCTTATAAAGGGGGAAAGAAAGCCTCATGTGTCTGCTGGTTGTATTGCTATACTGAAAACAAGATTGTCCTGTCCTCAATTGTCCCCTTCAAATTGGGATAAGTAGGGTGATCAGCTAGTGCTGGGAGGTTTGCGGTGGGTTTTTTTTTTTGGGGGGGGGGCGGGGGTTTGAGATTTATCATAAGGTAAATAGTATCTTGACTGCCCCCTTTACTTTCAGATGTGACATTTATGAAGATGTGACTTGTGTATCTATTTCTCCTTGTTTCCTAGGTTTTTGTGGAGACTTTGGATAAGTGTTTCGAAAATGTTTGTGAATTGGATTTGATCTTCCATATGGATAAGGTAACCTTCTCTCCCAAACCAGGGTTACTAGGAAACTAAGAACTTTGGACATCTCTAGCCATCTGTACACCTTCATGTTCTTTCTTTTGGTTTTTTTACTCTAGGGATAGTCCTAGAACCTAAGTTATTAAACTTAATAACATAAGTTTAATAGTTTTGGGAGTATTTTGCTGAGATTTGTTACCAGTTTTAACACACACAGGATAATTACTGGGCCTATATTATGGTTCATGTTTTCACAGATGGACTTCTTGGTTTAGGGCAATGATGGCTACCAGGCCAATGGTGAGACAAATAGTTTTGTATTGATTTTGAAATGAGTTTCTCAGGCATAGTCCAGTGACAGTGAAGCTTTGAAATAAACACATCATGGTTTTGAACTTAGCTAGTAAAATGTACCCTTTTTCTAAAGAGTAATATAGTGACTAAGACATCAGTAACATAGTTTGAGGTCAGGTGATACTCTGTAGGGAAGCCTGCCAGGCAGAACTGAAGTGGTCCGAAGTACACGTTTTCAGTTTTGTGTTGCTACCATAACTGTGACATGGCTTATGTCCTCATGTGCCAAATTAAATATGGGAGATAACCAGCAAGGGGATAGGAGCTGCCACATTTATTTTATCCAGCTGGGCACATGCTCTACCCAGTGCTGTTCATTGGTGGAGGTTGGTGCATCTTAGGTTTGCTTGGTCCTGGTTTTTCTTCCACTGATTATTGTCACAATGATCCATGGCCCTTAGAGGGAGATAATGATGTTTAGGAGACTACTACCCATTGCTATGCCGTGATCCTTTATTAATCTGTTTTCATCATGACGAGATAGGTTATTTTTAGATCCATCATTGCCATCTAGAGCACTTTCATTTTCCAGTAGGATCTTCAGTCTCAGTTAACTCTCCCAGGGTTCTCAGATAGCATTTTCTGGGCTAATGCAATGGGTGTTGGAATGGAGTACAGTTTTCTCTCTCAACGTGTGGCTTGGCTCTGTGGCTCCCTGAGCAGCTTGGTGCAAGAGAATCACAGAACCCCATTCCTTTTATAGATACTTGACTTGGGGCTCTCTGATAGCCTCACAAGACTTCCGGGACTGACTGATACTTTTGAGGTGGTTACTCTCCCTTTTCATATGAAAGGACTTTAGAAACTTCAGAGACCTCTCAACCTCCTCTTTGCAGGCAATTAGAGTGGTTTTAGGCTTGTCAGTTGTTAAAGGTGCTGCTATCTGGTAATTTCTGTCAAGGAGAGCCATAGCTCTAGTTTCCTTCTGTACTAGTGGGGAAAAAAAGTTAAGACTTAAAGAGACTTGAGAATATGGAGGGAACAGAGGAATGCTTTCTATAGGCCCTATTATTATTTTAAAACAATTTTTTTAAAATTGTGAAATACAAGGTGTTAACCTTGGGGTTAACACCTGGTTTCAAAGTGGATTCCTTTGGGGATGCCACCTGTTGCTTACCAAGCCATTCTCAGCTCATGGATTAAGGGATAGGCTTTGCTTGGGAATTCCCAAGCAAGAGAAGAGGAGGCACAGGTTTCTCATCCTCCCATTGTCACCATGGCAAGGTGTGTCAGGGCCTGTCTCTGGTAGAGTGGCTTCCCGCCCCCTTCTCCCAATGCCCTTTCTTTTTTTTTTTTTAAAAGAAACTCTATATTCTTTTTTATTTAAATTTTTTTTTTATTTTTGGCTGCATCGGGTGTTCATTGCTGCACGTGGTCTTTCTCCAGTTGAGGCGAGCAGGGGCTACTCTTCGTTACAGTGTGCGGGCCTCTCATCACGGTGGCCTCTCCCGTTGAGGAGCACGGGCTCCAGGCACGCGGGCTTCAGTAGTTGTGGCGCATGGGCTTAGTTGCTCTGTGGCACGTGGGATCCTCCCATACCAGGGCTTGAACCCGTGTCCCCTGCATTGGCAGGCAGACTCCCAACCACTGCACCACCAGGGAAGCCCTGCCCTCTGTATTTATCAGACAACTGCAGGAGCAGACTTACCAGTGAGGAGATAGACAAACTGCCTGGATACCAGGTAGTCTGTTATTTGGGTGCCAGCTGTCTCTAGAAGTTGTCTCAGGATGCCAGATGCCTAACACCTGAAAACTTGGGGGGCCTATAGGATGATACACCTGGAGGAGGCAGTTGCGGGTCCTATGGGAAGTTGAGCTTGGTCCTGTGCAATTTAGGGTCAATTTGTAAGTTACACATGCGCACATGCACACACACGCACACCTGTTGGGATTTTGATTGGAATTGCATTGAATCTATAAAACATTTCAGGAGAATTTACACTTTTACAATATCAAGTTTTATCCATGTTATGGTATAGCCATTTCTTCAGGTCTTCTTTGAGGTTTCTCAGTGAACTTTTACAATTTTTCCCATAGAGGTTTTACATATCTTTTATTAAATTTATTCCTAGATACCTGTTTTTTTATGTAATGATGTTTTAAATATTCATTTTTTGTTTATTGTTGCTATATAATATATCCATCACTTTATTTCTGCAAGTTGATGTTGAATTCAGAGATTGTGTTAAACACTTACTAATTCTGATATTTTATCTGTAAACATTTTGCCCATTTCTTTTCAATCCTGTAGCTTTCTTTCTGTTCCTTGCTTTACTGACTAGGAACTCCAGTGTAATGCTGAATAGAAGTGGTGATAGTGGGCATCTCATTTTGTTCATAATTTCAAAGCGAAGTCTTCATCTTGTCAGTATTTGCTGTATATATAGTATTTGAAGTATAGCAAGTTTTTGGGTAAATATTCTTTATCAAGTTAAAGGAAGTTTCTTCTTTTTCTAGTTGCGAAGAGTTTTTAGTCATGAAAGGGTGTTAAAATGTATCAAAAGCTTTTTCTCCATCTCCTGGGGTAATCATGATTTTTTGCCTTATCATTCTAATATTGTTCTTTAAATATTTGTGAGGATACCTGCTAAAGCAGTAAAGTAATTCCAGTCCCAACTATTTTATTGCACGTGTCTTTTAAAGGAAATAAAAGGCCATAAAAATATTGTTCTTTCTCATATGTCTTATCTTCAGATGAGTTCTATGAAGTGTTTTGCTGCTGCTGCACATTTCTTTTACAGTTTATAGAACTGTTTATTTTTAGTTGCTCTATGACGTCAGGAAATTGCTGTCCATATCTCCTAAGGTTTTTGAAAAGTGATGATGCAAGGACCAAATCTCACTGTACTCGCCTGTAGAATGTCTAAAGGTGTCTTCCAACAGCGGACTTTCTTTCAGTGGGATTTCAAGCTTACCTTTGCCCTCATGTAGAGCAGTTGCTAATTCAGGCATATCTTCTATTGATAGTAGAAAATGGTCTTTTACTCATATAGGCAAAGGACCAGTCATGATACAGGAGGAATGTCACCTTGAACGCAGTCCTTCTTAATTAGTCTCCACCTTAAGTCAGGAATTCCCATCAGGCGGTTACACTCTGCGTTGGGTTGTCATGGATAGCTGCCTCATTCCCCTAAGCAGTTGTGGCTGGAGTAGCAGGCCTGTGTAAGGTCCAGAAATGACTCAATTCCTGCTGCCCTGGCAATTTTTTTCTAATCTTGAGATTTCTTTCTCAGCTTCTAAATTATTTTTGTCAATGTCCTCTTTTTATTACCGCTGCTCTCTTCACCTCTTCACTCACCCTTTCTTCCTGTCTTAAAGGAAGGTTTATTCCATTCCATTTCTAGAACTAAGTCCTCTTCCTATCTCTCCCTAATATGCAGCATAATCTCGGTTCTTCAACTCGTCTCCGAGGTGTCTTTATTTGCTCCTTCTCCTATAACTACAAATTTCGCCAGATTGTCCCAATCTCTTACAGAATACAGCTCTCCCCATGCTTCTAGTGCTCCTTTTAACTGTCGTTTCATTTCCATTTCATTTAAGGTAAACCTCCTCATGTGTGAGTGATTTATACCCAGTCTTGCATTTCTACTTCGTCTGTTCCTTTTCTGGAGCCTATAGCCTGGCTTTCACTTCTACCCCAAATTCACTGATTATTTCCTAATTCTATTTGCCAATCTTCACCTTCTTTAGTGTTTCTGCAGTATTTGATGCCGTTGATCATTCCATGAAGCACTGCCTTAATCCTTTTCCTACCTTTGTTTCTGTCACATAGAACCCTCCTGGTTCTCTTATTCTCTTCCCACCTTCTACCAGTAAATTATGATGTCAGTCATCTCTCACTTCACTCTTTTCCCTGTCCTGCTTCTATCTTAGATCTCATCTGTTTCTCATACTTAAACTATTATCCACTTAGGTAGTTCGTGAATTGGTATTTCTAGTCCTGATGTGTGGCCTGAGTCTTATTTTTCCCAACTGCTCGAAGACATTTCTTTCTCATTTCATTCTAGTATCTTGTTTCTTCTTGCCACTTCTTATCCGTAGCCAGATTCAGCACATGTCTCCTGAAAACTGTTTCTTCCCTTAGCTTCCGTTTTCCGGTGGTGCTACCAGTATTCTGTGTCATGTACACGCAAAACCTTTCCTCCTTCTTCCTTGCCCCCAACAGCCAGTCAGTCACTAAAACCTGTGCTTCTTTCCATAGAGTCCTTCTTATATCTTGTGTTTAGATTCACTAGTTATTGACATTGGTCACACTTGCTTTTATATCTCTCTAGATACATACTTTTTTCCTGAACCATTTGAGAGTTAGTTGCAGACATCATAACTTTTCAGCCCTAAATACTTCAGCAGACCTCTCCTAAGAACAAAGACATTGTCTTATATAATATGTTGTGCATAATTCTCTAATATACTTAATTACAGCATAATTAATTATTAACCACAACATAACATTCAGGAAATTTAACATTAATATATACTGTTATCCAATATATAGTTCATATTTAATTTTCCCCATTTGACCCAGTAATGTCCTTTATATATATATAAATTTTATAATCCTAGTTTCAATTATGAGTCAAGGAGAGCCACTGTCTTCATTTATGGTGTCTCTTGATTTCAGTTGTGTCTGTTGGGTTTTCTAACCTTGTTTTCTCTTCATTCTTGTTGATCCTGCACACTGGAATTAGATTCATTTTCCAAAGCACCCTTTAGACTAGGTCCCTTGATCACAGACCTCTTTTGGTCCCCCATTATCAAGCTTTGACCCCCTGGCCAGGCATTCAAGGCTGTTCACAGTTTGTCCCTATTCTGTCTTGTCCTCACTTAACCATTATTTCTAGCCAGATACCTTCTGCTCTAGCCAGAGTGGACCAGTCTTCATCTCTTTGTAATTCGTGCTTCAGAGCCTCTGCCTGAATTGCCTTTCAACATCTCTTTGTAATCCAGTCTGTCATTCAAGCTCAGCTCAAATCCTACCACCCTAAAGCTTGTCCTGGTTACCCTGGCCTGTCATCATCTCTGTGGACAATATGTAGTGCTATTTCTGACCTTATGTACCTTAGTTTATGTGAGTTTGTATGGTTTCCCTACTTGACTAGACTGTTCTTTTCTTTGTGTTTGCCCTTGTCTCCCTCCCTGGATCTAGCATGGCCCCTTTTACTGAGTGAGCTGTCTACAGGTGAGTGTCACTAAAGAGTTCTCACGTCTCTAGCCTCATAAGCTTCTTCATGATTTAAAATGCTGCAGGTTGGAATAAAGTTTGATTTCATAGGCTCTGGCATAGTCCTCAGCTCTCCAGACTGTGCCATTTGGAGCTTATCTTGCCTGGGGCAGTTGGTTCCCTTCTGTTTTCAGAAATCCCCCAAACACAGCTCAATTTCATGGCTGAGGTGGGTATTGGTGTTGATTTTGGTGAATTGAGTTTTGTTCAAAGACAGTCACGTGAGTAGCCTAACATTCTGTTCTACCAGTGCCTCAACAGCAAAGCTGGATTTGGAACTCAATTGGGCTTTCAAGATTTGGTCATCAGAGTCATGGTTTAGTGCCTGTGTCAAGGGAATTCATCCAGCCTTTTTATAGATTTCAATCTGCAATGGGCTGTCTCAGGAAATTTGGAACGTATGCTTTGGGGCAGGTCTGAGCCCAAGAAACCCTGTAGTATGGAATTTAAATCTCTGCTAAGTATAAGCTGCTGAAATGGGAAAATGCTGAGGGCTCAAAATCGAAATGAACTGTTGAGACCTAAGATGAAAGGATCATAAATAAATGATGGTGCTTGTTAAGTGTCCCTTCTGGGAACAGAGGTTGTGATAAGAAAGCTCATTAATGCCCTCCACACCCCAGTGATGTTTGAAGCAGATACCCTGATTTCTGTTTCAGAGAATGGAGGAAGAGTAAAGGACACACGTTTTGTGTGTTTTTAGTGAGGAGGGAGGAGCTGTTTGGGCCTAAAAGAACAAGACATTCTGTTTGAGTTTTAGTTCTTGTGAAAGGTGATAGTTGGCATGTCTAACCGTCTCTGGCTACCTGTGTTTCTCTCTGAATGCTCCCGAGAAAGTGGAGGGGAGCCGAGGCCTGCCTTTTGTCCCATCGCATTCCAAGCCCTTCTCTGCTGAGACTTGAGAAGAATTTTGTAGCAGAATATTTTTCAGAGGCCAGTATCTTATTCCCTCAGGACAGCTCAGAGATTAGCAATAATGATTTCTTAAATTTCTAACATTGCTATACTTTGTTTTAAAAAAAGGAAAGAAAAGCTCAGACTGCTCCAAACTATACGTAATATCTGCTACAGTATACACTCTCACTTTCCTTTGCGCTTGAACTTTGCACTGCTTCAATGTACAGTCTCATTGATTGCCACTTGAAATTACAGAGAACCTTTTTGGTTTGTTTAATCGTTCCTTATTACTGGTTTAGGGTATTAGGATGATACTGTACACAGAACAGCAAAATTTGACCTTTAGAGCTGTTTGTTATCCGGCCTTTTCAATAAAACCTAGTGTTTGTCAAGACTGTAGTGATAGCAAAGCTTATTACCAATGATGTTACTTGGTTGTGTTGCAGATAAAACAAATTGTGTATCACCTGGATTGCTGATGTGTAGGTGCCCTAAAAGGCTGGGATTGAGATTCACTTCTTGCTATTATTATTTATGATGCAAAAGAGGATTGGCCTGCTCTGAGATAAAAAACAGAATTTCTTGATCCCCAATTGAAAACCCTTTGCCAGACTTGGTGTTTGTATCAATCTAGGTAGACTAGGTAATAACATAACTCCAAATTTTCAGTAGCAGAAAGGTTAATTTCTCACTCAGGCTGTGTGGCCGTGGTGTGTGTCTGCTAACTATAGTCACTCGGGGGTCCAGGCTGATGGAAATCTTCATCAACGTGTACTTTTCCACCTGGGCGCTTAAAGTGTGTTGGCTCTTAAAGTGACGCATCCATTGCACTCACATTTCATTGGCCAAAAGCAAGTCACATGCTCTCACTTAAAGGCCTAGGAAAGTGCAGTCCTACAGTGTGCCCAAGATGGGGGAAAACCTGAAATAGTTTTGAATATTACTAATGACTACCACAGTTTTGTTTTGTTTTGTTTTCATTTATTTTCTTAGAGGCAAAACAAATCCGACGTATGCTTCAGTATCAATTTATAGGTGGAAACTTAGAAATTTTAGTATCAGAAAAATCGAGGAACACTTGTAAAAAGGAAACATGATTGAATCTTAGGAAAAGGCATCTCATGTAGCAGCTTTTCAGTTTCTCTAATGAAATACTTGGCATTTATGTCTTATATGCTTCCCATATGAATTTAAGGTGGTTTACAAAATTAAAATTCCCTAATAGAATAAATTGCTTCCATATCTGAGAGGCAGGTTCCTCTCTCCTTACAGAGGCTTCCAGTTACCTATCCTTACCTTGATGGCTTTCTGACCTTGGTAAAGTACTGATGTCTGTTGAGAATGTTTTTGTCTTTTTTTCTCTGATTATCAAATAGCAAACATTTATTAATGAGGAGGCCACTGTGTTAGATATGGAGATACAAAGATGGAAAAGACAAATATTCTGTCCTCAAGAGGTTCATGGTGCAACTATAAAGATGGGTCACATAGAGACATTCCTGGGTCTTGGACTAAAGCAACATTTTTGGAGAAGGAGCCTTAAGTTGAATGCAATTTTTTAGGAGGCATGTTGTTATATGAGGGAGCTCTCATTTTGTACTACTTTTTATAGCAGTGATCACAAGCACTGCATTTAGTCAAATATATATAGTATATCTGCATATTGTACTTCATAAAACTAAAATGTATATATATTATTTATACAGAATAACATAGTGCCTAATCGTGAGCTCTTTTATTTAATGATATTTAATCAGAGGTAGAGAAAGAAGAATGGAACTTTAAAGAAATAGCTGTTTCTGGGGCAAGTCTCTGAAATGGAGGAGGGGCAGGATAGATGGTGGCCCATCTATAGCTTTTGCCTGAGAGCCTAGGTCCTAGATATGGAGCATGTTGGGCAGCAGGTGTGACGGCCCCAAGTCAGGTAGCTGGAGAAAACCATTAGCAACTTGAGGTAGAAGATCACTGCCAAGTGAGAAGAGCAGTGAGGTCTGTATGAATTCCTGAGTAGAATACAGTTAGCCCTCTGGATCTGAAGGTTCCACATCTGCAGATTCAGCAGACTGAAAATACTTGGGGGATAAAAATATTCCAGAAAGTTCTAAAAAGCAAAACTTGAATTTGCCATGCTGCCAACTATTTATATAGCGTTCACATTGTATTTGTAACTATTTATATAACATTTACATTGTATTAAGTATTATAAGTAATCTAGAGATGATTGAAAGTATATGGGAAGATGTACGTAGGTTATATGCAGATACTGTGCCGTTTTATATAAGGGGCTTAAGCATTCACGGGTTTCAGTATTTGGTGGCAGGGTCCTGGAATCAGCCCCCAACAGATACCATGGGTGGACTGTAATCATTCAAGGGGAGGGTAATCATAGAAAGGGAAATTAATGTTGATTGGGCAGCTGCCAAGTGCCGGGCATTGTGCTAGGTACTTTAAGCCCAGTCATCTTTAATACAGTAGACAGTAACATCCCTGTGTAACAGATCAGCAAGCTGAGGCTTAAAGTGCCTAAAACTTAAACAAACAAACAAACCAAAAAAAACACAAAACATGTTCTTTCCACTCTACTACAGAATTTGAGAATTTAAATGCATGAATATTATAATAAATATGATATGTAAAAATTTACAGAATTTGTTGACTTCTGATTCCAAAACCAGAATTCCAGGAAACCACACAGTAGGAACAAAGGCTAAAGGTATGGCAGGGGGTAGGGAGGAATGGGAACATTAGGGGTGAAGGCCACCGAAGATTGGGAACTTTGCATAAACTGCCGCTAGACAAAGGGTCTGCCAGCTGAGGCATTAGTGGCATTTTGGGCAGTGCAGTTGTTCATTGAACTGTGGATATCCCTGACCCCCTCTACTAAATGCTAGTAGGTCCTCTGCCTGATACATTTCCAAATGCCCTCTGGGGTGGGAGCAGTGCTATCCTAGATGAAGAGCACTGAGTTAGAGTAGGGTGTGTGTATGGGATTAGGCCGAGAGAAGTTTGAAGAAGTAGATAATGGTCAGACTGTGGAGAACCTTGTCCTCTGTTTCTAAGTCCAATGTACACTCCCCAGTGCCCTTTTCACCAAGCAGTTTTGATACTTCCTCATTCTTAAAGCATTCTTTGTTTCTAGTTTTAGGTTTTATCTACCTTTCTGGCCATTTCATCTGGCATTTTGAGCTTCTTACCTCTTAAATGATCCCTCTTCTCTTTTCTTTTAGACACTCTTTTCTTAGGAAATCTCACACAATCCCATGACTTCAGTTATCTTTCTGCTAGTGATTCCTAAAGTACCATCCGAACTCACTTCACTTCAAACTCAGTTATGTCCAACCAAAACTGAATCTCTATCCCCCTGTATTTCCAGACTGACAGTTCTGGAAAGGTTTTAGGAAAACTTCTTGGCATTCCCCTCACTGCCCATAGACTGAAATAGATGTACTTGTCTTGTTTCCACCCGAGCACCTTCAATTACTTTTGCCGTGACATTTAACACAGTGTGTTGTTCTTGCTTATTTGCCTGTTTAAGAGCACACACTCCAGAGCCTGCATGTCTCGGCTTGATTCCCGGCTCTGCCGCTTAAGAACCATATGGCTTGTGCCTTAGGAATTTATGTGTGGACAGGAAATCGTGATAGCACCTAGCTTATATGGTGGATTTGAGCATTAAATATATGGAAAGTGCTTAGGACATAGTAAATATTTATTTCATTCTTTTGTTTGTTTACCCCCCCCCCCCCGCCACCTCCAGATACTGTTAAGGTAAGGATCAGACTGTCTCGCTCACTACTGTATTTCCAGATATTAGCACAATACTTGGCACATACTGGTTATTCATTGTTGAATTCATTTGTCCATCTACTACCAGCGAAATAGTTAATCAAAAATTCCTTTCTTCATGAATCTTATACCTACTAGAGGGAGACAAAATAAAATAAATGTTAGGTGGTAATAAGTGCAGGAGAGAAAATAAAGCAGGTTGAGGGGTGGGTAGGTATGGCTTGATATTTTATATAGGGTGCTTAGGAAACGCATCCCTGATAAGATGGCATTTGAGCAAAAACCAGAAGAAAGTAAGAGAAGAGAGAGATAGATTCTTCCCTGGAGAAGAACATTCCAGGTAAATGGAACAAGTCCAAAGGCCTTGGGGCTGGTATAGCCGAATGGAAGTGAGAAAGCGGGGGGAATAATAGGAGATGAGGTAGGGATGGGGAAAGAGGAGCGGAAAAGTCATCACTGCCTCTGGAGAGGGGAGCTAGGTAAGTGTGGGGACTAACTTTTCAAAAATGTTGTACCATGTGCATATACATATATAGCTTCTTTATCACCCTGGGTCTTCTAGGTCCAGTGCACTAAAGAAAGAGTACAGCCCTCTCTTAATGTAAGCTTTATACAGTAAACAGTTTAAATTGCTGTCTCCTGCTCTGAGGCAAAGTCTGAGCTTGAAGCTAGATAAGTTGTAGATTGTCTACACATTATCCCTTCACCTTAGCCTAGGAACTGTGATTAACTCCGGAGTACAAGTGGGAGGGCCAAGGGAGTGTGTGCACAGTAGTGGTAATGGCCCAGAGTACACCTCAGGACACATTTATGAGTCTGAAAGCACATCCATCTAGATTGGGGAAAACAATTTGCTACATTGACATCTTGGTCATTGATGAATCTTTGTGGCCTTATCTGCTTATGACCCCAAGAATTAAGGTCCATATTCTGTAGAGAACAAGTTGCTCCATCTGTTTCTGAAGTTAGCCAGGTCTGTACCGTGAGACATTTTTAGCAGGTTAGGGCAGAGGGATGCCCAGACCCATCCGCCTGCAGTTGAACTCCTGATAGCACTGAAGGGAAGTCATCCTGTCAAAGCCTGGAGTTGAGCACTTCCTGTTTTTTTGCCCAGTCACTATAAAGTGCATCCCTTTAGATTTTCAGAATCAATATATCTGAATTTACCCTAGAAGAATCATGTTAATGTTGTTTAGAAACCTCAGGGAAGGAATGGAAGGTTCCTTGCTGACTGGGCCTGACCCCCTTGGGCTTTAAGACTGCTGCTTCTTTTCCTACCTACAGAATGAGAGAAATGGGCACATTCCACACAGGTCTGTCCCTGGCACCCTGCTGGCTTTCTCTTTTTACATTCATCCTTGGGCACTCGTCTGCTTTGATACAGATGGGCGACAGATCTACATCTCATTCTGACCCAGGCTAAAGGCTTGTGTTTATGGGAGTGTACAGCACCTTTCCATCTGGATGACCTGCCATCACTTCCAACTTAGTGTACACCAAACCGCTCATTTTCTCCTACTTTCCTCACCTCCTCTCTTGCCTACCCCTCACCCACTTACCCACTCAGCTGTGGTCTTCTCTTCTTAACTTTCCTTATTCTGTCAGCGATATCATCTTTCTTCAAGGCATGAAATCTCGGATGTGTACTTTGCTTTCTATTTCCAAGTGGTCGCAAAATGGTATTGGTTCTTCTTTCAGGGTCCGCTTCAGTCCCACCTCTGCCTTTCCTTCTCTTTTCCTTTCCCCTTTCCTTTCCTTTTCCTTCCTGGGTAACTAATATATCAGCTCTAGGTAACTACAGCAGCTATATCCAGTATTTCTCCCAACCTTTTTCACTCAGTCTAATCTTCCATAGAAAACATTTCTCCCATTTTCCCTTCAGTCTACATTCTTCCTTCTGACCTCAAAGGATCTCTGGATTGTGGATCCTCTTGTCCCTCAGGCTGTCTCTGCTTTGGAACGGAGACCCCTCAGGCCAATCAGACAGTCTTCCTCTGTTTTTCATACATACCTTGTCAATTCCCACTTCTTTGCCTTTGCCTATGCCTTGTCTCCACCCTGAAATACCCTCATCTTCTCCCTAACAAGCTTTCAAGATTTCAGCACCCAGCTCAAGTTTTACATTTGATGAAGTCTTCTCTGAACTCCAGTATTGTAGGTCTCCAAGTTATTTGTCTTCTTACTCTTGCTTTAAAGTTTTTATTCCTAATTGTTTCCGATAGGTTTTAAACTCTTGGAATAGTGTCAATATGTAATAGTTTGTTAGTTATCTGAACAGTACAGGGCACTCAAATATAGTTGGTAGGTTAATTGTTGCAGTTGATTGGTTGTCCAAATTTTGTGTGGTTTTTAAATTTTTTTAATTTTCAAAGCACTTTTCAGATATAATGTCTGAATAACACAGCTAGAGGCCTTTTTTTTTTTTTTTTTTTTTTTTTTGCCGTATGCGGGCCTCTCACAGTTGTGGCCTCTCCCGTTGTGGAGCGCAGGCTCAGCGGCCATGGCTCACGGGCCCAGCCACTCCGCGGCATGTGGGATCTTCCTGGACCGGAGCACGAACCCGTGTCCCCTGCATCGGCAGGCAGGCGGACTCTCAACCACTGCGCCACCAGGGAAGCCCTAGAGGCCTATTTTTAAAAACTAGATTCTAATTAGACCTCAACTTTCAAGGTTATGAGCTGTGTACACCCACTAGTTTCAGGGCATACATCAGTCTGTCACTTAGCTTTGCCTTTGCTCCCTTGGGAGATAACATCTGGGTGGACTCAGGAGGAGCCCTGTGTTCCTTGAGTGGGATTCTGCCTGAAGTGGCTTCATGGGTTCTGGCTCTACTAGATTCTAACTTTGTGACTTAGGCATCCCTCCTAAAGACCTCCTTGTGCCTCAGTTTCTTCAGTTGTAAGACAAGGATGATACCATATTTAATTGATTCTTAGACTCCCTTTTTTGGTAATATTTATAACTTTACATATCAAATCCAGATTTGTCTTACAGTCAATGGCATTTCACAGTTTAATTAGCATTTCAACATTTTCCTTTTTAGTGATACATAAAATAATGGTGTGATTTATAATCAAAGAGTCTTGGCATCTACCATTCACGGTTATTTTTTTATTTTTTATTTTTTTTGCAGTATGCGGGCCTCTCACCACTGTGGCCCCTCCCACTGTGGAGCACAGGCTCTGGACGCGCAGGCTCAGCGGCCTTGGCTCACGGGCCCAGCCGCTCCGCGGCATGCATTCACGGTTATTTTGAGGATTGGAGTTAATGGGTAACTGCTTAGCTCAATAAATGATGATTTTTGTCTTTATTTTTACTTTTTTCCTACAGTTCTCTCTGCCTTCAATATTACCCCCTTAACTTCACCCTTTACACACCTGCCTAATGACATATTAAAAGTGTGTTTTTGACTAACTCCCTCATTTGAATTTTTCAGTGGCTCTGTATCCCCCCATAGCAGTGATGCTTCTTCTTTTTTTTTTTTTTCTTTTTTGCGGTACGCGGGCCTCTCACTGTTGTGGCCTCTCCCGTTGCGGAGCACAGGCTCCGGACGCGCAGGCTCAGCGGCCATGGCTCACGGGCCCAGCTGCTCCGCGGCATGTGGGATCTTCCCGGACCGGGGCATGAACCCGTGTCCCCTGCATCGGCAGGCGGACTCTCAACCACTGCGCCACCAGGGAAGCCCTATTTCCTGCATCATTTTATTTTATCTTTAAATAGGTATGTCACGTAAGAACTCTTGTTCTCCCCATTTTACAGATGGAGAAACTGAGCTTTAGAGCTAGGATGCCTCAGTTTCTCCAAAGTCTCACAACTAGTAAGTGGCAGAGACAGAATTCAGACCCTGGACTCTGATTTCAGAGCCTGCACTCTCCACACAGCTATACTCCCTTAGTGTCCTCTCCTGCTTTAGCATCCTCAATGTGGTAAGAATGTATTAAGCTCATGTTTTGTTAACAGATAACCAGCCAGAGAGAGGATAAAATTCAAGAGAACAAAGCCTGGACCATTTTCTTTACAAAGTGTTGTGCTTAGCATTTGGGACCAATATTGCAAACAGGCAGGAAATGAGGGAGGATGAAACAGTAGACAAAAAAGAAAGTCCTGCTAGAACATTTTTAAAAAATTACTTCACAGAGAACTCTGACTCATTATAGGAATTTTTTTTTTTAAGGAAGGAGTAAAATGCAATGAGTATACTTGGCTACAGTCAACAATACATACTCAAGAGCACAAAACAGGACTTCCCTGGTGGCGCAGTGGTTAAGAATCTGCCTGCCAATGCAGGGGACACGGGTTTGAGCCCTGGTCTTGGAGGATCCCACATGCCACGGAGCATGTCCATGCACCACAACTACTGAGCCTGTGCTCTAGAGCCCGTGAGCCACAACTGCTGAGCCCGTGTGCCACAACTACTGAATCCTGTGCGCCTAGAGCCCATGCTCCACAACAAGAGAAGCCACCACAATGAGAAGCCCGCACACCACAACGAAGAGTAGCCCCCGCTCGCCGCAACTAGAGAAAGCCCACACGCAGCAACAAAGACCCAATGCAGCCAAAAATAAATAAATAAATAAATTTATTTTTTAAAAGAGCACAAAACATAAAACCAGCAAGTGAATAATCCTTTTTAAAGAAGAAGAATTATTCGGAGAGCATAAAGAATAGTTTTTTGTTTTGTTTTGTTTGGAGACTTTACCATGATTTTTTTCTTTTTTCTTTTTTAATTTTATTTATTTTTTGGCTACATTGGGTCTTCGTTGCTGTGCACGGGCTTTCTCTAGTTGTAGCAAGTGGGGGCTACTCTTCATTGCAGTGCGTGGGCTTCTCATTGCAGAGGCTTCTCTTGTTGCAGAGCATGGGCCCTAGGCACGTGGGCTTCAGTAGTTGCAGCATGTGGGCTCAGTAGTTGCAGCGTGCAAGCTCTAGGGCACACGGGCTTCAGTAGTTGTGGTGTGCAGGCTCAGTAGTTGAGGTGTGTGGGCTCTAGGGCTCAGGCTCAGTAGTTGTGGTGCATGGCCTTGGTTGCTCCACGGCATGTGGGATCTGCCTGGACCAGGGATAAAACCCATGTCCCCTGCATTGTCAAGCAGATTCTTAACCACTGCACCACCAGGGAATTCCCTGAAGAATAGTTAATGAGTTACTGAGTGATTTGCCATTTCCCTTGCCTGGATAGCTTCTCTTCCATTTACTGGTTAGTTTAAGGCCCAGCCTTGTCTAAAATTCCACAGCATTTTGTACTTGGGTCACAGTCTTCCTTTTATTATAGTTAATTCCATGCATGTTTTATCTTCCCTCCTTGACTAAGCCCTTTGAGGCCAGGGTCCAAATCTTATCTTCATTTCTTCCTTCCGGCTTTAACATTCTGTGATGTTAAGCATATTTAAAGACAGATATTGATGGGAGTTTGCTGGTAGTCCAGTGGTTATGATTCAGCACTTCCAGTGCAGGGGTCACGGGTTCTGTCCCTGGTCAGGGAGCTAAAATCCACATGCCGTGCTGCGCGGCCAAGGAAATATTAAAAAAAATAAAAATAAAATAAAAATAGACATTGTTACAGATCACATTCTTTTAGTGAAAATGAGTGAATACTTGAACGTAATACATTATCTTGTTTGTGGGGGTACAGTGGGCTCACATATACATACTTAGTATATACAGATTCATCTCTAACCATTTGGCAAGAAGAAAGAGAATTAAATTCTAAATACAGAATGATTCTGTCCACAATTCTACTCCCTTAGTCTGTGCCTGGAATGAGTGTGAGAGGGAAGATTTGAATCCTCTCTTCTTTGCCTCTCCTCTCATGTGCCTGTCATGTGCCTCCCATGAGCATCTTACTGTGTTTAGAGTGATTTTAATCCTTAAAGATACAATACAGATTTTCAATCTGTGTGGTCCCTAAACAACAAGCCAGCCACTTTATCTAGTACTTAACTGAGGACAAAAAAAAGTAATCAAGAGGAAAGACTAGCCAGGTTGGACTGCATTGGTGATTTAAGGGATTTTGGCTATGCATAGTTTCCATCTTACTTGGTGACTTTAGAACTTAAACCTTATATAAGATGAGATTCCACTATTTTCTCATTTTTTCATTGTGTGATCATGTGAGTGAAAGAGAAAGACAGAAAATCAAGGGCTAGGGATTGGGTCTTATGGAATTTCATGACAAGACGTCTGGAGAAAACTGTGGAAAACGTCTAGTCTAAAAACCAAGGAAGGTCATGAAAGTGGTTCAGGAGACACTAATAGCAAGGAAAAGAGAAAAACAGAACTTTACAAAGCAGATTGCTTTCTTTGCCTGCTCTCTTTACTTTAGCAGAGCATACCAGGTTTCTGGAAGGCATTTTTATGCCCTCTTCCCCTTTTCATTTCTTTCTAAAATGGGTAATATGGGAACTAGAGACTTACTTTGGAAAAAATGACTCTCAGATGATTTTCTCTTCCCCTATCAGTACTGAGTCCACTTGGAGCATCCTCCTATCCTTTGGCCTATTAATAGCCACCACACCCTCTAGCATAGACAAAGAGATGATGCATACCCCATCCCACCAAGAATCTCTTCCCTCCTTACTCTCTGGAGGCCTTTCCTCGGAACTGATGAAACCAACCAAGCTTTTTGACTTGGGGTAGAAAAAGTTATTAGCACTTAGATTTTATATAGTAGACTAGATATTTTATTAGTGATTAACAGTTCTTTTTTAAAACTTGAATGTTGCAATATTGGCATCCTCCTGTTCCAGTACAAGCACTGTGACCATGCTCTTTTGTATTTGATGAGCATTTTATTGTCTTCTCTGTGGTAATAGTTGTTTTTTTTTTTTTTTTTTTTTTTTGCGGTATGTGGGCCTCTCACTGCTGTGGCCTCTCCCGCTGCGGAGCGCAGGCTCAGCGGCCATGGCTCACGGGCCCAGCAGCTCCGCGGCATGTGGGATCTTCCCGGACCGGGGCACGAAGCTGTGTCCCCTGCATCGGCAGGCGGACTCTCAACCACTGCGCCACAAGGGAAGCCCCGTAATAGTTGTTTTAAGAAAGATATGAGGGACTTCCCTGGTGGCGCAGTGGTTAAGAATCTGCCTGCCAATGCAGGGGACACGGGTTCGAGCCCTGGTCCGGGAAGATCCCACATGCTACGGAGCAATGAAGCCCATGTGCCACAACTACTGAGCCTGCACTCTAGAGCCACGAGCCGCAACTACTGAGCCCGTGTGCCACAACTGCTGAAGCCCGCGTGCCTAGAGTCTGCTCTGCAACAAGAGAAGCCACCACAATGAGAAGCCCGCACACTGCAACCAAGAGTAGCCCCGACTCGCCACAACTAGGAAAAAAAAAAAAAAAAGCCCGTGCATAGCAATGAAGACCCAACGCAGCCAAATAAAAATAAAAAATAAAAATAATAAAAATAAAAAAAGATATGAGAGTATGGATACGAAGTGGGGATGTGAGCCCTTGTCTTGTGTGATACAGCAGGCTTTCATCCTCCAATGCAGAATACCTGGAGAGGGATTGATCTAGTTTAGAGATTTCTGTGGATATGATTGAGCTTGGAGTGTGGTGAGTGTTGACATGTCACTATCCTTTCTGCCCGTGGAGTTCCGCTAGATGGGTTCCTGCCATCCCAATATAGAACTGCATTTTACTATAGAAACAGTATTATTCATGGTACTTAGTTGTAGATGCAGGGGTGCTTTATGGTATCACATTCTAGGTAACATGGATTTGAGTCAGCTTTTGTGTCCTGCTTGCATGAGAACCTTATTTATTATAAATATAGAAAAATACACTGTAACTTTAATATTTAAAAATAAACTTTTGGAACATAGCCAGCAATGTCTGGAGACTGTATTTTTACTGGAGGAAAAAGAGTGATGTTTGTTATCTTCAGGCTCCAGGTCAGTTTGCTTTTAGTGATTGCTGGAGGACAGAGGGAACGAAAAGTGCCCAGTGAACTGAGAAGCTATCTTGAGACTGAAAGACAAGACAGGCAGCTCTATATAATCGATGGATCAGTTTATTATAGGGTAATTCACTCACAGGGTGGGATCAGGCAGTGATCTGGAAGCATTTGCAGCTACACTCCACACTGCCGAGGGGCCCTTGGGACAGTTTCATAGTTAACCTAGTGTAGGGGGGTATGTGCTTGGAAATGGGACATGCATTCCTAAGTCAAGATTTATGAATGGGTTACTAGTCTCATGGGTAACCAGGTATATGTCAGCAAAGGTCTTCATCGTTGTTTGGGAACTAACAGAGCATAGAGGCCACCTGGTCAGAATGATTATTAAACAATATCTATTACATACCAATCCCCTGACAACAGAGAAGTGATTACTGCACAGTACAGTCCCGGGTAGGATCAGCAGAAGGACAGGAGGAACTGTATGTGCCCAAGATGGCATCAGTTATGCTAACAGCCATAGACGGTGATGGCTTCTGTTGACCTGGGATTGGATTCAGAACTTTTTTATCTTCAGTGAGAAACATAACCAAGGATGAACTTTTGAAGATCCTGGAATCCTCTATTCTTGGACAGGTTTGTTGAAACTGACTTGTCTCCACCCCCTGTAGTTCCAGAGCTGTGTCCCTAAGGAGCACCTCTGTCCTTGAAGTGACACTTTTATTTTCCCTTTTAGACTGTATCAATCCTGACACGAAACGAGCAAGCTCATTTTAACCCACTTTTATCTGTGGAGGTTAACTCTTGTGTCCCAGGCAGTTAGAGTGTTCTTCTCAGTGCCAGAATGGGAAGCCAGGCCAACTCAAAAGGCCTGTGTCTCCTCAAAATCAGAACTTGTGAACCAGATGAGCCTCTTTCATCCATGCAGCCAGATTTATGAAGTACCGCTGTTACGAAGCACAGTGCTTGGCACTGGAGACCCAGAGAAGAATATGACATAGATTTTGCCTTCAAGGAAAATCATGGTGGAGGAGAAGAACAGACAAGTGAAAAATATGACAGTGCACTGAATTGAGTGCCTCAGGAGAGATGTATACTAGGCACAGCAGTATCACTGAGAAGAGGGTGATTATCTTAGCCTAGAGAGGTCCTTAGTCTTTCTTGAATTTACTCGGCCCAAGTCTTAAGTATTCATCACCTCAAATCTTGGAAGAATGGTTTTGCAGTCTCTGATTTTTACAGAACTGCTTAACAGGATCAGCATGAAGAATGGTAGAAGGTAGTGAGGGTTAGTATTAGCAATTCTCAGCAGTCATCAGCATTACAAGCCCTTGTTCAATTAGAGAAGTGCTTTCTTTCCATCAGGAAGTCCCAGCAGGTTAAACAGTCATTTAACTCTCTCCTTCGATGCTTCCCAGTGTTATTTTCACCTTTCTGTGCATTTTCACAGTGGAACTGCTTACCAAGCCTTTGTTGGCACAGAACCTCTGATTCAAGCTCTTCAGAACAGGAGAGTCACACCTTCCAGGAGTCCCAAAGCTGTACCTAAGCTCTATTGAATGCTCAACATGCACCAGATTTATTCTTATTTCATCTGTTAGTAAACTGGGTCACAGGAACACTTCCTGAGGGAGCCCAGGGTACAAACTTATAGGTCTCTATCCTGATCAGGACATTTCATATTGCCTCTAGGGAATGAGATGGGGAAGGTCTCAAACAATTAGCTTATACTGACAAAAAAGAATACAGGGGCCACATTGGATGCCCAGTGGATCCAGTTATAGAAGCAAGTACCTTCAGCAGAGGGAGGATGATGTGACAGCTTCCTGGAAAAGAAAAATGAAGGAGACAGATGTCCAGATGTGTGGGGAGGAGAGAATAGAGTCTCGATAGCAGGTTAGATTGCCTTCAGAGGAATAGACATCTTGACTGGTAATCATTCCTACTTTTTGACTGTTTTGAGGGTTGTTGTTTTTCTCTTTAATTAATTTACTTTTTAAATTTTGGCTGCGCCAGGTCTTAGTTGCGGCATGTGGGATCTTTCTTGTGGCATGCGGACTTCTTAGTTGTGGCATGCATGTGGGATCTAATTCCCCGATCAGGGATCGAATCCAGGCCCCCTGCATTGGGAGTGCAGAGTTTTACCCACTGGACCACCAGGGAAGTCCCTTTAAGGGGTTTTAAGAGACAGAATTATAAATACCAACTTTCACTCATTAAAGTGTGGCCATAAATTTATGTATCTTGATCTTGTAAAACACAGTTTCCAACCAGCATTTTACCTGTTAACATTTCAGATTCATCACCCAAAGTATTTCCTCTGTTGCCTTCCCCTCACATCAAGATAACCTATTTGTTTATTAGGGTTATCTTAATCTTTTTATTCAGATTAAACTCTTCCCTGTTGTGATTACTCTTGGGTCAAATTACCAGGGGATTTGCCAGGAACTAAGAAATCAGTAGCACTTTTGTTTAAACACTTCTGAATGAATTTTGCTAGAGAGCTATGAATTACTATTACTTGATAATTGATATTTGTTCAGTGCACACTGCGTTAAGCTGGGTTTAGGGCTCTTGAGGACCTTTACCTCTTTGCTATCTTCTATTCTTGTGGTTTTTATTGCTACCTACATGACTCAGGTTTCAGATTTCTTTTTCCCCCATATCAGTTGGTTTGTTGGTTTGATCCTTTAACCCTCAGTGTTCTCTGAGGTACTTACCTACATTTCTGCTAGCATCCTTAAGATCAGTCCATCAGTCAGCTCCTGTCATTTAACAGAACCATTCTTTGTGATCTCTTTTTTCTAGGTTGTTTTTTTTTTTTCAGTACGCGGGCCTGTCACTGTTGTGGTCTCTCCCGTTGCGGAGCACAGGCTCCGGACGCGCAGGCTCAGCAGCCATGGCTCACGGGCCCAGCCGCTCCGCAGCATGTGGGATCCTCCTGGACCGGGGCACGAGCCCGTGTCCTCTGCATCGGCAGGCAGACTCTCAACCACTGCACCACCAGGGAAGCCCTTTTTTCTAGTTTTTTAAGTACATGAGTTTGGTATTGATTCTTGGCTGCCTTCTCCCCACACTCATGCTTGGCAACCTCCAGCTTTCTCAAGGCCCCTCTATCTCCACTCAAAGAAATGTCACCCATCTTACATGGTCCACTTCATAGTCAGTGGAAGGAAGTCTTCACTGACTTGTCAGGTTAACATGGGCAGCTGGTGAGCTAATCCCTAGTTGCTCATCCTTTGCTCATTTACACTGCACAAGTCACTGTGCTTACCAAAGGTCAGTTGTGATTGTTTCAGACCTGTTGATGCTAGTTATATTGGTATTGTAAATAAGTAACTTAATTAATAATATACAACTAAACCATGAGTGAGGAAAGAGACTTGTTCTATGAAAACTTAACTTGCTTTGGAAAGGCAAAGTAACTTGCATTGGAAAGGCAAGTTACTTAAAAAAGGAAATGAAGTTGAATTAGGTTTGGACAGGATAACTGTAGGAGACTAGAGGTGGAGGACTCTTAAAATCTAGAAAAATTCTGTGCTTCCTGTTTCACAGGAGTCTGAGTTCTCCCTCTCCTTTAGAGAAACTGGAAATTGTGGATGATACATTATGAGTGAATTTTATACAAGAAAAAAGGCATAGATCTCTCGCTAGCAGAAAAGATCTTTTGGGCTCTACATCAAAAATTTGATGGCTCTCAAGGTAGTGTTTGTAGCAGATGATTATGGGCTTGGACATTGGGGAAAAAGTCACAATAAAAGTCAAAATAACTTATCTTTATTACATGAGTTGTCGGTTTTAAATGCTATCCATTGAGGGTAAGGAAAACAGTGTTATTATTCTGCCTCCCTCTTTTTTTCCCCCGTCTTCCTAATTTTTGGCTAGCTGTAGCTTTCTACATTGTCAAAACATATAGCATGGGCATTCTGTTGTCACTCTAATCCCATTTGTCTTAGTCCTACCATTAAGGGGATTCAGTGCTAACCGCCAGTCTTTCTGCCACGATTTTTCCAGTCACCTCTTGGTTAGCAGAAGTGTTTTCTTCTGTAGATTCCTCAAAAAAGACTCATGGGAACAATATTTCCTATTCTGTTACTCTTGATTGACAGTCACCTAGGTGTAAAATTCTTGGGTTACCCTTTGTCTCCTTGGGAAGTTTTGTAAGTATTGCTCCTTTTTCTGCTAGCATTGAATTTTACCGTTGAAATTTTCAAGATTTTGTCCCTCTTTTAAGTGATTTGATCTTTTTGCCTGGTTGCAGAAATTGAGAAATCTTACCTTCAAAGTCTGTCTTGGCACTGACTGTTCTGGGTCAGTTTTTCCCTGCGATACAATGTGCCCTTTCAAGAACATCTTGAATTATATTTTTACATCATCTTTATGAACTGAGTCTTTACATATTTGTTCTGTTTCTATGTTACAGTTTTCTTTTATGCATATGTTATATCTCCTTTGCTGTCTTCTGTAACTCATTTTCTCCTTATTCCTTTTAATTCTTTTTTCATTTCATTTTAGTTGCTTTTTAAAAATTTCTCCCCTTTTTGTTCCTCCCTATATTTTCAGCAGTCTCTCCTGCCTTTTCTTCCTTCCAGTTTCATCTTCTTTTCTGTATGTTTTTTCCCTTCCACTTATGTCTTCTCTTCTTCTTGTCTCCCTGCCTCTCCCATAAACTCTTGCACTTCTGCTTTGAGCTCTTGCTTCATAGTTTTTTTTTTTCAGTTTTGTAAAGTATTTTATTACATTTTATCTGCTGTATCACAGCATTTTTCTGGTGTGTAGTCTTAGTCTTCCCTTTGGGTTTCCTATTTTTTTCTTGTTTCATCTTTATATAGATCCTGTGCAGATTTCATTTTTATAACTCATCTTTAAATAGGTGAGTTTTTCAGGAACCAGCTATTTGCAGGATGCTTGTTTAGGGGAGGTCCCAAGTCTGTGTTCCAGGCTGGCTGCAGTTGTTCTCATGATTTCAGGTTCTGGGTGAGTTCCTTTACCCTTTATTTCTACCTAGCCAAGAGAGGTGGGTGTCTGCAATTTTTCCACCATGCAAAGGCTATCTTCTCCGCTGCCACAGAGACTGGCTCTGTGAGGCAAATAGAGCTTGTTTGGGTGGTTTCTCATTTAGCCCCAACTCCAGGTCCAAGGAAGTTCCTGTCTTCCAAAAACAAGGAATCTGTTTGGTCCCAGAGGGTGTGTTCTTTACCTACAAAAAGTATATTTTTGCAGATCTTCCTGAGCTCTCCAGCTCCCGTGTCCTCTCTCAGTAGCATCCTTTCTTCTTCTCAAAAGGAAAAGAGCCCTTGCTTGAGCTCCCTGCTTTTGACAGCTTTTACACCTATTGGTGCCTGGGATTGTGGTTATCTCCTTTTTTTTTTAATGTATTTATTTATTTTTTAATTTTTGGCTGTGTTGGGTCTTTGTTGCTGTGCGCAAGCTTTCTCTAGTTGCGGCGAGCGGGGGCTACTCTTCGTTGTAGTGTGCGGACTTCTCATTGTCGTGGCTTCTCTTGTTGCAGAGCACAGGTTCTAGGCGCATGGGCTTCAGCAGTTGTGGCATGCGGGCTCTAGAGCGCAGGCTAAGTAGTTGTGGCACATGGGCTTAGTTGCTCCTCGGCATGTGGGATCTTCCCGGACCAGAGCTCGAACCCGTGTCCCCTGCATTGGCAGGCGGATTCTTAACCACTGTGCCACCAGGGAAGCCCTGTGGTTATCTTCTAATTTTGTTGAAAATGGAGTTTGCATTTTTATTTATTTCTCCTTTTTTGCACTTGAAACACATTTTGAATAGCATTTAAAAATTATGACTTCATGATGCAGTGTTCAAATCAAAAGTCTTAACTGACATTATCTATTAACCAACTGCTGGTCCCCATGATATCCTCTGTTAGGCCTTTTACTACACCTTCTCCATAAAGCCTCCACCACCACACTGTCATCCATCTTTTAAGCACCTGAAGCCCACGGAAGATGCTTCACTGAAGATGCTTTTCAGACTTATGAAAAGCCTTTTATTGGGCTTCCCTGGTGGCGCAGTGGTTGAGAGTCCGCCTGCTGATGCAGGGGATGCGGGTTTGTGCCCCGGTCCAGGAAGATCCCACATGCCACGGAATGGCTAGGCCCGTGAGCCATGGCTGCTGAGCCTGCGCATCCAGAGCCTGTGCTCTGCAACGGGAGAGGCCACAACAGTGAGAGGCCCGCGTACAGCAAAAAAAAAAAAAAAAAAACCTTTTATTCATTCAACATGCCTACTCCACACTGGGCATTGTTCTAGGCCTTGGGGATAAAGCATGGAAGACTTTCTACTAGACCTTTGACACACCCTGTTCAGATGAAGAGGGTGGAAGACTTAGTTTGGGATTTTGAGGAGGGAGTATGGTGGAAAGGGTAGAACATGAGCTCTGGAGTCAGACAGACCTAGATTCAGTGATCAGTTCTGCTACTAAATATGTGACATTGGGATAGTTTATTGACTTTTCCATGTATCGTTTTACCTCAGATGGATGTTATAAAATTAAAATAAGTTACGTATAAAGTGCTCAGCACATAGTAGATGCTCAACAAGTACTACTTCCCCCATGAAAAAGGGGTTCATTAAACAAAGGGAATAAATACTAGGAGTACTGGTATAGAGACCTATTTTTTAAAATTGTGGTAACATTTACATAACATAAAGTTTACTGTCTTCATTTTTAAATGTACTGTTCAGTAGTGTTAAATGTGTTCACATTTTTGTGCAGCCCATCTCCAGAGCTCTTCATCTTGCAAAACTGAAACTCTATACCCATTAAACAACACTCTCCGTTCCCTCCTCCCCTCAGTCCCTGGCAACCACCGTTCTACTTTCTGCCTCTATGATTTTGACTACTAGGTACCTTATATAAATGGAATTATACTATATTTGTCCTTTTATGTCTGGCTTATTTCACTTAGCATAATATCCTCAAGGTTCATCCATGTTGTAGCATGTTTCAGAATTTTCTGAATAATATTCCATTGTATGTATATTCCACATTTTGTTTATCTGTTCATCCATTGATGGACACTTGGGTTGCTTCCTACTTTTGGCTATTGTGAATAATGCTGCTATGAAGATAGGTATAAAAATATCTCTTTGAATCCTTCTTTTCAATTCTTTTGGGTATAAACCCAGAAGTAATATGGTAATTCTATTTTTAATTTTTTAAGGAAACACAATACTATTTTTGGAAGCCTATTTCTTGATGGGGAAGTATAAACAGTGTAGTCCCCCAGGGCATAATTTTAAGACCAGTCTTGTTTAACATTTTGTAAATTATCTGTATATGAGAGTTTCACTATTAAATTGCCATTGCATATAGATAATGAAATAGTTCATATTGTGTAAAATTTTAAAACGCCTCATGTGAGTGTATATGTAGACATAAAAGTGGTTAATAAGGCTTAATTAATGTAAGCAAACATATTTTATTTGTATTTGAATGTATGCTTTATTACACTCCCTCCTCGAGGTCAGAAGAAATACCCTAGTTACATCTGTTAGTGTATTTCCCTCACTTACTATGGGCAAAATATGGAGAACTGATGTGTCAGAAAACTTCATGTGTCAAAAATACACGTGCACAAACTTGCAGAGATGTCTTTTTTCTTGACTGTCCATAGCCTGTGGAGTATATTGGCCCTCAAATCCTCCATAGTTTAGTCTGGACTTTACGCCAATAGGGTCTCAGCTGAAGACAGTTTTTTCCCCCAGAGATATTTGATCATGTGTGGAGACGTTTTTGTTGTCACAGGTGAAGGAGTGCTACTGGAATCTAGTGCGCAGAGCCAGGGATACTGCTAAACATGCTGCGATGCACGGGACAGCTCCCCACAATAGAAAACCCTCCAGCCCCAGATGGCAATAGTGCCCAAGTTGAGAGACCTTGCCTTAGACCCAAACTACCTTCTCAGCATCATCCTCAGCCTCTCTTTTGCATAAACCTGACCTTCTAGCCAGACCCAGGTGCTCCTCAGACCATACACCAGCTGAATTGCTTCCTCCAGTGCCTTTCACCTGAAATCCTCCTCCCTGCTTCTCTGATGGCGGACCCAGCTTCAGTTCTCTCACTGTCTCGGTGAAACTGGCTCTGGTCTCTCTAGCCACTGCTCTCTTCCTTCTCTGACCTCCTGTAGGACTATCCCACTAATCTGGCAATTGGTTAACAATACAAAGTGGTACTTGCTCTCTTTCCAACTTAATTGAAAGTGCTTTGAAGGCCATGTCGATAGGACTTGATTTGAAATATGAAGTACCACCCCTTACATACCCCAGTGGGCACCTTGACCCACCTGGGGCTTCCCATGGCAGCTTTCCTGCCACTGTGGGATAGAGTGGTTTAGTCAGCGCAATAGTCAGCTGTCACAGCAGTCTGAGACTCAGCTTTGTTGGGAGAAGTACTAGCTAGATGGAAGGCCCACGTGTGAGCCTCATGACCAAAAAAGTATTCACCCTGAACATGGTTTCTTATCTAAAGCTGGAAGATATGGGATGAGGACGGGTGCCAAGAAACAGGCCTGTTTTGCCTCCAGCAGAGCACAGACTGGAGGATCTTATGAAGCCTGGGGGATAACATATTTCACATGGAAATGTGCGTGGACAGGAATTGTTCTGTCATAGCTGGACTGACTTAATGCCAGTCGGTGTTTATGATGATAACACTAGTAATGAAAGGCATCATTATTTTTTTAGAACCCAATGTGTGCGAGGCACCGGGTAGGTGCTTCACACAGGTTGTCTCCTTCAGCCCTCACCACAATCCTGGAAGGAAGCTGAAGCACTGAAAGGATGATTTGCCCAAGGTCACCCAGCTAATAACAAAGAGCAGAGCTGAAATTTAAACACAGTCTAACTTCAAATGAAGCCTGTGCTCTCAGCCACCACCTTGTGTGTAGCCAGGCCCTTCTGCACTGCTTTTGAAAGAGATTTGTGTCTTGATATGCCGGGATGTGGGGGGGAATCCCCTGTGGTCTCTGAGACATTTGTTGTGAATCAGGTGCCAGTGTCAAGTATGACCACCCTGCTGCTACAAGAAAGCCCACAAGGTTTCCTTTGGGTCCACACTGTCACTCCCACAAAGGGCTCTAACCCTTCTTATTTTTGTTTCCCCTTCAGGTGCACTACATTCTTCAGGAGGTGGTGATGGGTGGGATGGTGTTGGAAACAAACATGAATGAAATTGTGGCTCAGATTGAAGCTCAGAACAGGCTGGAGAAATCCGAGGTGAGATGCAGCTGTAATTTTGCCCTGGCTGGTTAGAGAAGACGTGGGCAGAAGGAGGAATGGCTAATGTGTGGGTTTGGGTTGCTGTGGATCCTTAGCAGGGTTTTCTACTCATCCTCTTTCTTCCTTGAGTCTGTCAAAACTCATTGGTTTGAAGGCCAGCCATGAAGATTAAAAAGGTAAGAAAAAGGCTAAAAGTGTGAATGTAAAAGCCAGGTGGCACGGGAAGGCAAACAGCTTCTGGCTTGGGAGGTTATGGCCAATGTTTGTGGTTTCTAATTCCTCCTTCAAAGCCACGTGTTCCCTGGAGGGACCCAGAATCCCCTTCTCTGATTCCAGTGTGGTTTCTTAAGTTTGTGTGCCTATGAGTGGTCTCCCAGCAGGCACTTCTCGTGGTTTCAGACCTCAGAGTTGCCAATTTCCTTATTTCCAGTTAGCCTTATAAAAAGCTACAGTAGAGTTTGGGCTGAGTTTGAAAATAGCATACCCCAGGTCCACCCCCACATAGTGCTGAGTTTGATACAAATGCTCACAGTAAATTTCCATCCTTTTCCCCTGAGGTCTCTCCGTCACCTTCATCAGCCTTACCAGGGAGTAGAGGTTACAGGCATACACCTTCACACGTGGCAGAACAAGCAGAACAAATTACCTCTTCAATTATCTGAGTGTCTTAAAGAGCTTCATTGCTTTGTGTAACGGAACTTGATCTTGCGAAACCAGGAATGCTTCCTGTGAGGACTGGCAGTCCTGCTGAAGAAGCTTTTCCAGACCACAGCTATTGTGGCAACTATAGTTCTCTTAGAAATGTAGGCTGGGAAGCTTCCAGGAATAGTAAGTGAGTCAGAGGCAAGGGGTTTGGAAACTAGAAGCAATGGAGACTTGCTGGGCGAGGGTGGAAATGGAGTCAGGATCTTGAAAAGTAGTCAAGAAGGACGAAATGGTTTTGAGAACATCCTCGTCGACTTCTCCCCCTCTCCGCACACCGGGGCCGAGCCTGGAGAGTGAGGGCTGACCGCAGGCACCTTTCCTCTCTGTTGCTCCTAGACCTTCTGTGTCTGTGGGTACATTCCACCTCCTACGTGTCCTTCTTCCCGTCTTGTGGCCACATGACATTTCCAAAGCCAGCTCTTGTCCATTCCATGGTATTAGTTGGCAAGCGGTTGTCCTAAGCTGTGACATTCCTTTTCCCTTTAAGAATTTCCCTGTGACTGCACTCCTCTGTAAGAGTCTTCAGTCTCTTGAGGAGAGGGTTTTGTTTAATTTTGTTTCATAAACCTGTTGCTGAACATGACTTGGTTAAACTTCCTTGGTTATTTCAACAGGCATCTACTGAACACCTACTGTGTGCCAGGCACTGTTGGCACTGGGGCTATAAAACTGCATAAGACACAACCCACCTTTAGGAGTGCAGATTGGGTCCCTGTACTATAGAACCTACTAACCTAAAGATTGTTGTGTTGGCCACCTTTGAGGCATAAGGAGGGAAAAATCAAAATGTGCATTGCATGTGCTCGGTTTGGACAATTTCTAGCCCTCTTTCACTTGTTTTTATTTAAGCCTTAAGCAGATGACACTGAGGGTTTCTCTCATACCCACCTTCTCGTCTCCCCAGGGTGGCCTTTCAGCAGCGCCCGCCCGGGCCGTGTCCGCTGTGAAAAACATCAACCTGCCGGAGATGCCTCGGAATATCAACATTGGTGATCTCAACATCAAAGTCCCAAACCTGTCCCAGTTTGTCTGAGAGTGGAAGATGGCTGAACTGAGTCCTTGGAACCAGCAAAGCTGAGCCAGTTCTGCAGCAAAGCCCGCTCTGCGCCCTAGAGGAGTCCTGCCTCGGGCCGTGGCCCCTGCTGTCCCGAAGTGGGAAGGAGTCCTATGTCCACTGGCAGCCTGTGTGCTTGCTTCTCACATGTGCGGCCTTGCCTGTCTCTTGTACACACAGCCACTGCAGATGTGAGGGGCCCTGGCTTCCTCAGTAGGGGTCAGGTGCCCAAGCCACTCGCCCCCTTTACCTGCCACGTGCAGCCACTCCCAGGGATTGCAGACTGTAGTGAGAGGCCCCCCTGCTCCCAGAACCCCACCACGAGGATGTTCTCTGACGTGAGTCTTCAACTTTAGCACCACGAGGCTCCCTGAGGTCCTGTAGCATTGACTTTCCTGGTGAGGTGCCATAGCTAGAAAAAGGCTGACCCTCTAGATGTGGGGATGTGGTGAGTGGCAAACAAGGGCAGGATGTTATGAGATCCAGAGTTGCCTACTGACTCTACTAGAGTTGGCACACCCAGAATCCTTTTGTATAGCCACGCTGTCTCATCACCACCTCCTGCAGCATACACTCCCCACTGCCACAGTCCTGGCCCTGCTCTCCCAGGTGTTTATGTGCAGGACACGATCCAAATCATAAGCCTGTTGTTTGCCTGCCCCCCACATTTCTGCCAATAGGGAGGGCACCCCCCACAGCCAGAGGGGTCCCCCTCAAAGGGGAGGGGCCCTGTGTCTGTAGAAAGCAAAGCTGACAACATGTGGAACATCTAAGAATTATGACTCTTCCAGGTTTAAAATACATTCTCCTTCCGAGTAGCAGACGGGTCAGTTGCTGTGTTATGAATGATGAGTCTTCTTTGTACAGGAAACCTGCTGCTGTCTACACCAGCTTCTGGAGCATGAGAGCCTGAGCTGGGGTCATGTGTTCTGGACCTGGCACAGGGGAAGGCTGGGGACACGGGCATCCTGCTGGCTGAAACCGGTGGCAGTGCAGCATCTTCTCCCCAGTGTGCGAGGGGTCCCTGCCTGTGCTCACTCTGGGCACGCCCTGTTCCCCTCAGATGACAGTCCCCTAGAGCTAGCTGTGGAAACCTGTAAATGTTTACATTCGGTAAGAGCCTTTCTTCCTATGGTTAACTTAAGAGCTGAAGCTGCTCCTTGAAGTAGTGCCTCTTACTCCTGCGCTGCCTTGGGGCCAGGTCTCGGGTATGATGTTGAGCTGCCTTGAGATTAGGGAGCTCGCCGCACCATCATGGTAAAGTCTCCCAGCGTGGGGACTTTCCGTGCCTGCCGGCCAGTGGCTCAAACTGTTTCCTCAGGCCTCCTGATGCTGTCGCAGAGCCCATCTGAGATGGTGCCCGGCAGGACCATGGTCAGGACCACATCTTTTCCCACTTTGAATAATGCTTCCTGTGCTTGGTGCCTTTTGCTCCCTGTAGCCTCTTAACCTCAGTCTTTTGGAACATCTCTGATAACCTCAGAGATGGGCAGTGTTGATCAGAATGTAGGCCCTCTTATGTTGGAAGAGGGAAATGTAGGTTTATATATCTGTCTGATGTTAAAACCTCTGATATTCTTTTAAAGAGTTTAATTTTTATTTTTAACAGACATTTCAGTATATTCACATCCCTCTCACATTTGCTGAAAGTGATATAGGGAACAAAGAAGGAAAACGATATTTATTTTGCACCTCCTGTAAGGTGGCATGAGCGAGATCCTTCCACAATCCTTACAACAGACACTATCATCTCCATTTTGCAAGTCAAGAAAGTAAGACTCAGAGAGGTCAAGTAACCTGCTTTAGGTCACAAGGGCTAAGAATTGAGACTGTCTGTTTGCCTAAATCCACAGTTCATTTTTTTTCACTGCTCAAATGGCTTCTCCCAATATTATTTTCTTTCTTATGGATAAGGAAACCTCAAAAAGTATAGGTAGCTTCTCAGAAACTGTGATTAAAAACTGGCTTGGTAGCCAGTGAGAGCATCAAAGAGTGTGAGCTGGGGGGTCCTCCACATGCCTCCATTGAACTGGTTAGGAAGCAGAAGCCCAAAGTGTTTAGTGTTGTGTCCAGGGTCACAGAGCTAGAACCAAGTCAGTTTTCTTTTTTCTTTTTTTAAACTTTTTATTGGAGTAGAGTTGATTTACAATGTTGTGTTAGTTTCAGGTGTGCAGCAAAGTGAATCAGTTATACGTATACATATCAAGTTGTTTTTCTTGAGTTTGTTTCATGGCTTATCGCATTGCTGCCACATGTTCTGGATTTCCTGGAATAGTCTTTGAATGTTTTGCCTGCCAGAAACCAGTGATTCCCAAAAGCCACTGACCGGTCCTAGAGACTCCAGCAGTGGGCATCGCAACATCATCCCTCATACTGCTTCTAAAAATGACATAAAACTTGAGCCTGGTCTTTTGTTTGGAACACTTGATCCCTTTGGACGAGCCACAGTAATTGTTCATTAACTACTTGAGGTTGCCTGCAAATCCAGGTACCTTTCTTGCTTGTTATCAGCAAAGCCATAAACGTTTTTGAAAAATAAGAGGAAATCCTCATTGGCCTTTTTTTGGAGAGGGATACAAATACTGCTGCTGAGAGATGTTGGTTAATGAAAATAGGGACCAGGTTTGAATTTGGGAGCCCTTGGCCCTGGATGGTTTACAATGAGGATTTCCTGAAGTGGTACAGAATACTGGGTTTTCAGTGTTCACTGCCACTGACAAAAATCTAATATTCCTCCATTCTGCAATTTCTCAGTGCCTGGTGGATGCTAGGCTCAGTTCTGGGCACTGAAGGTTGCGAGCAGTGAGGCCCTGCCTCCTGCAGCTGTCTCTGCTGTGCATCTCTGAGTGCTCAGGTTGCATCTGACTGGCAGCCTGAATTTGTGGAGGCTAGAGTCAGTGACTTTGTGTTTTATGGAATATTTAAAGGACAGTAACCCATTTCCCAACCCCAGCTGACCCCATCATGCTCTGCTGTCTGTGCTCCAAACAGCCTGTCTTCAAGCTGCTAGAACAAAAATACCATAGACTGGGTGGCTTAAATAACAAACATTTCTCACAGTTCTGCAGGCTGGTCAAGATCAAGGTGCCAGCAGATTTGGTGCCTAGTGTGGGCCTACTTCCTGTTTCACAGAGGGCCATATTCTTGCTCTGTCCGGAAATAATGAAGAGAAAGCTCTGGGCTCTTCATCCCCTTATAAGGGTGCCAATCCCACCATGGGGTCTCCACCCCTGTGACCTCATCCAAACCTAATTACCTCTCAAAGGCCCCATCTCCAAATACCATCACATTGGGGATTGGATGTCAACTAATGAATTTGGGAGAGGACACAAACATTCAGTCCATGTGTACCCACCTTTCTGCACAGATCATGGCCCTGTGCTTGTCACATTAAGGATTAAGTCAGCTATCTTGAGTGTTCTCAAGTCCCTGTTATTCAGGCCTCTGCCACTTACAGAGCCAGCCTTTCCTCCCCACCACCTCCACCTCCATGGAGCCAACCTAGGGAAGACCTCTCGGGCCCCAGCTTCACCAGGAAAGAAACCAGGGAAGTATGGCTGAAACCAGGCTGCTGGCCAAGTCCTGTCTGGTGGACCAGTCTTTAGTAGGGGATTAAATCCTTAGTGTGGGCCATGGGTTTCCAAATGGGATACAGCTGTGATCAGTGCCAGACGATAAAGGTCAAGAGAGAGTGTGATGGCCATGACAAGAGCCAGTGAGGTAGGGGAGTCACCTGGGGTGGGGTGGGGGTGTCGGCTCCTAGCAAATATCCTGGTCTTCAGCTTCCCGAGTCTCCTGCCCTACCCATCTCCTTGTGGTCATCGTGAGCCTGGTGTCCACATACCTGTGTGTACACGTGGCCAGTGCCTGCAGGTGGACAAATGGCTGATCTCATGGTTAAGATGTTGCCCACTAGGGAGCACTGGAGGATGCTACATCTGCGATGTCTGGCAGCAGTTGGCAGATAGACAAACAGGCCTCCTATAAGGCAGTAGCTCCATGGAAATGATTAATCTTTTCCAGAAGACTGTCCAAGTTCTTTCCTATTTCAATGAATTAATGTTTTGAAAAGGAAATTCACGTGGTTCAAAATTTAAGGTGACAAAAGGCTGTTCAGCCAGACTCTCACCCTGTTCCCCCAAACCACGGAGCACCCACCCCCATCCCTGGAAGCAACAAGTGTTTCCAATTTAAAAGATTAAGAAACAAAGCCCCTGGATTTTTATTACTGAAACTGAGTGTACTTTCCTCAAAGAGTTCTGTTCCATTTGACCTTGGTTGACAGCCCACTACAATCCTGCCATCCTCTGTAGAGGGAGAGGCCTCCCAGACCACCCCATCCTTGCTCTGCCTCTGCATTTTCCATGGCACTCTGATGTCCTGTGTGTTTGAGTTGTAGTTTTTATCTCCCCCACTAGGACGTACGCCCCTCAAAGGCAGGGATTTGTCTCTCCTGTTCAGTGCTGTGTCCCAGCTGCTATGACCAGTGCCTGGTATGTACTTCTCAATAAATAACTATTGAATGAGTGAATACTTGAGACAAATGGTAACTCATTCTAACAGCAACTTGTAGCTTATGCTCTCCAGGGCCCCGTGCTCAGTCAGCATTTGGGGAAAGAACCTGGATAATGGCATTGGGAACAGCCTATAGAGAGGGACCAGGTGATGGCCTGTGGAGGATGAGGGAGAGGAGAAAGGCAAAGTTGATGACAGTGGAGCCCACATGACCAGAGGACCAGCGAGGGAGAAAGACCAGAGTTTGGATGTGGACATGTGACACTGGCGTTGCCTGAGAGTATCTGGGGCAGCTGTCCACCAGCCAGCTGGGAACCTGGGAGTGGGCAGAGAGGAAATGAACGTCCAGCCCAGAGAGATGGTGGTTGAAGCCATGTGGGCGAGCGATGTGGCCAAGAGGACTCGGCCTGTGGGCAGAGAAAGGGAGATGAGAGTCTAGACAGAGGAGCAACTTTAAGTCGATGGAGGACTTTCAGTGGGAAGGGCCCCTGCTGAGAGTCCCACCCCCAAGGGGTGGGACTTAGAAGAGATGACCTTTCTTGGTCTTGCCACTGCCCCTCCACCCCAAGCCCTCTAAGTGAGGCAGCGAAATGAGGGAACTTGGAAGGGGTGGCTCTAGCCTAGTGGTGGGGTGGGTCTCACCCACAAGGTGGTTGTATAAGAGTGTGCGTCACAAGCTAGCTCTGTGACGTACAGAGCCTTCGGAAGGTCAGTGACCACATCCATAAAAGGGTACCAATAACTCCTGCCTTAGGGGGCTGTTTGAGGGTTAACTGAGAATTGATGAAGACCACAAAGGACTCCATAAACACTGGCTGCTGTCATCATTGGGATTTTTGCAGAGGAAATGGGAGCTGAAGTAGATGCAATTAGCTGGGAGAGGTTTGGTGGTGCTGGGAAGGAGAGATGGACGTCTGCGGTGCTCAAGTCCTGGCAGAAGACCTCAAAGGTGGGGCTGCAGAGGGATGATGGGGACAGTGGATACTGGCCTGGCCCCACCAGTGGCCCATATCTATAGGCCGCCGGTGGATAAAGCTGTAGGGGAAGTGGTGGAATCTCTGGACAGTGAAGCTTCCCTTACAGTGAGGAGGTTGAAGACATAGAAGAGCGAGCTTGGGATTGGTAGGACCGGAAGGGTGGGGGACAGAGCCTGGAATTCCCTTCCCCCAGAGTCAGGGGGAAACGGAGAGGTCCCAAAGACATAGTGGGAGGAGTCAGCATTTGGCCAGGACGGGGGTGAGGGCCTCTGGCCAAGCAGGCCTGGCCGAGGGTTGGGTTCCTATAGGGACTCCACGCTTCCTGTGAGAAATGGGATCTTTAGGCTTTCTCAAGAGCAAACCTTACATTTTTTTCCAGCTCTGATATCAGCCTGGCCTGAGAGTGCTTGGGTATAGGGGTGCCCTCCCCTCCCACCTAGGATTGGACCACACTTTCAAGAGGGCAGGTTGGGGGTTATTTTCTGTATTGGTGATGATGAATGCCCTTTACAAACCCATGGGATAAAGGCACAGCTGAAATGACAGAAAGGAGGTACAGGTAAATATTCATTTATTATTTTAAGAGTTCAGCTATTGAACATGTTACAAAAGAGGTTCAGTCAAAAAGCCCAAAGCCCATGTCATCATCAGACTCCTCAGACTCTTCTTTCTTCGCTGCCACTGTCTTCTCAGCTGGGGCAGCAGTGGTGGAGGTGGCAGGACCTCCTGCTGGTGCCACCCCAGCTGACAGGCAGGCCCACCAGCCCCTTCCTTGCAGATGAGGCACCCGATGTCGACATTGGCCAGAGCCTTTGCAAACAATCCTGGCCAGAAAAGGTCAGCATTTACAGCAGCTGTTTAATGAGGGCATTGATCCTCCGTGACCATCACCTCATAGTTGTGCAGGATGAGGGCCGAGTAGATGCAGGTGAGCTCCGAGATGGAGGCCATGGTACAAGCGAATGCGAGGCGGGCGTGGTGCTAGTCGCCGGATGAAGTGAGGGCCTCACCCCAGTGCGACCCAAGCTTCCACAGAGGGACTGAGCACCTTAGCGGCAGCTGAGGAGAGGGAGCCAGGTGAATTTTTCAAAGACTGGGATCCACTGACTCCCCAGGCTCAGGTGATATTCAAAATACTTACCAACAGGCCTGTCTCAGGCACCGACAAGTGGAGGTACCAGATGGGCGCTTGGGGGTGTTACTGGTGGTCCATGATGCTTCTGCCACTAGGCCCTACCTCTCCTGTGGTAACAGAGAGGAGAACCCAGGAGGTTGTCACACCTGCAGCTGCTGCAGTTAGCTCCTCTGCTGGCCTGCGTGGGGCCCTGTTGATGGCAACTGTGGCTTGGTGAGTCAGTGTGCCCCTTCCTGCTGGGGCCCTGAGGTGGGAGGGGCAAGGAGCCTCCTCGTACCCCACCCCTAGACCCTTCCAAGCTGCAAGTGAAACTGGAGGCCAAGAGACACAAGCCCAGGGCACGCCCACCGCAGAAGATCACCGTCTTTGCCCTGGGCAGCCTGGCACTGAAGCTTTCCTCCAGCTTCCCAGTTCTGAGTCCTTGGCACTGGGCACCGTTCCCTTGACCCCTCTCCAAGCCTCCCAGTGGCTCCCCAGCTGCCCGCAGGCTACACGAATCTTACTCTGGCTGGCAGGCCTGAGGTCGCTGCATGCCAAAGATGGCAATATGCACAGCCTGGAAGGTAATCCTTTCTTGCTAGGAAAGTGCTTATCTAACTGAGGCAAGCTAGGATTTGAACTGCTAATTGCTAAGCCAGCTTTTCTGGAACTTCTTTTGTGTGTCTGGGAGGTACAGCTGGTCCATGAGGAGGTGGCTCCCATTCAGATGCTGGACTGTGCACTCTGGGGTGTTTTCTGCTGATATTCCTTCTCGTTTTTTGCTGAGTTTCCCAGCCTCTACCTGCCTCTTCTCCACCAACTGGGGCCTACCTGGGCCCTATGAAGTGCCAACCAACCCACCAGCTGTTTATTGTGCACGATGATGTTACAAGATTGGAAGGAAATCCCTGGATCCAAGGTCTGTGCCAAACAGGCAAGTGATACAGTGATGCTACCTGGCATCGTGCTGTGCCTGGCACAGGTTGGTGGCCCGCAGTGGGCCATCCTTTCAGGCCTCTCCCTGAGCCGCAGTGCTCAGGGTTACAACCCTTTCCTATCAGGTCACCCACTCCCAGCTCCAGCCCAGACCTGATGAGCTGCTCTTGGCTCCTGTGGCCCCAGAAAGGCCTCAGACTCCAGGCTGTGCCAGGCCCTGGCCCTGGCCAACCCCTCTGCCTGTCTTCAGGTCTTTCTCACTCGCTCACTTCAGGAGAGTCTCTGCACAAATGTTGCTGTCAGAGGACTTCCCTGCCCTTTCCTGTTTCTCATGGCACTTATCACCTGACGTCATAGTGTTTGTGATGTCAAATTCTATTCTTTTCACTATTTTTTGCTGCTATTTTGCTGTGCCTAGCACGGTGCCTGACCCACTTTAGCTGTCAGTTAAATAAGTGACTGTTCATGAATGAATGAATGAACACTTCTGCTGTTCCCCTGTCAACATGCATGGAGCTCCACACCTACTCCAGGCTTGAGGGCAGGAAGCTCTGTGGGGTGGGAGTCATGGGGCCTGGCTTCTCAATTCACTGCGTGAGCTTGAGTGAGTCGTTTAGCTGCCTACTTCCAGTTGTAGGAATAGTGTATGAGAACGCACTTATCATAGAGACATAAAGCCCTGAATGGGATATAAACTTGGTTTGAATCCCGGCTCCACCACCTGCTAGCTGTGTGGCCTTGGGCAACATACCTAACCTCTCTGTGCTTCTGTTTCCTCATCTGTGAAATGGGAGTAAAACAGCTTCCTTGAATCAGTCAAGGTTCTTGGTTGCAAACAATAGCACCAACCCAGAAGCTTACTAAAGGGCTATAGGGAAGCTCTCACAGGCTCAACGGAAAGGTGGAAAGCCCAAAACAAAGCTGTCCAGGACACAAGGAAAAATATTCTCTGAAGCATGCCACCAGCACTGCCAACACTGGACCCCAGGGCCACAGACCCTGCTGGCCTTCCCTGAATAGACCGACTCCTAGGCAGTGCCTCTGATTTGTGAAACTCAGATCCAGGGGTCAGGGCAGCAAGTAGAGGAGGCTGGCCCCAGCATCACACAGTGAGGAGCTTGCCAAGCAGGGAAGAGACGCCTGTCCACCACATCACATGCAGAGGGTTGTCCTGAGGATTAGAGTTAATCCAGAACCTCGAACACAGCTAGTGGGAAACCTGGTGGAATCTGCTGGATTTAGAACACGCTTATCCTATGACTCAGTGATGTCAAACTAGTGTGCGTGTCTGGAAGACGGGGACAAAAATGTTAACAGCACTCTGTGTAATCACCAAAAACTGGGAACAGCCAGATGCCCATCGAGAATGGAACACATGAATAAATAAGTACCCTGGACTACTACACAGCCACAAGAAAGAGCAAACTACAACTATATGTAACAATGTGGATAAATCTAAAACACAACACCAGGCATAAGAAGCCAGGCAGAAAACCATGTAGGTTGTATGGTTTCATTTATTTGCACTTCAAACACAGGCAAAGTGAATGCATGATTTTAGAAGCTGGGATAGTGGGTGTCCTAGAACGACAAGAGAAGAAGGGGCAGGAGTGGGGCTCCTTGTGCTGAGAAAGCTCACTTTCTTGATCTGGGTGCTGGTTTCACAGTGTGTTCACTTTGTGAACCTTCATTGAGTTCTTCATTTATGATTTTGTATTTTTCTCTAGGCTTGTTATACTTCAATTAAAAAATCACATACGGGGTTTCCCTGGTGGCGCAGTGGTTGAGAGTCCGCCTGCCGATGCAGGGGACACGGGTTCGTGCTCCGGTCCGGGAAGATCCCACATGCCACGGAGCGGCTGGGCCCGTGAGCCATGGCCGCTGAGCCTGCGCGTCCGGAGCCTGTGCTCCGCAACGGGAGAGGCCACAACAGTGAGAGGCCCGCATACCGCAAAAATAATAATAATAATAATATGGGTTTAAGAAAAAAAGAAAGAAAGAAAGAATTTGTCTCTGGGAAGCACTGGGGATAGTGCCTATGGTATGAGATGAATAAATGTTAGGTCATTGTTGTTACCATCGTCCTTGTCACTGGTTGGTCTCTCTCCCACCCCACACACCCCATCCTCACACACACTGTCCTCCCAGGCTGGAAGAGACCCCTGTGTTCTCAACCCTCAAATGCATTCAGTAGGCAGAGCTGGTGCTGCAAGCACAGGGGTTCTGAGCTCATTTGTGAGTGGTGGGGAAAACCTCCTGGCTCAGCACAACCCATTCACTCCTCAAGGAATTAGCCACTTCCTGCAGAGGCTGGGAGGCCAGAGGGAGTGAGAACTGGGCAAACAAAGGGCCTGCAAGTAGCTGAGGACAGGAGTGGAGACAGATCAGGGAGGTGATGGGGAGCTGGGGCCTCGGAGGCAGGGAATGTGTTGGAGCCCATCCTGAGGACAGTAGGAAGCCAGGGTAGGAGTAGTCTGTGTGTGCCTGTGTTGGGCATAGGAGAGGTGTATGTGTCCAGTTTGGCGGTGGCTTTAGTGAGGAGAATGGATGAAAAGGGAGCAAAAAACATTCCAGGAGTCCAGTTAGGAAGCCTTTGGTGGTGACCAGGTCAGGGTGAGACCATGGAGGTGGAGAGAATTGGAGGATTCATGGGGCATTCTAGGATTAGAACTGATAGGACTTGGGGATCGTCATCCAGCGTAGAGGGAAGCATGGGGATGGGCGAGGCAGGCGATGACCAGGGGCTTGAGTAGCCCCACAGATGATAGGTCTTGCTCTATCTGGCACCATGGAGGAGCTGGATTTGGGGTGAGTGTAAGTTAGATTTGGGGAGCAGAGTCAGAAGAGACTGAGACGCAGTGGGCAATGCCTGTGGAGGGTGGGCTTGTGGGAGGGAAGGGAAGCTGTGTGCATAGAGAACCCCTGGCTTACAGGGACACTGCCCAGTTTAGGCAGCCAGCTCAGAGGAGAGGCCCAGATTAGGAGAGTGTGGGCCATGGAATCAGGGTTTCTGGGGCTCAGTGAGAAGGGGGGGAAGGGCTGACAGGGGGATGGGATGGGTGCACAGAGTGAGCCGGGGCCAAGGATGACAGAGATGTGGGGCCTGGTGGGCTTAGCTAGTCTCTAAATTTCCAAATTAATGAGGTGGGCACTGGTGAATGGGAGGACCCTGACCCTTGAGGAGAGCACCCAGCCCAGGGTGGTGGTGCATCAGGGGACATCAGGCTAGATCGCGTGTGTGGAGCCTCTGCATGGTCTCCAGCTAGAACAATATCAATGATAATAGTGAAAGTGGCTCTGGTAGACATTATTACTGTTCAAAGTATCTATTGCCTCTCCCTGGGGGAGCATGACACTTCCCATAATTTGACATCAGGCTTGGCTACCTGACTTGCTTTGGTCAATAACCTGAGCATAAGTGAGGTGTGCCACTTCTAAAAAGAAACTTCAGGAGTCATGATGCTGCCACGTTCATTCTTATCTCTGCCAGGAGACCTGCAGTGTCCCAGATAAGGACTGCTCCTTCAACCTGGGTCTTGGAGTGGAGCTGGCTTAGTGCAGAGCGGCAACCAACCCATGACGGACATGTAATGTGAGTCAGAAATAAACCTTGTTGTAAGATGCTAAAATCTGGGGGCTGTTTGTTGCTGCAGTATAACATAGCCTCAGCTGACTGCTACAGCAGCTCGTGGATTTGGAGTGTATACTCTGCACCAGGCACAAATGATTCCATTTTTATAAAATTCTAGAAAACATAAACTTATCTATAGTGACAAAAAGCAGATCAGTGGCTGCCTGGGAACCGGCTGGGAAAGAGGGGGGCAAGAGGGAGGGATTACAAAGGGCATGAGAAAAGTTTTGAGGTGACAGATATGTTCATTATCTTAAGTGTGGAGATGGTTACGTGACTGTATATACATGTCAGATCTTACAGACTTTAAATATGTACAGTTTATTGTATGTCAAGTATACCTCACTAAACTGTTTTTATAGAAAACTCAACTCTGTTGGACTAGAATTCTAATAAAATTCTTATCCTTATTTTACAGGTGAGGAAAATGAACCTCTTTGGGATTAAATTACTTGCTGAGGGTCACTCAGCTCTTAAAGGCTGGATCCAGAATCTGAACCAGGTGTGCCTGAATTCAAAACCTGTACCTTTTAACCCTACAGGAGTTTGAGTGGCAGGCCAAGGGTCCAGGGGTGAGAGCCCCCAGGCATGAATATGGGCTACATATGGAACCCCAGAGACAGCCCCAGCTTAAATACAGTGTTCCCCAAGAGTCACCTTGTGGGGGGAGAGGAGGTGGGCAGATGCCAGGCCCCACGGTTTTCAGAGCAGCCCCATGTCTCCTGGAAGAGTAGGCACAGCATGGCAGCAGTGGGGTTCTGGAGCCAGCTGGTACCCACATGGGAGAGCCGGCTGTTAAAATTTCAGGAATTTCACGAATCAGTTGTTAAACATAGCCGTTATTAAAAATTAAATCATATATGCTTACAATTAAACAAAATATGTGAAAAACAAAGATTATAATACTCAAAACTCATGGCCTCCTAATTATGTTCCCACTCTGGCTGGTGTTTATGCTCTTATGGTTCTGCACACCATTGTGTCTATTAGGGGGAGATGGTCTCTTCCCAGCTCTGCCTCCTGTGGTAGCTTGAATTTGGACTGGTGGGATTATTTACCCCATGGACATGGGAAAAATGCTAAATCAGTGCTAACCCCTCAAGCCCACCCCCTGCGGATTGTTAAACATTTAATCATCACATCACTGAGCCCTAGGGTCTTGGACAGGAGGCTCAGGTCTGGGGCTGAAGGGAGAGGCAAGTACAGACAGAGGCTGGAGGCCCCGGGGCCGCCTATAATGGCGGTGATGAAATGGCTAGCCTGATTCGACCCTAGCTGCCTGACAAGTTTTTTGTGAATTCCCTCCCTTAATCCTCACCACAACCCTGAGAGGTAAAATGCTATTACTACCTGCAGATGAGGAAGCCGAGAAGATATAATACTTGCCCAGAGTTGCTCAGCTAGTAAGTGTCACAGGCAGGATTACAAAGCCTGACCCTTAACTGCTACTGTCCACACACCCTCTGCCCCCTGAAAGTAGCAGTGTTGGACTCAGGGTCTGGTCCCACCTTTTCCTGAAACCTCCAGCCAGGCACAGGCTCCAGGTCCCTAGGAGCCTGGAGTAGGCTTCAGTGGCCACTGGGCCCATGGCCCCAGTTCTCCTGTGGGCAGCCTGTCTTGGGGGCCACGTTTTGTGCAGAACTGAGTACCAGAGAGAGGACTGACCCGTTTCCCACGACCGAGGCCAAGGGCAGGCTGACCCCTTTCCAGAACAGTTTGCGCCTCTCAGGGGCCCTGGAGCACTAGGGGACAAGCTGGGCTGGTAGAAGCCCTGAAGCCTCCTGAGGGCTCTGAAGAGGAGAAATTCCAGAATGCTGCAGCCTGAGGGGCCTCTCAGATCCTCCTCTCAGATCTTCCTCTTCATATGTGAGGAAAGTGAAGGCTTGGGAGTGCAAATGTCCCTGAGACTGAGACGGGGCTGACTGTCCAGAGTCGAGTTTCAGAGAAGAGAGTCTTGGAAAAGGTCTCAGGCTGCCAGAGCAAGAGGAGGAAGCCCTGGGAGGCCAGAAGGTTGGAGCAGGTCTCCCAGGTGCCATGAAGGCAGTGCCCCGAGGGCTGGTGGGAAGGATGCCTGTGATTTTCTTTCCGATGCTGGAGGTGAGGGAGGCTGCAGTGCAGGGTTGGGGGTGACAGGTGGGTGTGCTTCAGGTGAGCCACATGGGGAGTGGACCAAGGCTGGCCTGGAAGAGACTGGGGGAGCTGAGGAGGGCCCCAGGGCCCTGCTGAGTGTAGTGGGTTGAATGGTGTCCCCTAAAAAGACATGTCCAAGTTCTAATCTCTGGAACCTGTGAATGTGACCTTATTTGGAAAAATGGTGTTTGATGTGATTAAGTTAGGGATCTGGAGATGAGAACATCTTGGATTATTCAGGTGAGCCCTAAATCCAATGACAAGTGTCCTTATAGGAGATACACAGAGATGAAGGCCACGTGACTCCAGGCAGAGACTGGAGTGATGCAGCCACAAGCCAAGGACCACCTGGAGCCACCAGAGGCTGGAAAAGCCACTGAACCATCCTCCCCAGCACCTTTGGAGGGAGTATGGCCCTACTGACACTGTGATTTCAGACTGGTGACTCTCCATACCAGTGTGAGAATACGTTTCTGTTGTTTTTGACCACCCAGTTTGTGGAAGCCCTAGGAAACCCATCGGTGGGGGTGAAACCGGGCATGTTACAGAGATTCCTCCACTGCATGGGGCAGTGCCAGGCGGGAAAGGAGGCTCACAGACTGGCAGGTGGAGTGCGGTGGGCTCAGGCTGGGTGGGCAGAAGGAAGGCCTGCAGAGGGGGACGGATGGGTGGGAGGTGGGGAGAAGCTTGGAGCTCTCAGGGGGATGGGAGAGCCAGGGTCCAGGAGGGGGGTCAGGAAAAGGGCACTTTCAGGAGATGGCAGGTCCTGGGAAGAGACGCGGGAGGGGTGGCCGAGAAGGCAGATGGGGAAACCCCCAGAGCTGAGACTTTCTAGACAAAGAGGCTGACATGCCCAGGAGAGGCATGCCCAGAGGAGGCATGGGCTATGCCAAGTGGGTCAAAGACGAGCACTGCACCGATATCATCCACGAAGGAATCATTACTGAGGGCTCCTGTGGGCCGTCCGTTGGGAAACGCCGTGCACAGCTTTTCTCGTGTAACTCTCACAACAGTTCGAGGAGGGCTTGTTCCCATTTTACAGGCGAGGAAGGCGAAGGCGAGGGGTAAGGTAGTTGCCCAGCTTGTAAGTGTCAGACCCTGACTGGAAGCCACGTGTCTGCCTGCAAAGCTGGCCTCCTGAGCATCCTGCTCTGCCCTCGGGAGGCTCCGGGGGCAGCCTGTGGCCAGTGCGTGGTTGACTGGGGTGTGGAGCCAGCACTAGGATGGGAGCCAGCCCAGGGGAGCGGCGCTCACCCTGCCTTCTTGCCCCGCCTGGCCTGTCCCTCCCTCTCACCCTGCCTCAGGGACCGCTGTCCCTCCCGCTAGGCTCCCAGTCCATTCTGTCCCTTCCATGCCTGGGACCCCGCTGGGCTCAACTTCGCATCAACAACAGGCTCTTTCCCACTTCCGGCCTTGCCAAGAGAGTCAGCTCTAAAACTGCTCTTTGTCCTTTTTCTTTTTTTTTCAAAAAATGTGTTTTTGATCAATTTTATAATAAAACCCAAACTGAATTCTTGAAAACAACAGCAATGAGAAATAAAAAAAGAAAAAACTCTCAGCTCCAGGAAGTGCTGACTCCAGCACCATCCTCTCTAGCCCAAGCTGCAGCACTGGTTCCCTTCCCTCTCTCCCCCAAAACCCTACCTCCACCCACCCATGCACAATTCCTGGTACCAAGCCTCCTAAATATCCCTTAGCCCCTTTGTCTCTGCCTGCTGCTGAGATCCTTCACCTCTGGAGAGGCTCTACGCCTCCCATCTGCTCTTCCAGCCTCCAGTCTGATTCCCCTCCATGCTGGTCCCCTCTGTGCATGCTCTCCCCAGAGGCTCACTCTGAAAGACAAATCTGACCCCATCAGTGTCCTTTACTCAGAGTTCATAGAGTCTTAACTCCTTACCACGGCATTCAAGGCTTCAATGTCCAGTCCCTGCTTGCCCCAGCTTCATACCCCACCAGGCACCTGACCCCCTGCCTTTGCATATGCTGGTCCCTCTCTCTGCTTGGGACACCCTTCTTCCACCTGTCCGTCAGGATAATTCAACTCAATCCTCAAGACTCAACCCAATTAGTTCCCTCTTTTGATAGCCCTCTCCTGCCCTCCCCAGGCAACAGAGTGGCCTTCTTCCCCACTGTCATGACAACTGGGTGGAACCTGGTTCATTCATTCATCTGATATGTATCCATTCCCATGCTAGGCACTGGGACACAGCAGAAAACAGTACCGGCCCAGCCTCTGCCCCGGTGGACATTACTATCCCTGCTGCTGTTGCCCAGGTAGACCGTGAGTCCCCCAGGACAGGTGCCACCTGCCTGCACAGAGATGAGCTTGGTGCCCACAGGCAGTGTGTGCTCCTTAAATGTTTGTTGACTGAATGACCAACCGGATGAGTGAGTGAATAACCTTAACCCCTTCCAGCTCCCCCTTCCCCAAAGCTTTTCTATCTCCTTTTCTTTTTAAAGTAGTATTTTAATGGTTTTGGTGGTGGTTGCTCCAAAAATAGTACAGATGTATGTTTGTTCTAACAATTCAAAGAATGCACAGGTGTACAAGGAAAAACTGGTAGTCTCTCCCGGCCCTGCTCCCCCCAGCCCCCTGCATCAAGTTGACCTCACTGAAGCCAATGAGGTTAATCATTTGGCAGGTGCATTTCCACCACCCCAACACTCATGACTCTATATAAGTCTACATGCACCAAGAAAGTTCTTATGAAGATGAATAATAGTAAATATATTACTTCGGCTCTTGCTTTTTTAACTTAAAAATATGCTAGGGACATCATTCCAAGGTCATATAAATAGAATTAACTTGATCTCTCCAACTGCTGTGTAATGTTCCCTGTGGATGTTTAATACTTTGTTTAAATGGTACTCTATGGACACTTTGGCCTTTTTTTTTTTTTTTCTGTAACAAGGAATGCTGCAATAAGCCTCCTTCTACACATCTTTGAGTTCTGGTTGGGTTTCTCCAGGGTTTAGGATAAAGCCCCCAAAGCAGTCACTGGGTCAAAGGGGATATGCATGTGAATTTTTAATAGGTCTTGCCATTTTACTTTCTCAAACAGTCGGAGCAATTCACAAGACTCCAGGAGTGTATGAAAACGTGAGTTCCCCATACCCTGGCCAATTCTAGATGTTATCAATAGTCTAAACCTTTGCCTGTATCATGGGCAAAAAATGACATCTCATTGTTTTGAAATTGCATTTCCTGAATACAGCTAAGGTGGAACATCTCTTCATGCAATGGTTGGCCTTTTTTTTTTTTTTTCCGGTACACGGGCCTCTCACTGCCGCGGCCTCTCTCGTTGCGGAGCACAGGCTCCGGACGCGCAGGCTCAGCGGCCATGGCTCACGGGCCCAGCTGCTCCGCAGCATATGGGATCTTCCCAGACCGGGGCACGAACCCATGTCCCCTGTCGGCAGGCGGACTCTCAACCACTGCGCCACCAGGGAAGCCCTGACTGGCCTTTTCTATTTCCTCTTCTGTGAGTTTTTGCCAGTTTTCAATTAAAAAATCACCTTGTAGGAACTTTTTAAACATTATCGATATTAATTCTTTGTTGTATGTGTTGCAAATATTATAATCCCATGTAATAATCGTCTTTTGCCATACAGCAGTTTATATATGCTTAAATGATTTTTAACTCCTTATTACAGGAATTTGAAAACATACTCAAAATTAATGAGAACGATATAAGGAACTCCCAGTGTACCTACCTCTGAGCTCCAACAGTGATCAAGATAAGGCTAATTTTCCCCCCAGTATGAAGTTTTCCTATGGACGTTGCTTGTGGTGGTTTGTCTGCAGAAAAAAAAAATTTTTTTGTAGTCAAATTTATCAGTCTTTTCTTTTGAGGCTTCAGGTTTTGCATAATATTTATAAAGGACTTCCCCACTCTGGGATTTAAAAAAAAATTCTCCCATGGTTTCATTCAGTAGTTATAAAACATGATTTGTTTTTCATGGTGGGATAGTATTTCATTATATGGGAAGACCATAATTTACTCAACCAATCACCTATAGCTGCATATTTGGGCTATTTCTGATTTTTCCTGAATTATAAATAATACAAGGCAGTAAAAGCCTTGTCCATGAATATTCTAGTTCATCAGGCTAAATTCCTGAAAGTGAACTTCATTTCCATCCCCAAACTGCTTTCCAGAAAGTCGGGCTGCATTTCTCCCACAGTGGCTTGTGTATTACTATCAAAATGCCCTCAGAGCCTAAAGCAGAAAGGCAGGGACCCAGAATGGAAGATTCTCTCCTGGCCTGATTGAGCCTTTCTTTGACTTGTCAGCCATAGAGAGGATTATGTCAAATATGCTAGAGGAGGGGACCAGGCAGCATGAGACTGGAGGCCCAGAGTAGCTGCTAGGGTATCACTCAGAGCCAACTTTTACTTTACATACAATTCTATACTCCAGTAAACTTGTGACCTGTCTTTTCAGAGCACAGGAACAAATGAGAAAGGGGAAGCAAGGCTGCTACTAAGAGCACCCTAGCCCACTTGTGCTGTTTCTAAAGGAAGAGAAAGTGCATGTCAGTCAAAAAGCAACCACTTTGGACCATGGTGATGCAGTGCTAAACTGTTCCACAGATCCCAGTAATGGATGCGGGAGAGTCAATTAGACTGGGTGATCTCGAAATTTGCTTCTAAACCTGAGATTCTGGAAGGTATCTTGAACTTTATGGTAGGCAGACTAACGCCCCCTCCCTGAAGATGCCCTTGTCCTAATCCCTGGATTCTGTGAAGATGCTTTGCTATGTGGCAAAGAGTAATTAAAATTGCTATCAGCTAACCTTAAAATAGGGAGATTATCTTGGATTATCAGGGTGGACACAATGTAATCACAAGGATCCTTAAAAGCAGATGCAGCAGGCCAAAGAAGAGTTAATGTCAGAGTGATACAATGTCAGAAAGACTGGATAGGCCACTGCTGGCTTTGAAAATGGTAGGGGACCACAAGCCAAGGAATGTGGGCAGCCAGAAAAGGCAAAGAAATGGATGTTCTGTAGAGCCTCTAGAAGGAAGCCCTGTGGACACCCTTGAATATAGCCTAGTGAGATCCATCTTGGACCTGACTTACAACACTGTAAGATAATAAGCGCGTTGTTTTAAGTTTGTGTTAATTTGTTACAGCAGCCATAGGAAGGGAATACAAATATCATCTGGTACTGCCCAGTAAAAAAGATACCCAGAGAAGAGGAGTGCCCTGCCCCTGGCTGCACAGCCTCTGGAAGCAACATACTCCTGGCTCTGGTCTTTTTTTTTTTTGCTAGGTCCTGCTGCTTCTCTGCCTTCTTAATGATGAGCCCCAGGTATCACAAAAGTTAAATTCTGTGCTGCCGACATTCAATTATCGGGAACAGCCATCTCCGGGGGATGCCCAGTTTATTTTTTTGAATGAGTGGGGCTCCCCCCACCCCCCGCGCCCCAACTCGAAGGGCGAGGCTTTGTGTTCCTCCCCCAAGGGCAGATGCTGTCCAGATGGGGGGCGGGGCCCTGGGGCTCCGGCCACAGCGGGGCTGGGGGGCGTAGTGGGGTGGGGTGTGGAAGCGGGAGACCTGGAACCAAAGAGCAATTCCAGGGCCTGCGGGCCGGCCGTTGTTGGACCGGCTCCCTATCGGGGGTGCTCCTGGGAGGCTGCGGGCAGGCCGGGGAGGAGTCCGGGCGGAGCTGTGGGGGGGCAGAGGTTAACCCGGGAGTAGTGGTCGGGTCAGATTACTTCCCTTTACAAAGAAGGGGAAAGGAGGAGTCAGGTCCTAGTGGGCAGTGGCCGTGGCTGGTCCGGCTCGTCGTTCGGGAGAGGAGGCTCCGAGCAGGTCAGTGTCGGGCGCCCTGGCGGCCACAGGCAAGTGGAGCGCGGTGGAGAGGGTCTGCGGGGCGCGGAGGGGCTGCGGGGCAGCTGCGGGGCGGCAGCCACAGTGAGGAAGGGACATCGACGCAAGCGCGCGCAGAGACCCCGACGTCCCTGCCGACGCCCCCTTCTCAGACCGGTACACTGAGGTCCAAGGAGAGCGAAGAATTCTTTTGGCTGAGATCCCGCTATGATCTCGCGGCCGAGTTGGCTCCGCAGCGGGCCTATCAGCCGGGCAGGGGGCCGTCCACCTGGGGAGGTGGTCCCCAGGGCGGGGAGGGCAGCTGCCGGCGCCTCTGGGGGAGGGCAGATGGAGAGACCCCGCTGGTGCAGCGGACTCTACCCCGCTGTGGTCTGAGGCAGGGTGGTGTGGGGACAGAGGTGCGAGCGTGGTGACTGTGAGGCACCGCAGCTCAGACTCGTAGTGGGTGGGGCGGAGCCAAAAATGAACGGAATCCCGGCCAGCCTTTGGGGTCTATACAGCCCCCAGAGGAGGAGCGGGGGGGGGGGGTCCAGGGTCAAGGCCGCAGTAGGAGTCCCCCTTAGCTAACCTTGGACGTTTTGCCTCCGTCCAAAGCCCTCCCCCCGACCGCTTAAAGGGAATTCCCGCTGAACAAGCGTCGTCTCCCTTGCTCCTTACAACCCCATAGTTCGCGGGTTCTCCTGAGGCAGGAACGGAGCGCCCGCTCCAGCACTCCCTGGCAGCCGAGAAGAGCAATGCTCCTACTGCAGCCCGCACTTGCTCTGCGGAGGGGTCCTCCAGATGAGCCAGTGGGGCCCTAACTCTGCACCTCCAAACCCCCAGCAGTGCAGTGGGCACGGGTGCCCCAGTTGGGTCATGCCTTGGGTTTTGTAACTTGAATCCGCCTCCTCCCTCCAACCCAGCCCAGGGACTGCACCAACCAGGCAGTGTGGTTGAATTGTCAGAGTACTGTTCTCAGTCAGGCCTAAGGTATGATTGTGGCTTAGTCTCTGAGTCTCTAACTGACCTGGACCTCTCTGCGCCTTGCCTTATTCACCTGTAAAAGCAGAGTGTTGGACTAGATGGGCCCTTCCGTTGGTTGTCTGTGTTTGAGGAGCTGGCTGTAGATATGTGAGGTGGGGGAGGGGAGAAATGAGGGCATGGTCACACGGAAGAGGAAATGGGCCTCCAATCCACCAAAGATCCTTTTTGGACACATTGGGGGCAGGGGAGGTGGGGAAGGCAGGGTGCCTCGCCCCTCTCTGGCAGTGGGCTGGCATCCTCCACTAGTCCACCTCCCTAAAAAGCCCTAGAGTAAAGCTAGACTATCAGTGGAAGAAAGCTTACCCCAGAGAGCTGCTCCCACTTCACAGATGGAGAAACAGGCTCAACTGTGTGAGGCAGACCGGCCACCTGCCCTGTGATTCCCCCAGAGCCTTCTAGGGAGTGGGGCATAAGCTCCTTCCCATTTCCACAACCCTTAAGCCAAGTCCTCCAGCCACTTTGCTTCAAGAGTTTTATTGCTAAGCATTCTGAGAAGACAGGTGGGGGGTCCCCACGTGGGAAGGCATCAATCAGGGTATTGGAATGGGGCCTAGTTCCTGGGCCTCTGGCTCTGGTGGAAAATCCAGGACCCCATGCTGGGGGCTATTCGAGAGTCTAGGAGGGATGGCAGGGACAGTAGGCCAGCTGTTCACACTGAGTGCCCTGGGTGCCTTCCTTCACACAGGCCAACAGCCGTCACCTCCAGCCTGGGCCCAACCCTGGGTGTCCATCATTGGAGACGCTACAGTGGTTCGAGTGCACCCTTGAAGGCAAGCCAGGGTCCTCCACAGAGACCTGTGTCTGGTAGCACAGTGCTCCCCCTCTGATAAGAAGTTCCACTTCCTAGAACCAGCCCCTGCTCCCAGTCCTGGTCTGGGGGCAGGGAGTTCATGGTCCCTTTGTAGAGCCCCCAAGCTGACTTCCACCAGGTTGCCAGTCTCTCAGCTATTCCTTGCAGCAGCCACTCCTGCCCCATGTCCCTTAGTGTGCCTCTAAAATTCAGAAGAAGGGACACACAGTTCCCCTAAAAGATGATCAGGTCTCTCATCCTGCCCAGATTGGCCTTCCTTAACTTGTTGTCATGTGTTGTTATGCTAAAAGGTGTGTGTCTCCTCCTGTGGTCTTTTAACCCTCCTGGGCACTGCCTAGTAGGAAATGTGGGGAGCTGTATGAGAGGATGCTTTGGGAGGCACATATAGTTAAGCAATAGAACCTGCCACTAACTAGCTGTGTGACCTTGGGCAAGTCACTTAACTTCTCTGTGCCTTGGTTTTCTCAACAGCCAAATGGTGGTGATTATCCTGATGGTGATTATCTGTTCAGTTACACAGATGGGAGTTTCCAGACAGGATCCACAGCCCAGAATGGCCCTTCCGAGGCTGGTGTACTTCCCCAGCTCCAAGAGGGCCCCTTCTGCTCCTTTGCTCCTGAGTGCCCTTGCATTGGGCTCCAAAGGCCAAAACAGGAGCTGACTTCCCATTAGGGCCTTCTGCGGTTCTCACAGGATGGACAATGTCCAAGGCTCCCAGAGGAAGCACCCTGGGGGCTGGCCCAGGCCCAGCCTCACGCAGCTGTGGGTGGAGACCTCAGAAGTCTGGGAGAAGGCCAGGGGCTGGAGGGGCCAGAATGTGCCCTGCACTGGGGCCCCAGCCTCATCCCTGCTCCTAACTCGCTGCTCCTTCAGAGCAGACAGATGGGCTTCAGGTTGTTCCATAGCTCCCAGCCTGCACAGCCCTGCAGCTGAGGAGGATAGGGCGGGGAGGTGTTGAGCAAGCATGAGCAGCAGCTTACCCCAAGACCCAGCGATCTGTGAGGGAGCTGGGACTGCACAGTTGTTTGCCTGACTGCTGGTCCTGGCTTTCCCCACTACAGCCCCTCCCAGGCTCCTGGCGTTGTCATGTTTGAATTCAAGGCAACTTGTACCCCCATATCTGAGATAAAGCTGACTTTTCCCATTCAATTAATGTCTTCTACACGAGTGGCTATGCCTCAAATATTCTCTAACATGATTGTTGTCAACCTTAATTTTTTTTTTTTTTTTTTAATTTAGAACTTTTGTTCCCGGACCAAAACATAGGCAGGGCAGAAATAAATAAACCCATAGATGGGAAGGCTGCTTTGGTTGAGACCGGGGCTGGGTACTCAGCTTCTCCCCCATCAAGAAATGAATGGTAAAAGGAATGCACACATTCTGCTCGCCTGCAGAAATCTTCCACTCCAAAGACAGTCTGCAGGTGATGCCACCCCAGAATCATACAAGGTGGAACAGTGATTCCCCAAGTGAGTGCAGCTAAACAAGATGATTGTAGTGGCTACCTAGATGAATAGTTTTAAAATCAATAGTCATAGATTGAAATGTGTATCAGAAAAAATATAACGTAATACATCCAACCATGACTTCTTGGTCGTTATTGCTCAGAAGGAGAGTAAGTAGTGAATTTATTTAAAGAAAAATGTTAACTAAATAATGTACAGGAGGATCACAGATATGGCAAAACTCACAAAAGTGGTTTGTATGCACAATCTAGGAGCCCAAGAAGGAACGTGAGGCATAGAGGGGAAATCTGTGCCGAGGATCCAGGGTCTGAATTAACGCCGAGTTCGGTCTTTAACCACTGCCTCTCGCTTTCTTATGGCTGCTCCATTTCGCGAGCATGTGTTACCTGCCTGCTGTGTACTAGGTGCTTGCCTGGTATGGAGGATACCATCCTCATGGCGCTGAGTCTTGGGGGTGCTGGGAGAGCTGCCCCGGGATAGCATCGCTGAAGTGAGCTTCCAGGATGAGTGGGTGGTGTGTGAAGGAAAGACAGAAGCTGTCCAGGCCCAAAGAGAAGCTTGGGGTGAGGGTGAGGTGGGGGTGAGGGTGAGGGTGAGGGTGAGGGTGGAGTGGGGGGTGGAGGAAGGAAGAGATGGTGGGCTTGAGAAACCAAAAGAGGCCAGTGGGGCAGAGCAACAGGGGGAGAAGGCTTGGGATGAGACCAGAGAATCATTGGAGGCTAGATCACACTAGACCTATAAGCCAAGGCAGGGATTGTGGACATTGTCATTCATTTAGCCAGCGTTGAGCTTCTGCCCTGTGCTAGGCATGGAGGGGTGTACAAAGTCACAGAGGCTTCCCTTGAGGTGCCTAGGTCTAGTGAGAAGCTTTTGAACACATAGATGGCCTTAAGTGCTGTGATAGAGGTGTGAACCAGAGGCCAGGGAAGCACCCGGGGGAAAGGGGCTGCCTGTTCATGAGAAGGCAGTGATGTTTGAGCTGGGTTTTGAAAGATGAGTAGGAGTTTGACAGGAGGGAGAGGAAAGGCATTCCCGGCAGTGGAAACAGGATGGGTAAAGGCACAGAGGTATGAAAAAGTCCAGGGAGTTTGGGGAAATACCCACAACTGGAGCCACATTGGGCATTGGAAAGAGGAGAGGCCAGAGGGTCAAGTCCACAGAAGGTTTTCAGGCTCAAGCCAGAGCTGAGGTTTCATTCCACAAGCAGTGAGGAGCCAGAGACCAGGTTCAAGCAGGAGAGGACGATCCCTCTGCCAAGGTGTGTGGGCACGTTGGGTGACAGGGGAGAAGAACATGGTTACTGCTACCCAGTGGGGTGTAGAGATGGCCATGCCTGGGCCTTGGCAGGGGGCTGGAAGAGGGATCCCTTTTTATTATTAGAGAATGTGGGGGCTGTGGAGCATGCCCCTCTATGTGCCCCCAGCCTGGGCTGGCACAGTACCCAGAACAGGGACCTCTCATTACAGGGCAATGGGCTGCCTGCTGTGCCAGCTTTGAAGACCAGAGGCCCTTTCCAAAAGGGTAAAGATCCCAGCCAGCTGGGCCCACGGACTGTGTCCAAAGCAAACAGGAAAAGGCCACGATGGGCCAGGCAGGGCCTCTTTCTTTGTTTGGAGTAGAGATTAGGCCAATCAGGCTTATGTGTCTTTTTGCTGCAAAGGTGGGAGAGGGCTTCAGGTCCTACAGAGTGAAACTTGTTGCAAGCGGATGCATGACCCCTGGGTGCCAGCCTTCAGGGGTACAACAGGGATGGCTTTCCTTGGCAAATTCTAGCCCTGATGAAGGGAGACTGGAAGCACATACTTCTCACTCTCAGTCACCCTCAGGGGCTGCTGCTCCCTCTGTCACCATGCCCAAGTTGCAGCCCTCCCTCGGTACTTGGCTTCCCACTCTTGCCCCTTGGCCATCAGCCCAGGCCTAGTAGGGTTGGCTGTAGGTCACTGCAATGGGAAGTCCACACTGTCCAGACCAACGCCCTGGGGGGCAGGTCTCTAGAGAGAAAGAGGGAAGTGCTGACGGCTCAGAGCGCCCTTGAGCCCAAAGATGGGCACCCAGGATTCCCCTGAAGACCCTGTACAGGGATGCCTGAATGAATTAACCTATGAACACTTACCGTCCATGCATGCATTTGTTTGCCAAGCCTCCAGGTGGGCTCACAGGTTGCTGGCCCAAGACGGGGCAGGGAGTGGCCAATGAATGAGGAGCTGACAGACCAGATGAGGGAGGAGACAAGCGTGGGCCCTGAGATGCATCTGGCCCTAGCAAGAGTCTTGCCTGTCTGCCATGGTTGGAGGAGGACTCAGAGAAGGGGGTAGACAGTTCTCCCAGGGCTAAGTGGGAGTGGAGACAGGGGTGGAGATGGGCTGCAAAGACTCCAATAAGGAGTGATGCCTGAATTGACTCACTCATTCATCCATGCACCCATTCACGCCTGTGTGCATTCACTCGGCAAATATGTATTGAGCAACTACTATGTGCCAGGCACCGTGCCTAGTGCCAGTGAGCAGAAGCAGCCAGGGACCTGCTCTTATGGGGCCTGCCGTTGGTCGGGGAGACAGGCAACACTCAAATCATCACCACACAGATCAAATGGAAAATTGTGCTGAGTTATAGGGCTTTGAAGAAGAGGTTTGTGGTTCTAAGGGGCCTGACCTAGTCACGGAGGTCAGGGTGTCTTCTCTGAGAAAGACTTGAAGAATAAATAGGAAGTAACCAGGGCAAGAAGGGGGAGAAGATGATCCAAACAGAGGGAACTGCACATGCAAAGGTCCTGTGGTGGAGGGTCTGGGTGAAGGCCAGAGTGGCTGGAGTGCCACAACAGAGGGGAGTGTGGTGAGAACGAGGTTGGGAAGTGGGCCAGCTGATAGCACTTGAACTTGTGGGTGTCTTTAGAAGATTTGGTCTGAATTCCAAGAGCAAAGGGAAGGTTTTAAGCAGTGGTGCAAAATGATCCAATTTGTGTAGCAAACTAGCTTGAGGGGGCCCAAGTGGAAGTGAGGAGTCATGAGGGTCCAGCAGTGCCCACATAAACAATGACAGTGGCTTTGACCAAGGACATGGTGAGATTGGGGGGCAGGGTGAGTTGGATGTTGGGGTGAGGGTCAGGTGATATTGAGGTCTGAGGAACTGGGCTGGCAGATGGGAAGGGTGACGATGAACATCATATTCCTGTAAGAACATATTATATTGAGCATGATAAGTAATATCTTCCTTTCTACCAAGGATAGAATGGTTGACCTCTGAGTAAGAAAGAAGGGAAGGGAAGGATTTTCAGGTTCTACTATATGGTATTTAATATGTTTTCTCATTAAATCTGTTCAACAAATCTGAGAAGTAAATACTATTATTTATGTACGAGGAAAGGGGTCTCAGAAAGGTAAAATTACCTGCCCAAGGTCACGGCTGGGAAGAGGTTAAGGCTCCACCAGCCTCCTCTCTTAAAAAAAAGAAAAAAAAAAAGGCAAAACAACTTATTTCATTCTTCTCAGTGAGCTTATAATTGAGGAAAAAGTTTTTGGCAGAAGGGAAAGGGAGGGGAACCTGGAAGAACTCCCTGCTCTGAAAGAATGCAAGGGAGCCTGGGGCCATGTCACTGAGGAGCCCTGGGCATCCATCCAACCACAGGGGTGAACCAATGTGTTCTTGACCCGAGCCGGAAACCAACTCTCCCTTTCTCTTCATCTCCCACCTCCCTGCTCCTGGGAAGTCCTTCTAACCTCCTGGACCTAACCTCGATCCTCCTGTTCTGGTGCCCATTGTCTCCTCTTGCAGGCAGATCCAAGCCACCTGGCCGCTCCCTCTCCCCGCTGGGCACGAAGCCTGACGCCTGCCCTTCAGCCCTCGGTGGGCTTCCAGGAAGCCTGCAGCCTGTAACCGGACAGTTTGCTCCCAGCAGGTACCCCTGAGCTGCACTCCGCACACTGTTCCTGGATCTCCTCTCCGAAACCTGGGCAGAGTGTGTTCCCACCCAGTCCGGTGACCTTCGCCTGTCTGAGCCCTGGTTAATTTTTGCCCAGTCTGCAGGCTGTGGGGCTCCTCCCCTTCAGGGATATAAGCCTGGCCCGAGGCTGCCCTGTTCCCCACCTGTCCTGAGCCTCCCCAAGCTCCCTCTGCACCCTCACCATGGCCAAAGGATTCTACATATCCAAGGCTCTGGGCATCCTGGGCATCCTCCTGGGCGTGGCGGCCATAGCCACTATCATCGCTCTGTCTGTGCTGTATGACCAGGAGAAGAACCAGAATGCCGGGTACACCACCACCGTGGCCCCTACGAGCCCCGTGACCACCATCACCACGGCCACCACCTTGGATCAGAGCAAGCCATGGAACCGATACCGCCTACCCACGACACTGTTGCCTGACTCCTACAAGGTGACACTGAGGCCCTACCTCACTCCCAATGAGAATGGCCTGTATATCTTCACGGGCACAAGCATCGTCCGCTTCATCTGCAAGGCCCCCACTGACGTCATCATCATCCATAGCAAGAAGCTCAACTACACCACAACCCACGGGCACATGGTGGCCCTGCGGGGCGTGGGGGCCTTCTCGGCCCCCGACATCGCCAGGACCGAGCTGGTAGAGCCCACGGAGTATCTGGTGGTACACCTCAAGGGCTCGCTGGAGGCAGGCAGAATGTACGAGATGGAGAGTGCATTTCAGGGGGAGCTGGCCGACGACCTGGCAGGCTTCTACCGCAGCGAGTACATGGAAGGCAATGTCAAAAAGTAAGTCAGAGCTGGGTCTGCTGGGGGGCAGATCCTAGGTGCTGAGGCAGAGCTGGACCCTGGGAGCCAAGGAAGGGCTTGGGTTCGGGGCCTTTGAACCTTCGGGAGTCCTTGGCTGGCCCATCATTCCATCTGCAGCTCCGGTAGAGCAGCTACCAAGACAATCGACCCTTTCCCGGAGGGCTCCTCTATACTTTATTAGGGAGTAGGGATGAGAGATGAAAGTGCCCCTTGGACAGATTGGAAAACAGGCTCTGAGGAAAGAAATTTGCCAAGGTTTCCCAGCCAATACAGGGATGGAGCCTGCCAGGACTTTGACCCTGAGTCCAGAAGGAGCTCTGTTCTCCCACGTCAGCTGGCCTGTTGGCCTAGAGGCGGCCTGGGGGAGGTGGGGAGGGCAGGGATTAGGCCAGGCAGCATCTGTGCACCCCATCCCTGCACACCCAGCAACACCCTACAGCCCCAGCCCCGCGTACCCACACGGGCACAGGCATTAAGCTGGCACACCCTCTAACCCCCGCTTCGGGCAGGGTGCTGGCCACAACACAGATGCAGTCTACAGATGCCCGGAAATCCTTCCCGTGCTTTGACGAGCCGGCCATGAAGGCCACATTTAACATCACCCTCATCCACCCCAACGGATTCACAGCCTTGTCCAACATGCCGCCCAAAGGTGAGCAGGTCTGGCTGGGGCCACACATCCTTGGAAAGCAGACCCCCAGGGCTGGGGCACAGGGCAGGGAGAGGGCACAACCCCACATGCCTGCGTGCTCCCTGCCCAGGTCCCAGTGTCCCGCTCGTAGAAGACCCCAGGTGGAACATCACTGAGTTCGAAACCACGCCTGTAATGTCCACATACCTTCTGGCCTACATCGTGTGCGAGTTCACGAGTGTGGAGACAATGGCACCCAACAACGTCCAGGTATGGAGCTGAGGCCACCTATCCTTCCTCGGGATTGGTCCTGGCCTGGGAGATATTCCTATTTATCCTCATCCTTGTCCCAGCCCCTGAGTTGCTAGGCAGTGTTTGAATCCCAGTTCTGAGTGATCTTGGGCAAGTGCCTTAGGTTCTCTGACCCTCCGTCTCTGCATCTGAAAAGTGGGACCCTCCTCATGAAGGGAGTTCCCGACTCCTGGGTGCCAGACAGATGGTGTCTATGGCTATTGTTATTCCCCGAAGGCCCCTGCGTGTGACTCAAGGCTCTGAAGAGACACCCCCGCCCTCTCCTCCGCTGACCAAGCCTCCCAGTTTAACCTAGTTGGTCCCCCAGCCTGCCAGGCTTTGGGACTCGGCCCACCTGCACCAGGACCCAAGAAGGGCCCCTGACCTACCTCTGTCTTCTTTGCAGGTCGGGATCTGGGCTCGGCCTAATGCAATTGCAGAGAACCATGGCAATTATGCCCTGAACGTGACAGGTCCCATCCTAGACTTCTTTGCCAAACATTTTGATACACCCTACCCACTCCCAAAATCTGGTGAGTGAGGTACCTCGCATTGGGGGGAAGTGGATGGGTCTCCCCCCATAGCCCGAGGCCATCCCACCAACAGCCTGGACTCCCCAGACCAGGTTGCCTTGCCCGACTTCAACGCCGGTGCCATGGAGAACTGGGGGCTGGTGACCTACCGGGAGAACTCGCTGCTGTTTGACCCACAGGCCTCCTCCAGCAGCAACAAAGAGCGGGTTGTCACTGTGATTGCTCACGAACTGGCCCACCAGGTAGCCCCCCCATCATGGGGAGTGCAGACAAAGAACGAGGGGGGCTCTGGGAGGAGACGGCACACGTTGTGGCTCCGTCCTTGGCAGCTGAGAAGGGAAGAGTTCCACCTGGCAGGGTGTCAGGGAGGAGAGTCATGATGATGTCGGGGAAGCCGAGCTCAAGACTGGCATGCTGGGAACACTCGGTGAAGGGTAGCTCTGGGTACTGTTAGTGACCGCAAGGCGTGAGTGGCTTGCCGGGCTGACCTCCCCTCCCCCACAGTGGTTTGGGAACTTGGTGACCCTGGCCTGGTGGAATGATCTTTGGCTGAACGAGGGCTTTGCCTCCTACGTGGAGTACCTGGGTGCTGACCATGCAGAGCCCACCTGGAACCTGGTGAGCCCGCTGCCCAGGGACCTCTGGGGTCTGGGATGGGGGAAGACCTGGGTCACCCCCTCCCAGGCCAGTCTCCTGATGGCTGCTGGGGATTTGCAGAAAGACCTCATGGTGCCGAACGAGTTGTACCATGTGATGGCTGTGGACGCGCTGGCCTCCTCCCACCCCCTGACCACCCCTGCCAAGGAGGTCAACACACCCGCCCAGATCAGCGAGATGTTTGACTCCATCTCCTACAGCAAGGTGCTGCCCAGCCCCCGTGCTGGTCCTGAGATAGTAGGGGTCATGGGAAGGGAGGTGGGATCTCGGCCCACAGGGGCCCACCGAAGCTGGGGGCTCCGGGAGCACCTGTTCCAGCCCAATGGGGACACAGGGTCTCCTGCTGGCTCGGCGCAGCTTTCTGAGCCCCCTGTCCTCCACCAGGGAGCCTCAGTCATCAGGATGCTTTCTGAGTTCCTGACTGAGGACCTGTTCAGGAAGGGCCTGGCGGTGAGTACCCTTGGCCAGCCATAGGGTGGGAGGTGTTTCCTCCAAGCCCCGGCCTACCGCAGAGGCTGAGTGGTAGAGCCTGGGGCAGCAGCTTTACCCTCACCGTGCCCTGTCTTTCCACAGTCCTACTTGCATGCCTTTGCCTATCAGAACACCACCTACCTGGACCTGTGGGAACACCTGCAGAAGGTCAGTAACAACCAGCCCCCCTGAAGCCATTCTGTGGGGGTCCTGAGATGCTGAAAGTCCTTGGGGGCAGCACACGTGTAAGAGAATGTGCCCAGCTCCACTGCTTACCCTCCCAGGCAGGCCATCTGGAGGCTTGGTTGCTCATCTGTAAAATGGGCGCAATGATGTCTCCTTGAAGGAGGTGTTACGAGAGCCTGGGTCACGAGCCCTGGCAGGCAGCCCCTCTCACGCTACAGTGAGCTCTGTGAGGGCAGCTGAGGAGTGCCGTCATCTGAGTAGCGAGGAAACGGGCTCTTGTGGTTCCCAAGCCCAAGCCTTCCTCTCCCTGGAACTTTGGAGCCAGTCATTCACCTACTCAGCATTCCTGGCTGCCCTGCGCCCCGGCTGGCCCCTCCCAGACATGACTTTGCACACACCAGAACCGTCGGCGCGCTCTCTGACCCTCCTATCCAGCCTCACCTTGCATTCCTGTCCATTCAGACCCTGAGTGGCCCCTGTCTTTGGGCAAACCCTCTGACCACTCCCACCCTCCCGCCTGCCCCTCCTCCCCACCTCTCTTGAGACTCTCCCCATCATCCCCCATCATGTCTTCTCCTTCACGGCGGCCCCCACCCCTTCTCTGTGGCCCTGGTCAGCCCTACCGATCCCCCCATATGCCTGTGCTCCATGACCAGCCTGACCAGGGAGGGGAGGCCCAGGGCCTTGTCACAGAGTCACAGCTGGGCTCCAGGGCCCTCCTGGCCAGTCTCCAGCCCGACATCCATCTGCCACGAGGCCGGTCCACCTCCCACACCTCCCACAGCGTCAGTCCCTCCCCTCCGCTTCCACTGTCTTCCCTGCCCAGCCTCAGTTTCCAGCGCCTTCCTTTCTTCCGAAGCCAAGCCCTCCTCCACACCAGCACCCCTCCAGCTCCATCTGCCCCTCCCTCTTTCCCTGAGCCCCTTCTCTCTGCAGCCCCCCTAGAGATGCCCTCTCCCTCAGCTTGCACCTTCCGACAGGGTCTTCTGCCCTCTATTTACGCTGTTCTTAGTTTTTTATTTTCTCAGTTATTAACAGATGTGGTTGGTTTTTTGTTATTATTATGAAAGCAATGCACACACATGGAAAAAGATGAAAAAAGATTTAAGACAATAACAACCAACCTAAGCCCATCCCCAGACCCCCTCATCCAGGTGCGTTTCCTTCACATCGCCACGACCCTCTCCTTCGCGCTGCCTGTGACATGCGGACACTGGTTTTCCTTCCTCTCTGTCTCCTCTCCCTGCCTGTCCTCCCGGGTTTGTTCAGGCTGAGCCATGGGCATCCTGGGTGCCCCTCCCTGACACACACCCACCTGAGGGTGGATCACAGAATGGGAGGCCACATAGATTTGCTTAATCAAAGTGGAATGAACCAGAGGCTGGGAAGGTCTTGGCTCGTCCAGCACTGGGCAGCCGAGGAGACAGAGAGCCGGGCTGGGACCCCAGCTCCTGCCTCCCAGCAAAGTGGTACCACTAAGGGGAGGCCAAGGGTGCAAGGGGAGAGTGGGTGGGTGGGAGAATGGCAGTCGCTGATGGCCGCACCATATCCCTCTGCCCAAGGCTGTAAACAGTCAGTCGGCCGTCAAGCTGCCAGACACCGTGCGTGCCATCATGGACCGCTGGACCCAGCAGATGGGCTTCCCTGTCATCACTGTGGACACCAAAACAGGGAGCATCTCCCAGAAGCACTTCCTCCTTGACCCCGAGTCCAACGTCACCCGCCCCTCAGTGTTCAAGTGAGCAGATGAGGTCACTGAGACAGGCGTCCTAGTGAGGGTTCTGAGGGGCAGTTGCTCTGGGACCCTCTGACCATAGCAGGGCCTGGCCCGCTGTGGCCCTGCCACAGTGGCTGTAGACAGTGTCCTTCCTGGGCCAGGAGGATGGGGGCGTTTTAGTGCCAGAGTTGGGCAGAAACTGGAAGTCTGGGCAAGGCTGTTCTTTGCTGGCAGTGCCCAAGAGCTGCCGTTTCTCACACCTGGCCTCTGGATCTCTTGTTGCAGATACCTGTGGATTGTTCCCATCTCATCTATCAGAAATGGCAACCTGCAGGACCACTACTGGCTGCAGGGCAACGCAGCAGGTAATCCAGCCCTGCCCTAGTGGACAGCAGCCCCATCCCATACTCCCAGCTCCTGGCCCATGTTCTGGGGTTATGGCAGGCCTCAGCCAGGGCTTCCTTCATCGTTTCATTCAACAAATGGAGCCAGCTTCTTTGGTTCTAATTTCTACGCTGTGTGACCCTGGCCAAGTTACCATCTCTCTCTGGTCTCCATTTCCCCATCTATACAATGGGGCTAGGAACAATATCTACCCCATTGAGTTGTGTGAAGGTTAAAGAAGAGGATTCCCATGAAATGTTTAAAACAGTGCCTGGCACATAGTATGAGCAGTCCTACTCTGCCAGGCACTGAGGAAACCAAGGTCAAGGCAAGTCATCCTCTGCCTAAGCCAAGGCTGCAGGTGAAGGGAAGGAAAACAGCAGTTCAAACGTTCCAGAGCTGTGCTGAGTGCTTTAACGGAGGCACATGTGGCCTCTGGGGTACTGGGGCAAGTGGGTAGGGAGCGGGGAATAGGGAGCTTCAACTTCATGGAGAGGTCAGGAAACACTGGAGGAGGTGAGCTGAGTCAGAGTAAGAGCAGGAGTTCGCCAGGCTAATGGCAGCAGAGAGAAGCAGTCCAGGCAGAGTCAAGAGCAAGCGCAAGGCTTGAGGTAGGACAGAGCTCGGGGACTGAGTGTGGCTCGGGCAGAGGTGCGCCCTCGGTGAAGCTGAAGCGGGTCCCTGCAGGCTGCAGGAGACAATGGCTATGTCCTCGGGCCAGGAGGAGCTGGGACAGGTGGGAAGTGGGAAAGCCATTGGGTCTGACCTGCAGTTATGGAAGGATCCCCTCTGGCTGCCAGGAGAAAGGGTGGAGGGAGAGCCGTGAGGAGGGGGCACAGAGCCCCCAGGAAGAGATGAGCAGTGCTGGGGGGCTAACTGGATGGGAGGCGCTGCCTGGGTGTGATGGCACTGTTACAAGTGGAGAGGTGGGAGGAGGAGGGGGTGGAGGGTGAGAGGCCGCCTGGGGAGTTGAGTCTGAGTGGCCGGGGGTGTGCCGATGGAGTTGTCCCGGTGGATGCCACTGACCCGGCCACACAGAGCCTGTGGGAGGCAGGGCGGCCACTGAGGTTCAGAGATGGCAACTGATCTGTCCAAGGTCCACGGCCAGAGTCGGGCCCCGGCAGCCAGTCCTACCCCTCTTCTCCGCCCCTCTCCTTGCCGTTGGCCCAGCGGCGTGAGGGCCGGCTGCTGCCAGGCTGCAGCGGAGGCTGCTCTGCCGAGGCCTGGGTCAGGTCAGCCTGTGGCCTTCTGAGCAGCCCTGCCCAGCTCTGGTCTCTCCCCACAGCCCAAAACAATATGTTCAAAACCGGAGCAGAAGAGTGGGTCCTGCTTAACGTCAACGTGACGGGCTATTACCAGGTGAACTACGATGAGAACAACTGGAGGAAGATTCAGAATCAGCTGCAGATAAGACCACTGGTGGGTACCTGCCGCCCCACCCATCCCCTGCCCGAGACCCAGCCCCACGACGGGGCCCCAGACTGCAGGGCCTGCCCGCACCGCCAGCCCGAGGTCACACGCTCTGTTGCTCCTTCTAGACCATCCCTGTCATCAATCGGGCACAGGTCATCTACGACAGCTTCAACCTGGCCAGGTGAGTGCTCAGCCACGGAAGCCTGGAGACTTGGTGAGTGCGGTTCCATAGTGAGAGCCAGTGCTGCCTGCTGCCGTCCTCACCGTGTGCCAGGCTCAGCACCGTGGGCTCCCTGTGCTTGTGCACACCCCTCCCTTGGCCCCATGTCCCCGGAGATTGTCGGCGTCACAGCCCATACTTCCCAGAGAAGGACTCTGAGATTCAGAGCTTGAGTACCCTGCCTGAGGTCACACATTAGCCCATGACAGCCAGACGCAGTCCTGTCCAACTCCAAAACCCCAGTGCACTCCACGGCACCAAGGTTTTCCGAAGGGCTACCTATGGCCCAGGCCACCATGCTCAGTGCTGAGAAAGATACGGGAAGGACAGGATAGAAGAGATGCAGCATGGATAAACAGATATTTATTGAGCAGCTGCTGTGTTCATGAGCACCAGCAGGTGCCAAGTTCTTAGACATAAGTGATATCACCCATAGACATGGACACTTATGAACCAAATATGCACAGATGGCCTGAGGAGGTGGAGGGAGGAAAGACCAGAGAGCCAAGCAATCAGAGAAGAGGTGGGCAGAGTAAATAGCACAGGTTTCTTGTCTTTTTGAATTTCTGATCTGTCTCCTGTGGGCTGTGTGGCCTTAGGCAAGGCACTTTACCTCTCTGAGCCTCAGTTTCCTCACCTGTAAAATGGGGATAATGAGCAAGGAAATGTGACTGGCAGTGGGTGAGGGCCAGGCCTGGGCTGGCCTCGTCTGTGGCACCACCCAGCATCCACATCCCTCGCCCCTACCCCCAGCCCCACCCCTGGTGAATGCTGGAGTTGGCTCAGTTGGGCCTCTGGGACCTCAGGCTCTAGGAGGAGGTTGGGGTTCCCACAGTGAGGCTGGACTGGGTGGGGGTGCTTACTGGAGCCCCTCTGTCTGTTCCCAGTGCCCGTATAGTCCCTGTCACCCTGGCGCTGAACAACACCCTCTTCCTGAAAAACGAGATAGAGTACATGCCCTGGCAGGCCGCCCTGAGCAGCCTGAGGTACTTCAAGCTCATGTTCGACCGATCCGAGGTCTACGGCCCCATGAAGGTACAGAGGGTCATGGCAGGGTTCAAGGACCAATTCCCCAGTGCCTGAAATTACACCATAAGGAAGTGAATAGAAATATTGCCTGGAATGGTGAAACACGCCAAGTCCTTGGCAGTGGTGAGAGATTAGGAGGGATGTAGGGTGAAGGGAGCAGGGATTGAGAAGGTGAGCAGGTTGGGCACGGCAAAGAAAGGACACAGACTTCTAGCAAGGTTTGCTAGATTTGGAAATTAGCAAATCCTTCTTTCAGAAGGCAACAGAAAAAGCCACAGAACAGGAAGGGGGTGGGAGTGAGGGAGGAGGCCTTTCATCAGCTGTGTGGACTCAGGCAATCCTCTTCAGCCCCAGAGAACCCCTCTGTGAAAGGAGCGGGCCTGCGCCTGCCTAGCCTGCCCTAAGGGCCTGGAGGGGGATGCCGATGTTAACAGTTTTGAAGCTTGGGGGCACGGGCAGGGAGGATCAGAGGGAAGCTGCTTGCTCTGGATCCATAGCTGAACCCATAAGGATGTTCACTGAAGTGTGGTTTATAAAAGACAAGAAAACCAAAAATACTCAAATGTCCAACAGTTGGAGTTGGTTACGTAAACTAGAATATCCATTTGATGGGATATTATGTAGTCATTAAAAATGTTTTTCACATGATTAACTAACTGTTATGGTAAATGAGGTTTTAACTCACTTTAAACTCATTAACCTACCTACACCTTGGATTCACCCCATCCTCCTAATGTAGTAAAATCACAGTATTTGGTCAACTCAGCATTCAGCACTTACTGTATGTGATTATTTAAATATCATTCTCCGCCGAGCCACATAAAGTACCATGCTTGTGTCTCCTTTTTTATACATCTTATACAAATGCATCAGATAGTACATTAGTTTTGCTTTTTCCTGGAGGCATCCCTCCTGGTACCCTCTGTCGGCCTGCTCCCTTCTAGAACGGCTACTCAGCTCCCATGCTGGGAGGCTCTCCATTGTTGCATCTCTTGTTTCCTGAACCCATGGATTCTTCCTTGAGTTTTCTCTCTATTAGGGGAGCACATCTTCCAGTTTTGGAGAAAGGGTTCATAAGAGGTGGATTTTTTCAGGTAGATTGTCTGAAATGTCTTTATTCCACCTTCACACTGCATTGAGAGTTTTCTTGGGTTTAGAAGTTTCTAGGTTGAGGGACTTCCCTGGCGGTCCAGTGGTTAGGACTCTGCGCTTCCACTGTAGGGGGAATGGGTTCAATCCCTGATCAGGGAACTAAGATCCCACATGCCTCGCAGCATGGCCAAAAAAATTTTAAAAAAGTAGTTTCTATTTTGGAAATTATTCCTCAGGAAATTTCAGGTCTTGCTCCATTGACATCAAACCTCTCATGTTTCTGTTGAGAAGCCCAGGGCCTTTCTTATTTCCAGTTCTTTGAATGTGGCCAGTTTCCCCTTCTGGAAGCTGTGGGCTCTTCTCTCCATGCTGGTGGTCCTTCATGCAGGCCTTTCTTATCCTTCTACATTTTCAACCTGGACAACTTTGCATTGCTCCTTTAAACTTTCTTCCTCTCCTTTTTTCCCCCGGTTCTCTCTTTCTGGGACACTTGTTAATCCAATTCACTGCCCTTACATTCGTCCTCTAGTTTTCTTCTCTCCTATTTTCCGGCTTGTTGACTTCTTGTTCTGACCTCCGGGATATGCCCTCAGTTTAGCACACCGCCTCTCCTCATTTTTTCTATCATATATTTAACTTTCCAAGTGCTATTCCTGGCTCCAGCGTCCTATGCAATATCGTCTCTGAACTCTTGGAGGATATTTATCATAGGCTTTTATGAAGTTTTCTTTTTCTTTCACTGACTTGTTTCCTCCAAGTCTTCTGTCTGTTTTGATCTCCTCTTTCAAGTTGGAAGCTGAGCTGCCCCTTTGAATTTGAGAGTGAGGCAGTGATTGAAAGCTCCACGAGGAGGTGGAGTTTGTCACCTGCAGTCTTGTTATGGGGTGACTAAGTAACTCCTCGTGGGGACCTTCAAAAATTAATATCTGTGACTGTGTTCCCTTGAGACCATTCAGTCTCCAGAGTGATCCTCTGTCTTGTGCATTTGAGGCTCACTTTCTGGGATCAGGGTGGGGAAGGAAACTGGGGGGTACCTCCATTTAGGCTGTAAACTTTCACCTCTGGCCCTCTCTGCAATTCAGCAACCCTCCCACTGTGTCTGGGGACCCTAGTGCTGAGCCCCTCTGATTCAGCTTTGCTCATGGGGGAGGGAGGGGTGTTGCTTGAGGCAGGGAGGGAAGTGGGCGCTTGAGGGTTTAATTAGTCCCTCTGCAGACTTGGACTCCATTGCCCTGTTCACAGCCTGGCCTCACTCCTGTCCCCTGCACACGCATCCCTCTAATTCCGAGCCTCGCCACAGCAAGTCTCCTTGCTTCTGTCTCCATCTCCCCCATGGCAGGTGCTCTGCTGCAGACCCCCGCCTTGGCCAAGCCTGTTCCACCTCCCTCTCTCCACCTCCCAGCTCCTACACTGTGTGGCCGTCTCATCCACTGTTGTTTCCTTTCCAATTCTCTTTGCTCTTGGGGGTTTATTCCTTTAACATTTGGATGCGGATTCTGGTTGACACACATGATAATCTACTCTACTGAACCAGCGTCTGCAAAGGAGTTTAATAACATGGGTGGGGCCTTACACGACAATGCCAGCTAAAAGAACAGCATGCAGAATTGTAGATATGCTGGGTAGAAAAGAGAAAGGAAGGGGCAAACTCACCAATTTGGGAGTCTTGGATTTGGTAAGTTCTGGGATGGTTAGTATTTTCTGCCTACGCTTTACAGTGTTTTCTAAATTCCCCACAATAGAGGCAGAATACTTATGATCAGGTGGGGGGGGATGGTAGGCCCTAAAACTATATTAGGAAATGGTGATACTTAGACATCAGTGTCAGAACTGGTTGAGGAGAAAGAATCTCAGATCAGTCATCTGAGACCTGAACTAGCGCTGGCTCCTTTGACCACTATCTGGCCTTGGGCGAGGCCCTTAGCCTCTGGCCTCTTGCTTCTGTAGCCATTAGCCCTTGCTACACTTGCCCACCCACATCAGAGGCTCCGTGGGGCTCCAGGTGGGTCAGGCATGAGTCTCTTCTTTGAGGCTGTCCATGTTTTCTTTTTCCCAGGATTACCTCAGGAATCAGGTTGAACCTCTCTTCCTACATTTTGAAAATCTCACCCAAAACTGGACTAAGCGCCCAGAAAGCCTGATGGACCAGTGAGTATGACCTCTCTTGGGTCTGGAGATCACAGTTGGCCCAGGCACCCTGACCTGGGAAGTCCAGAGCAAGTCCCAGCAGCATCCTCCTCTGAAGTTCCCAACTGCTGGCTGGACCAGGGCCACCAGTCAGGGAGAGACCCCACCCACCCACGAGGAATAGGGAGCCCTGCCCTGAGGCTCTATGTGGCCTCTTTGTACAAAGGACCAAACTGAAATTTCAAGGTCCCCTCACCGGCATTGTTATTCAGATTCTAGGTGTTGAAGGTGGGGCTGGAGTCTGTGCCCACCCTCCCTGGGCTGCCCAAGGCAAGAAGCAAAGAGGGGGGACCCAAAGGGCGGGAGGGCTGCAACCTTAGAGCCCCAGCCCTGCTGCCCTTCCTGGAGTTGTGTGTCAGCCGGGGAGTCTTTGCCAGAGTCAGAGCCAGGCATGCTGACAGAGTGTCACCCCTGGGGCAGGTACAATGAGATTAATGCCATCAGCACTGCCTGCTCCAATGGGCTGCCTAAGTGTGAGGAGCTGGCCAAGAACCTTTACAACCAGTGGATGGAGAACCCCCAAAATAACCCGTGAGTGTGTCCCCTGCTTGCCTCCTGATCTTTATCTGTCCCTCAAGCTCACAGCCCTGCCCTCATCAGACCCTCGTCCTGCCCTCCCTGCTGCTACTCTACCCCTGACACCCTGACCCCACACCAGGATCCATCCCAACCTGCGGTCCACCATCTACTGCAACGCCATCGCCCAGGGCGACGAGAAAGAGTGGGACTTCGCCTGGAGGCAGTTACGACAAGCCCAACTGGTTAATGAAGCTGACAAGCTCCGCTCAGCGCTGGCCTGCACCAACCAGGTCTGGCTCCTGAACAGGTGAGGACCAGAGCTGGGCGGGGCTGGGTGAGTTCCCCTCCCCGCCGGGGACCAGGCTCCCAATGTGGGGGAGAAAAAACCAGCCAGGCGTCCACACTCTCCTCCGTGGGATCCTCGCAAACCTGTGCAGTGGAGCAGTGTGTTTCCCAGTTTTACAGATGAGGACACTGAGGCTCAAAGAAGCAAAACAACTTGCCCAAAGTCTAGAAGCTTTACTAAGTGAGAAAAACAAGATTTGAATCTGGATCTGGGTCCACGTCCTGTGCTTTTAACTGCTGCAGTCTCCTAGCCTTTACCTCTCTGTCAAGGGCTGTGGTGCACCTGGACTTGAGGCCTTCTGGACATCCAGCTGGGCACCCCCCAAACCCTTGGATGAGGGCTCCTGGCTCCCACTGTGTGCCTCATATGCCATCTTCTGTACTTCAGTAAAGAAGAGCTACCCTCAATTTCAAAGACAGGAGTGGCCATCCTACCTAGTGCAGCGCTTACCCCTTCCTTCGTTCATTCATTGTCAGATATTTATCAAGCACCTGGTCTATGTCAGTATGATACCTAGCATAGCCAGTGACCCTGCTTAGGGGACTCAGTGTCCCATCTACAGGAGGGCGGTAGGACCGAGGAGTCTTTAACCTGCAGCATGCTGAAGGCATGTTGAGAGGTTGCAGGAGAGGTGTGTGGGGTGGAGGGCAGGGTCCTTTTACTTATTACGCAGCATGCTGTCCTCACAGGTACCTGAGTTACACCCTGAACCCAGACCTCATCCGGAAGCAGGATGCCACCTCCACCATTAACAGCATTGCCAGCAACGTCCTCGGGCAATCTCTGGCCTGGGACTTTGTGCAGAGCAACTGGAAGAAAATCTTTCAGGAGTGAGTCTGCTGAGAGCATGTTAGGGGAAGCGCACACCAAGGCTGCGTCCCCTGGGGATGGGCTGTGTGCACCAGACCCTGTAGGGTTGGGAGTGGACGGTAGACACTGCATCGGAGTGGTCCAAAAAGAACCCAGCTTGAGGTCGGGAAGGGACAGGAATGGAAAGATGTGGCAGCGGGGCACAGCCATCCCTTTTCCCACTTGGGAGAAAGAAAGTCTGGCTAATGGGAGTGTTCTCTGAAGAGATGGGAGCAAGGACACTGCAATCAAACCTGTGTTCAAGTCCCTAGTGGTGTCTCCTTGGACATGTCATTTCATCACATCTACGAGATAGGGACAGTCACAGGGTCCTGTGTCGCCTGCCAGTCACTGAACGTTGGTTCCTGGCCCCCCTCACGGTTCCTCTCTCTCCCTGCCCTGCAGTTACGGCGGTGGTTCCTTCTCCTTCTCCAACCTCATCCAGGCTGTGACCCGAAGATTCTCCACTGAGTTCGAGCTGCAGGAGGTAAGAAGCCCCGGACCTTGGGGCAGCACCCAGAGGCCCATCCCCAGTCTCAAGGGACAGCCGCCACTCAGCTCCCACCGCATGTGTTCACAAGGCAGCGGGGCTCCATGTGGTCAGGCCTTCCTCATGTACAGGGGAAACTGGGTATCCAGACTTTCTAAATGTCACAGTTCAATCACAGATATTCATCTTGGAATTTTTGTATAGGCAAAAGGTAAAGAGAATAATATAATGAACCTCCACGTACCCATTACTCAGATTGAACAATTGTTAACATTTGCTGACATTTTTTGGGGGTGGACAGTTTTCAAGCTAATCACTGATATTATATAATTTCACCTATAAACACTTTAGTCATATCTAAAATAAAGGAATTTAAAAACATAATCTATCATTAGCAAATACAAGAAAATTAACAATGCCTTACTATCATCTTATACCCAGGCCATTTTCAAATTCTGTCTTTTTTTTTTTTTTTTTTTTTTGGCCGTGCCACAGCCGCTTGTGGGATCTTAGTTCCCTGACCAGCGATTGAGCCTGTGCCCCCTGCGTTGGGAGCACAGAGTCTTAACCACTGGATCACCAGGGAAGTCCCCTATGTTCATGTTTTAAGTTCTTGTGGGTGTACACCTAGGAGTAGAATTGCTGGGTCATTTGGTAACTGTGTTTAACTTTTTGAGAAACTGCCAAAATGTTTTCCAAAGCAACTGCACCAACTTCCATTCCCACCAGCAATCTATGAAGGTTCCAATTTCTTTATGTTTGGGGGAGAATTGTTATTTTCCTTTTTTAAAAAATTATAGCCATCCTACTGGGTGCAAAGTGGTATCTCACTGTGGTTATGAGTGACATTTCTCGGATGACTAATGATGTTGAGCATCATTTCATGTGCTTCTTGGCCGTTTGTATATCTTCTTTGGAGAAATGTCTATTCAAATCCTTCACTCATTTTTTAAAAAAAAATATATTTATTTATTTATTTTTGGCTGCACTGGGTCTTCATTGCTGTGCGCGGGCTTTCTCTAGTTGCGGAGAGTGGGATCTGCTCTTCGTTGCGGTGCACCGGCTTCTCATTGTGGTGGCTTCTCTTGTTGTGGAGCATGGGCTCTAGGCATGCGGGCTCAGTAGTTGTGGTTCGTGGGCTTAGTTGCTCTGCGGCATGTGGGATCTTCGCGGACCAGGGCTCGAACCCGTGTCCCCTGCATTGGCAGGCGGATTCTTAACCACTGTGCCACCAGGGAAGCCCCCTTCACTCAGTTTTTAATTGGTGTATTTGTCTTTTTATTGTTGAGTTACAAGAGTTCTTTATTCTGGATACTAGGCCCTTATTAGACAAATGATTTGCAAATATTTTCTCCCATTTTGTGGATTGTCTTTTCAGTTTCTTGATAGTGTCTTTGATACACAAAGTTTTAAATTTTTAAAAAAATATTTATTTATTTATTTATTTATTTATAGCTGCATTGGGTCTTCATTGCTGCACGTGGGCTTTCTCTAGTTGTGGCGAGCTGGGGCTACTCTTCGTTGTGGTGCGTGGGCTTCTCGCTGCGGTGGCTTCTCTTGTTGTGGAGCACGGGCTCTAGGCACGAGGGCTTCAGTGGTTGTGGCACGTGGGCTCAGTAGTTGTGGCTCGCAGGCTCTAGAACACAAGCTCAGTAGTCGTGGTGCAGGGGCTTAGTTGCTCCGGGGCATGTGGTATCTTCCCGACCCAGGGATCGAACCCATGTCCCCTGAATTGGCAGGCGGATTCTTTACCACTGAGCCACCAGGGAAGTCCAAAAGTTTTTTATTTTGATGAAGTCTAACTTTCTATTTTTCTTTTGTTGCTTGTGCTTTATGTGTCATATATAAGAAACAATTACCTAATCCTAGGTCACAAAGATTTACACCTATGCTTTTTACTAAGATTCTTATCATTTTAGCTTTTACATTTAGGAGTGATCAATTTTGACTTAATTTTTGTACATGGTGTAAGGCAGAGGTCCAATTTCATCCCTTTGCATGTGGCTATCCAGTTGTCCAGTACCATTTATTAAAAGGATTATTCCTTTTTTTTGTAATATCATTAATTTATTAAAAAATTTTATTGGAGTATAGTTGATTTACAATGTTGTGTCAGTTTCAGGTGTACAACAAAGTGATTCAGTTATACATATACATATATTCATTCTTTTTCAGATTCTTTTCTCATATAGCTTATCACAGAATATTGAGTAATGCTCCCTGTGCTACACAGTAGGTTCTTGATGGTTATCTATCTTATATATAGTGGTGTGTGTATATTAATACCAAGGTCCTGATTTATCTCTCCTGGCCCCCATGTTTCCCCTTTGGTAAGCATAAGTTTGTTTTTGATATCTGTAAGTCTGTTTCTGTTTTGTAAATAAGTTCATTTGTATCATTAAAAAAAATAGATTCCACATATAAATGATATCTATGATATTTTTCTTTCTCTGTCTGACTTACTTCATTTAGTATGATAATCTCTAGGTCCATCCACGTTGCTGCAAATGGCATTATTTCATTCTTTTTTATGGCTGAGTAATATTCTATTGTAGATATGTACCACATCTTCTTTATCCATTCCTCTGTTGATAAAAGGACTATTCTTTCACCCATTGAATGATCTTGGCACCTTTGTTGAAAATCATTTGACTGTAAATTTTAGGGTCTATTTCTGGACTCTCAATTCTATTTCATTGATCTGTTTGTCTTTATGCTAGTACACATTGTCTTAGTTATCATAGATTTGTAGTGAGTTTTGAAATCGGGATTGTGGGCCCTCCAACTTTGTTCTTTTTCAAGATCATTTGGCTATTCTGAATCTTTGCATTTCTTTATGAATTTTAGGATCAGCTTGCCAATTTCTGCAAAAAAATACAGTTGGAATTTTGATAGGGATTGTATTGAATCTGTAGATCAATTTGGGAAGTATTTCCATGTTAGTAATATTAAATCTACCAATCCATTAACACAGATTTATTTGTCATTATTTTTCCTTTTATTTAGGTCTTCTTAATTTTTCTCAACAATATTTTATAGTTTTCAGCATACTGGTCTTGCACGTCTTTTGTCAAATTTATTCCTAAGTATTTTATTCTTTTTGATGCTATTGTAAACGGAACTGTTTTCTTAATTTCATTTTCAGATTTTTCACAACTAGTGTATAGAAATACAATTGATCTTTGTATATTGCTCTTATATCCTGCAACCTTGTTGAACTCATAAGTTTTAATAGTTGTGCTTTTTTATTTTTCGATTCCTTGGGATTTTCTGTATACAAAATCGTGTCATCTGCAAACAGAGATAGTTTACTTCTTCCTTTCTGGATGCTTTTAATTTCATTTTCTTGCCTAATTGCCCTCGCTACAACCTCCAGTACTAATACATCTTTTAATCTGTAGCATCTCTTTAAAAAAAAAACCAACAAAAAAAACATTTATTTGCTCAAGCACCTGGGCCATTTGTACTATAGAAATGGCCACATTTTGAATTTGGCTGGTTGCTTCCTTGTGGTGTCTGTTTAATTTGTTCCTCTCTCCTCCCTTGATTGGATTGAGATTGTAATTCATTTAAAAACTGAGGATCAACTCAATAAGAACCTCACAATGAAGATTAAATACATGTAGGAGCCAGGCTGAACCTTGGGGCAGTCTTTTTTTTTTTTTTAATAAATTTATTTATTTATTTATTTTTGGCTGTGTTGGGTCTTTGTTGCTGCATGCAGGCTTTCTCTAGTTGCAGCAAGCAGGGGCTACTCTTAGTTGTGGTGCGCGGGCTTCTCACTGCAGTGGCTTCTCTTGTTGCAGAGCGCGGGCTCTCGGCGTGCGGGCCTGCTTCAGTAGTTGTGGCTCGCGGGCTCTAGAGTGGAGGCTCAGTAGTTGTGGCGCATGGGCTTAGTTACTCCGAGGCATGTGGGATCTTCCTGGACAAGGGCTTGAACCCACGCCCCTTGCATTGAGAGGCAGATTCTTAACCACTGCACCATTAGGGAAGCCCAGGGCTGTCATTTTTGACCCCTGCCAGGGAGAGGGAAGGACTGGCCCTCCCTGTCCTGGAGAACAGGCTGTGGTCCCCATTCCCATGTTAGGGGCCCTAACATGGAGGGGGAGGACAGAGGATCTGGCAGCCCTCTCCTCAGGGCTGTGTTCGAGACCTAACCAGGGGCTCAGAATTATCCTTTTCCTCACAGCTGGAGCAGTTCAAGAAGAACAACATGGATGTAGGCTTCGGCTCAGGCACCCGGGCTCTGGAGCAAGCCCTGGAGAAGACCAAAGCCAACATCAAGTGGGTGAAGGAGAACAAGGAGGTGGTGTTAAAGTGGTTCACAGAACACAGCCAAATAGTCCCTGGTGCTTACAGTCACCTGGCCCCCATGTGAGATGCCCACGTGTGTCTATCCAAGTGGCTCACGGTAGGGCCCCCATTCCTGAAGCCTGAGGCACCTGTGTCCTCCCCTTAGGAACAGAGTCTCTGGCCCATGTTCTCTCCACTCTGCTCAGGGGGCCAATCCAGTTTCTGATGGCCAGACTGTCCAAGTGCCTCCCAGCCCCTGCCCCTCATGCCAACCCCACCCCAGGCCTGGCATGGCTCCTGTCACCCAGGGCCCTGGGGCTGATCTCAGGGAAGTCCAGCTCAAGGGCCAGATGAGCAGAGGCCCTTGATGGATGATGGACTGCCTTGGAGGGCTGCCCTGTGCCCTCTCTCACCCTCCCATAAAGACCCTGAACCGGAGGAGTCAACAGAGCACCAGATCTGTATATTTTTTTCTAAGATAAAATGTAAATAAAGGATTTCTAGATGAGCTTCCAGACTCATTACTAAACTAGAGCAGGAGTGGATCTGCACAACAGCTAGAGAACCTGGGGTGCGTGGGGGCCTTGGACCCCCAGGAAACATAGGAGGGAAGAAGTACCCAGCCTGCCGGTCCTTCCTAGAACACCTGTATGGCAGTGTCTGCCTGCAGTGTTCATTTCATTGGCAGGATCGAGACTCTGGGTGCTGGGGAAACACTGGAGGTGGAAGGAATGGGGACACAGCAGTCCCCAAGGTGGAGTGGGGCTTGGTGCCAGACACAGGGCAGGTCCTGACAGTGGAGGGAGTGCTTTTCCAGAAAGCAGGAGTTTCCATGGTTTCAGAAGCTAGGATTTGCACCTGAACTAGCGTAAGGCAAGTTCAGGGAGCAGGGTGCTGGCTGGGCCCCTCTTCCTGCACTGCAGCCAGCACACCTGGGAGAGTGAGAGAAAAGGGCTCACGGTAAGGGCAGCAAGCCCTGGATCCAGGCCTGGTGTGACCACTCACTGGCCAAGGGCATGTCCTGCCACCTCTCCAGGATCCCTGGGTGGCATATCAGTTTGTAAAGTGGTTGTTTTCAAGAGTAGCATACAGAAAAAGGCAGGTGCTCTCCAGATCACCTGGGGCAGCCAGTGATCAGGGCCAACTCTGAGGAGAAGGTCTGGGACCCGCAGTGCTCCACAGCCCACATCAGCCTTGGTGGAAATTTCTTGGCAAAGGAGGTCCAGCTGAGCACCCAAGGCTGGTGGGAGGGAAAGAGGGAGGTAACAGATAGCCCAGGCTCCTCAGGGGTCACCTCCAGTTGACCCCACCTGTGAGCTGCTCCAGCTGAAGTCTTGAAGTCCAGCCTGTTTCTTGACCCCTGGGCTTTGGTTTCCTCATCTGCACGGTAAAGACGATCTATCGTAGGGTTTGGTGTGTGGATCTAAGGAGATTCACATACTTAGCACACAGTCTGACACTTAAGGAGAGCAGGGTGTTACTATCATCCTTAGCCCTGTCTCCTGCTCAAGGCCCCATTCATCCTTTTTCCTCCCAGCCTCTTCCTCCTTGTGAGAAGCGCGCCAGCGGGCCTGGGGCCAGGAAGGCTCCTCCACGCTCCACTGCCTTCCGCATATCAAAGGGTGGGGCGGGCCAAGGGGTGGGACCAGCCTTGGATATGGGTCCCTCCACCAACCAGGAGGCTCCCCCCAGCCCAGCGTCTCCGGACCAGCCCTTCCTGTCGCGGCCCTGGCGGCTGGCACTTGACCTTCGGGGGACCAGAGGGCAGGCGGCCCCCTCAGGTGGTCCCCGCTGGGGGAAGGACCAGCACCGCCATCTAGGGTCCCTGGGGGAACCAGGTAGGAGAGTCAGCAGGGACCCTAGTCTGGTGCCTGGCACTGGGCTAAGTGTTTATGCGCATTATCTCATTTGGTTTTCAACAGTCCCAGGAGATAAGGACTGCCTTTATCTCAGTTTTGCAGATAAGGAAACCGAGGCGCGGGGAGGTTAAGACCCCACCTCTAATGCCCGTGCATGAGTGGAAGCTGGCCCTGCATTTGGGGCTACGGTAGTTAGGCACTCGTCATCTGACAGCTCACAGTGCAGGCATTCCTGACTGCCTGTGGGGCTGGAGGAAATCGGTATCGAGGATGCAGCGAGGACATGCAAAGCCAGAGACCTGCTTGCAGAACCTAGCTCAAGGTCAGATGCAGAACAGGAGCTGCCTAGAACTCTGACTGCTCATTCCCTATCCAGCGCTCCGTCTACAGGTAGGTTGACTTCTCACGGCCAGTGGGGGGCCCTGAGGATCAGCCAGAAGCAGCAGGGGCGGGGGGGGGCTCTCCCACCTCCCCACCCTCCAGGAGACTCCTCAGGAGGCACGTCCTCTGCACTGCAGGGTCATTGAGAAGCCCCGGGTGAGGTACTCGGTGAATGTCCAGTGTCTTATGGATGGTGACTGGGTCCCCAGGAAGGTGTAGGTGGACCAGTCATCCCAGGGAGGGCACCAGCATCAGCCCCTCTCCCTTCCCTGCCAGGCACTTAGCAAAGAGGTGCAGCCAAGAGCAGCCTGTCTGGGATGGAGCCACACATGAGAGTGAGGGGCTGCTGCTCCTGAGAGGCAGGGCTGAGCCTGCCCTCCCAGAGGGTGAGGACAGGGGTGGGGGATTAGCCCAAGCCCCCGGCAACTCCAGCTGGGGTGATAGCAGCCTTTTGCCTCTGCCTTTGCATCTCCCAGAGGAGCTGGGAGAAGAAGGCTGCCAAATTCCAGAAGATGCTCAGCTCTGGCTGGCCCTTGCCGTGGCCATCAGTGACTGGACCAAGGACTGAGCCCAGACAGGCGGGAGCCAAAGGAAGGAGATGGGCAGCTGTTCAGTTCCGCCTTAGGTGCAGGTGCCATGAGACTGTGGAGCCAAGTCCTTGCATCTTCTTGAGAAGGAGAGAGCACTGGACAGGGAGCCAGGGGCTTGATGTTCCAACCTAGCTGGAGGGCTAGAGAAAGTTGCTCCCCTCCCTGGGCCAGTTTCCTCAGCTGTAAAACGAAGGAGCAAAAAATAGCCATTGCTCCCAAACCTGGTTGGGCCTCGGCTCCAGGTTCCCAGGTCCCGGCCCGATGCACTGAACTGCACTCTCAGGGTGGGACCCTGGAACCAGAGGGCTCAACATGCAGTCAGGTGAGGGAACCACCAGACTGGATCATCTCTAAGGTCGTGTGATTCTATTCAGCTATTATGTATTGAGCAATTACTACGTGCCAAGCCTAAGAACCCTGAGAGGTAGGGTCTATTATTGTTGCCACTTCACAGCTGAGGAGACTGAGAGTCAGGGAGGTTTTGTTCGTTTTTTGTCTTTTCAATTTTTTGGCCGTGCTGTGCGGTATATGGGATCTTAGTTCCCCAACCAGTGATTGAACCTGCGCTCCCTGCATTGGAAGCTTGGAGTCTTAACCACTAGACCGCCAGGGAAGTCCCCAGGGAGGTTTTGAAGCTTGCCCACAGTTACACAGAGAGTAAGAGCCGAATGAATGTGCAACCAGGGCAGCTGTGCCCGGTATCTGTCTCCCTGCTGCATGTAAACTTGTGTGAGCGTTTCCCATCCTCCGCTGTGGCAGGCAGCCCCTACAGAGGGTCCTGGGGTAGAAACCAGAACCCACTTCTAAAAGGTTGGGGGAAGAAGGCACTGCAGTGGTCACCTAATCCAGCTCCTCTTTAAGAGGTGGGGAAACTGAGGCACAGAGATGGAGTGACTTGCCTGGCGTCAAAGGGCATGTCAGCAGGCAGTGGTTCAGATGGGAGGCCCTGCATGTGGCAGCTCACGCTCTGGTCTTCCTCCTGCCTCTGCTCTCGCCCTGCACCGCTAACAGTGGCCCCCTGCCAGGCTGCATTGCTATAAGGCAGTCCAAAAGACCAAGAGTGGCTCTGACCAGCCCACCCCCTACCCTCCACCTTCACTGCCCCCTCCACCCAGGACACAGAGGCCAGATGCCTCCCCCTGCCGCCATGTGGGGCTCCCCACAACCCCACCTCCCAGCTCCTTTTCCAACTCAATTTGTCACTTTTCCCCTTCAGTTCTGGACTTCAACCACCTGTTTCAACTTGGCTCACGCTGTTTCTTCTGCCTACTCCTCTTGGCGAACTCCACACATCCTTCAATACTCAGTTCCAACATCCTGCAACTCTCCCCTCTCCGAGTCAGAAACAGAATGAAGTCACCACCACTGCTGGCTCCCAAGCCTATGGCAGCCTTTGCTAATGGATCATGGCGCCCTTTCCCAAGATCCTGGAGGTGCCTCTTAGTCTTGCTCAAAGCCACATAAATCAATGCGGCAGGACTAATGGATCAGGTAACTCAAGAACGCAACAGCACTGTCAACCCCATCTCCCACCAGGCTTGCATATCCTCTTTGGTCCCAAAGTACCTTGTATAAACCCCCATCTTGACCTGGGCTCTGATCATTTCCTTCCCTGTAATTTACCCCATTAGTCAGGGCACATTTTCTCCAGCACCTAGTACTGGGTGTTGTGAGCTGAACTGTGTTCCCCCACAACTCTTGGTGAAGTTCTAACCCCCAGTATCTCAGAACGTGAATGTATTTGGAGATAGAGCCTTTAAAGAGGAACTTAAGGTAAAATGACTTCACGTGGGTGGGCCCAAATCCAATATACTGGTGTCCTTGTAAGAAGAGATTAAGACACAGACGCAGAGACTGGACCATGGGATAACCATGCGAGGACACAGCAAGAAGGCGGCCATCTGCAAGCCAAGGAGAGAGGCCTCAGAAGAAACCAAACCTGCTGACCCCTTGGTCTTGGACTTCCAGTCTCCAGAACTGTGAGAAAATCAATTTCCATTGTTTAAGCCACCCAATTTGTGGTATTGTCTTATGGCAGCCCTAGTAAACTAATACACTGGGCCTAGCACATGGGAGCCACTCACAAGCACCCTTTGGAAACAACTTCAGATAACTGTGAAAGAGCCCTATGGGTCAGCAGGAATGCACACAGGAGAATGCAAAAGGGCAATGGTGACGGGCTTCAGGCAAGTGAACAGGCCCAAACGTTAACTCACCTGTGTCGCCTGCACAGCAGGCCAGGTGGAGCCCCTGCACAATAATTACTGTCGAACTGGCAAGTGAGGGCCTGAATTCCAGGAGGGGAAAGCAGCATGATTTATTCCCTGAAGGACGGGAACATTTTTCCTTTTCCAGAAGCAATAAAAACCCAAGTGGATAGAAGAAAAACAGACCAAACCAAATTTGGGTGTTTCTTTTGGTTTTTTTTTTTTTAAGTAGTACAAAATCTAAGCATATACTTTTCTTCCCACTCCCATCCCCACCCATCCCCAAGCCCACTCCCCCACCAGTCCCAGCCTGTCCAACCACTGTGGTCAAACAACCCATGTTACTGCAGCTCAGGTTGTGCTCTACAGAACACTGGTCATTCTGGGGGGCATCTAGGAGTGGAGGGACTGCCCCAGCCCCGACTTTAGCCAGGGAGGCCACCCTTAGCTGTTTCAAACACTGCTTCCATGAAAGACATCACTTGGAAAAGGGATCCTTGGCTAAAACAACGCCTGAATACTAGTGAAGTAGCAGGTGAGGAGGACACCCCACGCTACAGGCCTGATTCCAAGGCCATTAGTAGAAGATGCCCAGGTGAGTCCCCTCCAAATCTTCTTGCCAAAATTCAGGGCAGCCACTGAGCTGTAGGCCTGAGCTCTGGGGAGGGCTTTCATCACTGAGCTGGAAGGCGGGGCCTGGTCCCTGGTCCTCCGAGCTGGGCAGCACCTCTGCACTGTGGCTCCAGCATCCCCACTGGGTCTCAGGCTGGAGTCTCTGGCATGCTGGGCGGGGCAGGACAGGAGGGGTTTCTGGCAACAGACAAGGCTCTGGAGACATAGAGATTCCCTGAGAGAGAGAAGAGTAGCGGGTTAGTGGGCCACTGCCTCATGCCCTGAGATCCTGAACCTGGATGTTCCCCATAGTGTGGCTGGTAGCTGCTGAACTGCCCTGGTGCCATGGATCCAGTGAAGCAAAGTGGTTTAGAGTACAAGCTCTGGAGATATACTGCCAGGGTTCAAAACCCAGCTCTGCCACTCACTAGCAATGAGAACTCAGATAACCTCTTTTAGTCTCAGTTTTTTCATCTATAAAATGGTGATGATGATAATAAAACCTACTTCACAGGGTTGCTGGAGGGCTGATGAGTTAGTTAATTCATGTAAAATACCAAGAATCATGTTGGGCACACAGTAAGCATTCAATAAATTTTGGTTATTAATATGCTCTTTTATGGAAGCTTGAGGAAAGCATGAAGGTCACCAGATCCAAGCCCATCTACTTAGAAAGCCCCTACCCCCGGGGCAGCCAGGCCTCCCTCCCCCTCAAACCTTGATGGAGCACTTGCAAGGAATTTCCTGAATTACCTGAAGGCCCCTGCTACCTTCCACCCTGGACTCTGAAAGCAAGTCTGAAGATTCCCCCCTCTTCCACATGACTGTGAAGGCTTCTAGGTAGAGGTGGTGGTGGCCTTAACTTCCCAGGGCCCCCACCTCTTTCCCCAAGGAGGTTAGGGTCTTCTTCATCCTCCCTTCAGCTTTCCATCCCTAACCAGGGTTGGATTAGGTAAACCCGGGATCTAAAAAGCATAAGATTCTCTGCAGATTAGAGCTTACTCACCCCCTCCGTTTCCAATCGAAGCCTGGGGACCACTCCGAGGGAAGCGGAGAGAGCCTGGGCGCGTACCTGGTACACTGCAGCCAGCTCCATTGCGGGGGTCGAGGTCCAGGGCGTGGCCTGGTCCCGGGGCTCTGGGGGTGTCTGCGTTCCGGAACAGGCTTGGGGCGGCGTCCAACGAGCCGCGTCAGGGGCTCTCCCTTGGGACAGCTGCGGGGGCGACTGCATCCCGGGGCAGTAAGGGAGTGTCACCCAGGGACCCATATCAGACACACTGCTCCCCAGGCGCTCGGGCGCCGCTAGGGCTCCGGGACAGACGGGCGGGGACCCCCAGGACACCGTGGCGCTAGCGGCTGAGCCAGGGCCGCACCCTTGCGTCTGCGTCTGCGCCTGCGCGGGGCCGCCGTCGGGGCACAGCGGGCAGCCTCGAGGGAGCACTGCGTCGCTGTGCCGCCGGCGCCGGCGCTGCAGGCTCTCCTCGCTGAGGCCCAGCACGGCCGACAGGTGGCCGATGTAGCGGATGGCCAGACGCAGCGTCTCGATCTTCGTCAGGCTCTGGCCGGCGGGCGCCACGGACGGCGGCAGAAAGCGGCGCAGCTCGTGCAGGGCGCGGGCGAGCGTGCGCATGCGCAGCTTCTCACGCTCACTGGCGCTCTGCCGCTGCCCGCCTCCTGACCGGCTCCGCGCACGTCCGGGTGCCATCGAGGCGGCCTGTGAGGCGGTGCGGGCAGGCGGCGCCGGCTGTGAGGGGCCGCGGGCACAGTCGCAGGGGCAGGAGCCCGACGAATCCGAGGAGGAGGCCGGGGACGTCGAGTCCGAGTGGCCGGTCCAGCCCCAACCCTGCGGGAAGATCCAGTGGTCGTGGCCGAGGAGGCCCTGCAGAGGAGGGGACTGGGCCATGGCCGGGGCTGCGGGCTCTGGGAGGCTGGGCCGGCCACCTCCAGGACTGAGCTTTTATCTGGACCAAAGGTGCGAGGTGGACCCCTGCCACGTTACAGAGAGGTGTCAAAACCCACAGAGCCCAGGGAAGGTCTGGGCAGGGGGTGTCCTGGGAAAGCGGGCCCATTTGCGGAGGTGTGGATTCTGACTCCTCGGGGGCTCTAATGGAGGCCCCTGCAGCCCGGGAAGTGTGGGAGGGACAATTCGCATCTGGATGGAGCTGCTAAGCTTCTCACTGTGTTCCCACCCACTCCGCCTCATCCACTGCTCCGGTGAGTGCCCGGGACCCTGACAGTGGTGGGCAGTGCCATCGTCTGGGGGCGGCCAGGCTGTCCCTCAAGTGACTCAAGGACCCCCGCAAAGAGTGGCCGCCTCCCTCATCACCACCCTCCGGGAGACTGTACCCAGTCACTCCCACCCAGTGTGCTGGATAAGGCGTCAAGACAGACCCTGAGGGACTTGCTCACAGTGATGGCGGGAGAGGGGTTGGGGAAGGAGGGGACATACGGGTGGACCGTTACTGGGTTCCCAGAGCCCGCACTTGCTGCTTTGCTGAGTGACACCGAGAAAGTCATCTCACCGTCCACAGTTAGTTTCTTTCCCTGAGAAATAGTACAGAGCAGCCTGAAGAAGAGGCATGGAGTGTAGTGAGTGATGAAAATGGGGGAATGTGGGCCCCCAGGCAGGCCTGAGGCAGACCCTCTTTATTTGCTGTGTGACCTTGGGCAGTTCGGTTAACTCCTCTGAGGCTCAAGTTGCCTCATCCCTGTGGCAGTAAATAAAATACCCACCACCTAGGATGGTTGCTGGTACCAAGTGAAACCATCCATGGGACCACTTAGAATGAGCCTGGCAAGTGGGCTAAATGTTTGCTGCTACCATTTTATTAAGAAAGTACTTACATTTCAAGATGCTTGTAGGCATTATTTAATACATATTTATTTAGCAGCTGGTAAATGTCAGGCATACCAGAGTGAACAAGATAGTTGTGGTCTGTGCTCTCATGGGATTTCAGTCTTGTGGGAGAGAGGAGTAAACGTTATGTAATTAGTAGCTCCACCACTAGCTAGCTGTGTTGCCCTTGGACAGCTCTGAGCCTGAACTACAGCTCTTAAAACAGGAGTAGTAATTATAGTATCTGCTCACAGGACTGTTGTTATAGTCTTATAATATAACCTTTGATACAGTGAAGTTTAAAAGTAAAAGCTCCCACCCCTCAGCAATAATTACAATTTAAAGGCGGTATGAGTGTTCTTCGTAATCTTCAGAGAAAAGGCTGAACTCAGAGGGACTGTCATGCTCTGGCCACAGAGGCGGAGAGGTCACAGCTGGGTCTTGAACAATGGGTAGGACTTGGGTAGGGAGAGAGGCAGGTGGAGAGCATTCTGAATGTGGGAACTGCATAAGCAAAGGCCTGGCAGTGGGATTTCCCAGTGTGCTTCAGGAATGGTGTGCAAGGGCGGGGTGATGTGGAGAGCAGGAGCTCACCTTGGCTGGGGCCAGGCTGAGAAGTTGTATTTTACTGCCAAGGCAATGGGAAGCCAAATGGACTTTTCAGCAGAAGTGTGACATTAAAAAAAAAAAAATCAGGGGCTTTCCTGGTGGTGCAGTGGTTGAGAGTCTGCCTGCCGATGCAGGGGACGTGGGTTCGTGCCCCGGTCTGGGAGGATCCCGCGTGCCGTGGAGCGGCTGGGTCCGTGAGCTGTGGCCTCTGAGCCTGTGCGTCCGGAGCCTGTGTTCCGCAACGGGAGAGGCCACAACAGTGAGAGGCCCGCGTACAGAAAAAAAAAAAAAAAAAAAAAAGAATCCGCCTACCAATGCAGGGGACATAGGTTCGAGCCCTGGTCTGGGAAGATCCCACATGCCACGGAGCAACTAAACCTGTGCACCACAGCTTCTGAGCCCGCGAGCCACAATTACTGAAGCCTGCGCACCTAGAGCCCGTGCTCTGCAACAAGAGAAGCCACTGCAATGAGAAGCCCACGCACCGCAACGAAGAGTAGCCCCTGCTCGCTGCAACTAGAGAAAGCCTGCGCGCAACAACAAAGACCCAACGCAGCCAAAAATAATAAATAGATAAATAAATTTATTTTAAAAAATTAACTTTATTACACAAATTACATAACTAATATGTTCTCTTTATAAGAAATGGAAACCTGAAAGATAAAGCTGGAGTCCCTGTAACCCCTCCCCAAAGGTCATGTGTCCTTCCAGACTTGGTCCCTGTGCACTCACATAAACATATGTATCCTTAGAAAACACATAGTATAAATGAGGTAACATTATGGCAATTTGCCTGTAACTTGCTTTTTTTTCATTCAACAGCGTATCTGAGATCATTCCATGTCAGGATGTGTTTAGCTGACTCATACTTGGTCTTAGTTGATTTAAATGTTCATCCATTTAAATCATAGTGGATAATTTTAACTGGAAAAAAAATTAAATGGCAGGAGGTACAAATAAACCTTCAATAATGAAATTACATCACCTTCTCCTCAGAACTTACTTTTTTAAATATTGGAGAAAATATGCCCAAGTTATTACTCTAACGTTATGATGAAGTAATAATTGACATTGAATAATGTTGGTCAGGGCAACTGTTTTTAGTTTATTCTAGCTGCTGTGAATGAGGTGGGGACATATTTAATCTGTCCATCACACAAAAAGAAGGTGGAACCAATCAATAATGGCCTTGATTTCAAACAGGAAAGAAGCAATTAGTCATGCAATATTTCATGATCTGAAAGGGTTTAAACCAAAGTTAAAAAAATAATAATCCTTTCTCCTAAGGGGAGGGAGACTTAGAAAACAGTCAATCCCACACTTTTTACGATTAAAATAATGGCAAATCATTATTTGTCCAAGGCTGCACAGTACTATGAAGATCTTGACATATTGTACTATCAGGAAATTTATATATATGTAATTGACAGTTGTAAACAAGATTCATCAGTTTTCATGTATATTTCTTTTTTTAAAAAAATTTATTTATTTATTTGGCTGTGCTGAGTCTTAGTTGCAGCATGTGGGATCTAGTTCCCTGACCAGGGTTGAAACCTGGGCCCCCTGCATTGGGAGCACGGAGTTTTAACCACTAGAGCACCAGGGAAGTCCCTCATGTATACTTCTTCATCTGGATTCTGAAGTGTCAGATTGCTGTGCTGTTGATACTGACTGTTCCAACTCACCCCTTTTCACTGCAGTATAATATTCCACGGAGTGCTCACACCATAGTCCCTTATTGATGTACCTTTAGCATGGTTTTAGTTTTTGCCAGAGTGCTGCCTTGTGCACAGGCAGCTAGATATGGAGTGGTGAAATGGCCCTGTGATTCCCAGGAAGGTTCTGAATATCCAGAATCATTCCTCCTCTCCCCCCACCCCCTACTCATTAGAGCAAGCCTGGAGGGATTTCCTGTGAAAGGATTTGGTGAATTATGAGAATTCACTGTCAGCAGAGCTCTGCATACTATCCTTTCTTCTCCAGGATAGCTTGGCCTCCTTCTGTCTTAGTTTGGGCTAGCCCTGGCGCCCAGGCCTCAGGCTGACTGTGGGATGGCAGAGCATAAGTTCTGGGAGGTGAGGCCCTGGAGCTGGTTTGCTGTGGCCCCTGGCTCTTCACTGGGCCCCTCAGCCAGCCTCCGGGAGCACAGGGGCACACTGTCACCAGCCCCACTCACTTAGCACAGGGAGACAGTATGGCTTAATGGTTAGGAGGCTGGGCTATGGAATCAGACAGATCTGGGTTTAGAGTCCCAGCTTCATCCCTTCCAAGCTCTCAGAACTTGGGCAATTTAACCTCAGTTTTCTCATCTATGAAGTGGGGATCCTGATTTCCAGGGCAATTGTTGGGACAGAGTAAGATAATGCATGTTGTAGAGCTTAGAATAGAGCCTATAAGTCTTGCTTATAGTAAGTTCAGGGGCAGCAGAATGGAGTGGGTAAAGGACTAGATTGGATTGTGGGGAAGAGGGCCGACATCTTTAGCCTTGGCCCTACAAGATGATTCCTTCCTTCCTCACTCTAGCACCGGGCCTCAGGCATCCTGCCCTACCCTCTCCTCCATCTTCAGCCCTTCTTCTCCGGGACCCAGCATGGGGAGTCCTCCTCAGCAGGGCACTCCAGCTCCTGGCCTGTGGCAGGGGTCACCAGAGCTGCAGTGCAGAGGCAATGGAAGAGCTCCAGGTGCCTGGAGCTGGAGCTTGGAGCCGCAGCCGACTGGCCCAACCAAGGCTAGGAAGTGGAGGATCTGAACCAGCTTCTCCTGGTGGGCTGGGTCCTGGCTCAGGTGCTTTTCCAGCTTATCTCTGGCCCTGGGACCCTCAGGCATTCCTCCCTGTGTGCTCAAACCAGCCCCAGGTGCTGCACAAACAAGCTAGGTCTGGGCCCAGGCCGCAGGGGCTTCCACTTGAGCAGTCTCCACTTCTCTTTCATCTGACTCGCCTGGTAGAAGGAGGGGTATTTATGGCTGTGTGCTGTTAGATAAGGTGATTAACTTCTGAGCCTCAGCCTGATAGTGACACCAGGTTTACCCCCTCCTTCCCGTGATAGGAGGAGGTGGAAGCTAGATCAGGGAAACATGGTCAGTAGAATATTCACCAGTGTGGCAGACACTTCTGGTTGCCCACACAGCATCTGTTACAGCCTCTATTCTTCTTTCTCCCTTAATAACAGGGCTCTGTATTATAATGGGTGGTGATATGCCCAGCTGAAAAACTGTATTTCCCAGCCTCTCTTGCAGATGGAATGGCCAAGGAGATTTATTAGAATATTGTTTGGGGCTTCTAGGAAAGCTCTTTAAAGCAGAGAGGTACACTCCTGTGGCTCTACTCCCTTATATTGTCATCCTGGAAAATGTGATGGCTGGTGCTTCAGCAACTATTTTGTGACCCTCAGGCAATCTCAAGGACAGAAGTCACACCTAAGGCTCGTGGAGCAGAAGGAAGCCTGAGGCACTGATAACAACATAGAAGTGCCGTACTGGCCCAGAAAAGTCTAACTCTAAATTTCTTTAATGTGAGAGATAATAAATTACCATCTTGTTTAAGTCATTGTCAGTTTGGGTGTGTGCTTTGAGCAGCCAAACATAATTCTTGTTCACATAGTAAAGAAGTTCAGGGCTCCCCTGGTGGCGCAGTGGTTAAGAATCCATCTGCCAATGCAGGGGACATGGGTTTGAGCCCTGGTCCAGGAAGATCCCAACTGCTGCTGAGTAACTAAGCCCGTGCACCGCAACTACTGAGCCTGCACTCTAGAGCCCGTGAGCCACAACTACTTAGCCTGCGTGCCACAACTACTGAAGCCCATGCGGCTAGAACCCATTAATTAAATAAATAAATTTATTTTTTTTAAAGTTATTAAAAAAATTCCTAGATTATCCTTGTTGACAAATGGGGCCATGTGAGCTTAAGTTAAGTGAATTCATAACAGATTCAATGTTCCCACAGTTGAATGGATGGATGTTCACCTAGAAGAAGGTCTCTAGTGATGTGCCACCAACTCTATTCCCAGCCTCGTCATGGGCAGCATTATGATCTTTTTAATTAATTTTAATTTATTTTATTTATTTATTTTTGGCTGTGTTGGGTCTTCATTGCTGTGCGCAGGCTTTTCTGTAGTTGCGGCCAGCGGGGGCTACCTTCGTTGAGGTGCACAGGCTTCTCATTGCGGTGGCTTCTCTTGTTGCGGAGCACGGGCTCTAGGTGCGCAGGCTTCAGTAGTTGTGGCTCGTGGGCTCTAAAGTGCAGGCTCAGTAGTTGTGGCGCACAGGCTTAGCTGCTCTGCGGCATGTGGGATCTTCCTGGACCAGGGCTCGAACCCATGTCCTCTGCATTGGCAGGCGGATTCTTAACAACTGCGCCACCAGGGAAGCCCCAGCATTATGATCTTGAATGAAGATATGAACTGATCTAATTGGGGATAAGATCCAAACCCAAGAAGTTAACTGGGTAACAGCCAGGATCTAAAGAGATTCTGGCAGGCTGGAACAACTGATCGGATCTCATTACTAATAAGGTAGAATCAACAGAGCCCTATGTACCTCCCCTCTAAGTTGAGGGTTAGGAGACATCATGTAACCAGCAGCAGCTGTGGAAAGGGCATGGTAGTCGTTGCTTTCTAGGCACCAAGGGCATGAAAATCAAATGTGATCCCATTCACGTTTGCAAGAAACGGGATCTTCAATCAAGGAGGCAGTGGTCTCTTATTGCCTATGCGGGGTAAGTGGTCAAATCCGGGGGCCACAGTTTATGAGGGCAGGGGATAAACCCTAGCTCAGGAGAGCGAGGTTAGTGAGGGGCTTGAAGCCAGGTCACCAGAGAAATAGCTGAAGGACTTGGGAATGTTTCATCCAAAAAGGAAAAGACATAGGGGATGTGAGAGTTGTCCCCAGATGCCTGGAGGGGATACTCCAGGGAGAGTCTGAAGGCCTTTCTAAGATCACAGGGGCTGTCCTGTGAGGGGGTGAGTGGCCTGTACGTGGATGTGGTCGAGAAGAAGCCAGCTGAGTACGTGCAGGAGCTGGAGGGGATAGCTGCTGTCGCCTCTGCCAACACTGACAAGTACCATAAGACAGGCGTTTGGACCTGATGATCCCTGAGGTACTTTCAGAGCTGAGGCCAAGAATCAGAGAGAGGACAGGAGCTGCCCCCTGGGGAGTCTCAGGGCGAGGGGGCCGCAGGAGACCTTGGCTTCAGGACATCTTGGGCGGGGGGAGGGCAGAATAAGGCCTCACATGTGCTTCAGTGCTCATGACACTCCCACCCCTGTTCTTCTGTGTGCCGGCAGCTCGGGCTCAGCTGGGCCTGCTCTCAGGGCCGGAACCACAGGGCCACGTGACCTTTGGCTCAGCTTGCCGGTGTGGCACCAGTCAGCTTGGCACTACGAGGCAGGCAGTGTCCACATCAGTATTCCTATTATACAAGTGAAGAAACGGGGGCCTCCATCCCATCAGCCCCTGATCGACTTCCCAGGGCCTTGCCCCAGACCACCAGTCAGATGGGAAGGGCAGAGGCCCAGGCTGGGGTCAGAATGTGCTCCCTGAGCCCCGGCCCTGCGAGGAGCTGCGGAAGGCATGGCCTCTGTTCAGCCTGCTCTGGGTGGCTTAGCGCAGGCCTCACCTGTGTTTGTTTACCCCCAGCCCTGCTCCAGGAAGTTCTCCACCCGCTCTTTCTTCCTGGGCAGGTGGTGCAGGGCCCTCGGGAACAGGCCCAAGGACGTGGAGCCAACTTAAGGGCTGGCCTCTGCCCCGTAGGTTTTCTTTCCCTTCCTTCCCCTTGGGTCCCTGCCAGGCCCTGGGGGTGGTCAGGCTGTGGGAACATGGGAGGAAAGGGGGCTGCATGCAGGGGCCGTGTGGTATTCTCATTACCAGCCAGCAGCGAGGGCCAGCCCAGCCTCCCCCTTGGCCACTGTGGCTGCCTTCACACCTCCCGTCTGCCTGTTGACACAAGGCCGCCTCCCCCAGGGCAGAAGGTGTCGACTTGGGAACGAGGGTGTGCAGGGGCCTCCAAAACAGGCGGCAGCAGGTCCTCTCAGAATCCCTGGAAAGCCCTTCTGGGGTGGGGGTGGGAGGCTGCAGGTCCCCATCCTGGGAGGCCCAAGGAAAAGGCAGAGCCTGTGTCCCTGGAACGGGGAGCGGGGTGCAGGGGGGCCTGCATGGGCCCCTCGCTCCGGGAGCCCTGAGTCAGCCTGCCCGGATACTCCCCTCCCCTGGCCCCAGGGGCTGGTGCGTGACTCTGGGCACAGCCAGGGAAGCCCGATGACCAGGCCCTGCCAGGCAGGCACCATCAGTGTCACCAGAGGCTGACAGCCACCAGGCAAGGTCACAGAGCAGCCCTTGGAGCTGAATTCACCCTGACCGGGCCTCAGTCTACTGGTCTCCGAGCATTTCCACACCACACAGCACCCAGCGCTGTGCCTGCAGCAGCCTGTTCAGTGCTCAAACCCCAGGCCTGACAGCCTGCTCTTCCGGGCCCAGAGAGGCCACTTCCTTTGCTTTAGGTCCCCCAGAACCAGAATTCAAACCCACAAAGGCCATGCACCCCATGTTCCGAACCAGGGGGCTGAGGCTCCAGGGAGGGAGGAGTCTCTGCTGCCCTCTGGGAGCTGAGAGTTGGAGGAGGAAAAAGACAAATTGGCTCTGAGTCTGTGGGGCCCTGGTGTGCGGGGCGCCCATGGACGACAGAGCGGAGCCACCTGGCCAGGTGATCAGTGCGGGTCCCAGGAGGAAGGGAGGGACTTGAAATTGTGGATTTTCTCCATGTGGAGGTGGGGCATTTCTGGCCGGGGGGAAAGGTGTGAGCCCAAGTCTGGAAGCAGGAAGCCCAGGGCTAATTTGGGTGATGCCAAGTGGTCTGGAGCCCTGGGTTGGAGGTGGGGAGGGTGGGAGGGGTGTGGACAAGCAAGTGGGAGCCGGGTGGGGTTGGAAAGTCCTGCTGAATGAGGAGTTTGGACTCTTAGGGAGGCAATGAGACCCATAGAAATTCTGAGGAGGGAGAGGGGTTGGGAGGTAAAGAGCTGGAGGCAGGAAACCAGCCAGGAGACTGCGGTCACATCATGGCAAGGGCTGACTAGACTGGGGCACGGGCAGGGGCGCTGGGAGTGGGCAGAGGATCCGATAGGAGGGAACGTGGGAAAAAGTGGGAAGGACGTGGCCACTAGTGGCTGGGGCCACAGGCATCTGGAGAGCTGCTCAGCAGGCCGGGGGCATGGAGGTGGACTCGACCTTCTTCCTCCAACAAGAAGGCTGAGCCAAGGAGGCTGGTGTGGAAGGGCCTGCAGAGGCCCCAGGGCTGCCTGGCCCTTCTCCTTGGGCGACAAGGTACAGTAGAGGTGGCTCAGGCCTAGGACCATCCGTGCCTGGGCTCAGTCCCCATCTGAGCCTCAGTCTCCTCATCTATGAAATGGGTGTCCTTGCCAGGAGGATTAGATGCAGCATCAGGTGTTCAGCATGTGGGACTTCCCTGCTGGGGAGGAGTGACCATCTGTGGTCCTGCAGCTCTAGGGAGGGACAAAGGAGGAGAATGAGTGGTGCTCACTCCTGCAGCCTCTGCGAGGGAAGACCCAGCCTCCCCATCCTGATCTCCAAAAGCTATAAGGGGGCTTGGGTCCGCCAGCTCTACTACTGGAATGCAAACAAGGGAGGGAAGGGGGCTGCAAAGTCTTTTCCTTCCTCCCTCCCTTCCTTCCTTTTCTTTCTTTTTTAATTTATAAAAGCAATGCATAATCATTACAAAGAAGTGAGAAAATACAGACAATCAAAAAGAAGGGATTTTAAAGCCCCCTCTTCCATCCACCCGGAGAGAACCAGGTTAACACGTTGGTCCATATCTCTGCATCCTAACCTTTTCTGAGCATCCCTACAAGTACAGAGTATGGAGACAGAGGCATTGAGGGAGCATGTTGAGTTCTTTTTCCCATTTTCTGAAGCTTCTGGTAATATATATTCTCTTTTTTATAACAGCTTTATTGAGATATACTTCACATACCTAATAATTCACCTGTTTGAAGTGTACAGTTCAATATTTTTTATATGTTACATTTAAAATTGTGGTAAAATATATATAACATAAAATTTGCCATCTAAACCATTGTTAAATGTGCAATTCAGTGGCATTAATTACATTTGCAATGTTGTGCAACCATCACCATTTCTATTTCCAAAACTTTTTCATCATCTCAAGTAGAAACTTTGTACCCATTAAACAAAAACTCCCCTTTAACCCCAGCCCCCAGCCCCTGGTAGCTTCTCATCTGCATCCTGTCTCTATGAATTTGCCTATTTTAGGTACCTCTCATATAAGTCTAATCATACAGTATTTATCCTTTGGTGTCTGGCTTATTTCATGTCATCAAGGTTCATTCACAGTGTAGAATGTGCCCAAACTTCATTCCTTCTTATGGTTGAATAATATTCCATTGTACATTTATACCACATTTTGTTTATCCATTCATCAGTTGATAGACATCTGGGTTGTTTCCACTTTTTAGCTATTATGAATAATGTTGCTATGAATGTTGGCGGACAAATATTTGTTCTAGCCCCTGCTTTCAATTCTTTGGATATATAAAGAGCATGTTGTTTTGTGACCTTTTCTTACTAATGTATGAATAACTTTTCCATATCAGTAGCTGTATTTATTTCTGTAATGAGATTTTTTAAGGCGTGCCTAGTACTCCATGGTGTGGCAGTTACAGTTTAGGTAACAAATTCTCTAGCATATACTGAGATGCCTTAAAGTTTTCCACATAGGTGTATCCTTATACCTATATTTTTAAAGTTATTATTATTTTTTTACATGTATTTATTTTATTTATCTTATTTTTGGCTGCATTGGGTCTTCGCTGCTGCGCTGGGCTTTTCTCCGGTTGGGGTGAGCAGGGGCCACTCCTCTTACGGTGTGCGGGCCTCTCACTGCTATGGCCTCTCCTGCTGCGAAGCACGGGCTCTAGGTGCATGGACTTCAATAGTTGTGGCACGTGGGCTCAGTAGCTGTGGCTCATGAGCTCTAGAGTGCAGGCTCAGTAGCTGTGGCTCATGGGCTTAGTTGCTCCGCGGCATGTGGGATCCTCCCAGACCAGGGCTCGAACCCGTGTCCCCTGCATTCCCAACCACTGCGCCACCAGGGAAGCCCCTTAAAAGTTATTTTTAAACTGCACGTGTCACATACGAATGCAAACTCCTTGTAAAGATTTTAGACATTACAGATATGATTAAAGTCTCCCTTTATCACACCTCAGAACCCAGCCCTTCTTCCACTCCCACACCAAATAAGTCCTGGTACATTATCACAGACTTGGCGAGTATGCATTTACGCACATACATACAGTAGAGCCTCACAAAATGCATGGTATCATTTGATGCCTTTCTGTGTAGAGGTTGGTTTTTAGATTTTTGTTTTCTTTTGCTTTTCCTTATATCAGTCAAGTCATACTGAAGGGATTTTTCTGCAGTTTGCTTCTGTCACTCAACAGTACGTCTTCACTTGCACCTTTAATTTTTTCTTATCAGGATGAATTCCCCATCAGGGAACCCGCTGGGCAAAGGGCATGCTGTGGCTGTTCTGAAGCCTCAGGCCAGCCTTGGGGCGCCTTGGGGGTGGGTTGTTGAGGCCAACCTTGTTGTGAGCAACCAGCGGCACATGTCAGCACTCCCAGGGGCCTCAGCCAGCCTGGCCACCTGTGCCGGGCGCTGACTTTGCACTCCCAGGGCCTGGGGCGGTGCGTAATCTCCAAGGGTGAAGGAAACTTCCTCGGCTCAGCCAAGGGCTGGATCTTGGATTTCTCTTGGTGGGGAAACCTCTAGAACCAAGGACTGAGTTCATCCTATCCTTAGTCTTTGGCACATAATCAGTACTGACCATCTAAGACCCTTCTTCTGTTTGATTTATTATCTGGTCAACTTAAGTTCTATCTTTGCCCCTAACATGTTCTCCGCTCTGTCCAGGGATGTCACTGTCCCCCAGCCTCTGGCAAAGGATCCTATGCCCAGAGGCTGTTCACTCTCCCAGGTCCTGCCTAGGCATTCCAGCTCAGTCCTAGACCCACTCTGCTTCTTATTGGGTCTGAAGACAGATACCTCGAGGGAGGTGAGGCAGAGGTGTGCTCCTTCCCCTGACCTTGGGAAGGATGACCTGGAGCTGGCTGAGAGCCTGAGCCACCCAGTGACTTGGCAGGAGCCTCATCATTGTCCTGGCACCTCACCGTTCTGCTGTACAGTCAGCCAGGGCAGGGGTGGGGTTAGAAGGAGCCTGAAACCTGTGCGTCCTTCCTGGAGGGAGCTCCATCCTGTGCTTTCAGGAGGTGCGGGTGTTGGATGCGCCCCAAGTTGGCAGCTGAGCTGGGCCTGCAAATCCCCACTGGGGAGCTGGCAAGCCTAGAGTTTCGGTCAATTGGTGGTCTGATTGTTTTCAACCTCTGCTTCCAGAGGTGTGTAGGGAAGGTAGGGAGACCTGAGCCCTGTTTGGCCCCTGCCCTCCTGAGCCCATCCCCCTCTCCTCATTCCTCTAGGCTCCATCTTGCTCTGCCTTTCTCCATACAGGTGTATGTTTTTCCCAGTGGACAGATGAGCAAATTGGGGTCCAGAGAGGGCAAGTGGCCTGTCTGGGGTCACACGGCCCATCACACTGGCACTAAGCCGGCTTCACCTATTTCTTAAGCCAGCCCCAGCATCTCTGCCACACCTGCTTAGCTCCCAGAGCCCACCACCCCCAACCCGCACTGGCCCTGGCCCCAGATAAAAAGGGCCTCTGACCGGTTGGCAGGAGGTCTGCCCAGCTCAGATCCCAAGATACTAGGTGGTTGGGTAGTGCCCTCTGCTGTCTGTAGCTGGGATCGCAAGGACACTGGACACCCAGGGGCAGCCCTCTGGCCTGAGACCGTACCTTGCAATCAAGGCATGCAGTCTCCCAGGACAGCTCAGCAGGCAGTTGGGAGTCCCTGCTCCATTTTACAGCCATAGAAACTGAGGAGCCGTGTGACAAGTTTCCCTACATTCACATGTCTACATCTTTGCTCTGGGCTGGTTCAACTACTTAACCCCTTTATGCCTCAGTTTCCCCATGTTTCACTGTAAGGCTTAGACCCTCCTCCACTTACCCAGATGAAGTGAAGGAGCATAGATGTGACACCCCTAAGGAGAAAGGCACAGTCTACTTACCCTGCATTCTCAGCCCAGCTCCCAGAACAGGGGAGATTCTGGCACTTCCTCTGGGGCCTTTCCCGGAATCTGACAAATCTCTCTCCTTTCCTCCCACCCCCTCCCTCCTCGTCACCCCTCTGCCTCCTGTGACTTCCACTGGCTGCGCATCCAGCTGATCCATGACCAAGCTAATCAGATTATCATGGGTCCAGAATAATCTATTCCATATGGCTTGCCAACTCAGTGGCTCCGGGAGCTAAAGGTGTGAGGAGAGGGGCTGATCTCAGTTGGAAGGGGCTTCCTGGGAGCTTCCGGGGCCTTAGGTGGGAGGCTGATGGGGAAGGAGGGAGGTGGAGGAGAAGTTGGGAGCCTTCCTGCCGGGCCCTCTGACTGCTCTGGGCTCCAGGTGGCTGCTGCCCCCTCTCCAGCACAAGCACGGCCTCATCTATCCACGACCCAGTGGGGCTTAGGCTCCATGGTGGGGGGCTGGGCACTCCCCGTGCCTTTTCCACTCTCTGGATTGGGGGGTGCTCACTATAGGGCATTGCTTCTCAAAAGTGGCCAAGCTTCATAATTCTTGGGAGATTTTACTTTTCATACCCAGAAGCTCCTCCAGGGATTCTGGTTCAAGCAGCTCCAGCGTGGGTCCGGAAACGTTTTTCTTTTTACATCTCAACAGGTCCCAGTGACTTGTAGTGAGGTTTCATGGAGGCTTGGGGACTATGGGGCGTCGTCCCCACCTCGGCACCCTCACTCTCCAGGCGGCCCTCCAGGAGGAAAGGAGCCAATCAAGTCCTCCAGAGGAGACAGGGGAGCTGGTGGTAGGACAGAACACTGGCTTTGGTCCCAGACAGAGCCACATAGATCCCAGCTCTGCCCCTACTAGCCATGTGACGTAGGACCGCCGCTCTGCTCCTCTGTGTCTTTAACTACAAAGCAAGGCAATGACACCCACATCACATGAGCACAGTAGGTATTACTCATGGCACAGAAGCAGAGGCTGGGGCCCAGAGATGGAGAGTGAGTTACCCAAGTGACACAAGTGGTACATGGCAGGGCAGGGGTTCTATTCTAAGCCACACTGGCCACACCCCAGACGGGTGTCCTAGGCTGTCTAAAGGTGGGGACTTCATGAATAACAATCGCTCCCCTGAAAGGGCTTGCCTCTCAGGCTGGTGCCGAGGTGTGGCGGGAAGATCCCTGGCAATAGGAAACACCCAAATTAGGAGCTTCCCAGGAGGTGCGCCTGCTGATGCCAAACAGGCTGGCGGTAGCAGAGAGCTGCTTCCTTCTCCTGGGGCCTCTGGCTCCCGAGGGGATAGGGATTAGGGGCTGCAAGGGCAGTACTGACATTGCACCTTTGATTAGCACTCCTATGTCAGAGGGTCTGGCCGGGAAAATGAGGGCTCTGAGGCTGGGAGGTGGGAGGGGGAGAGCGCCCAGGACCCAGGCTTGGCCTGAGGAAGCCGGCTGGTTCCTAGCGGGAAGGCTGAGACGGGGGCCCCAGCCTGAGAGGGTGCTGCCCTGTCCTGCCTGCCCCCACCCTGGCCAAGGACCCTGACTGAACTCTCACCTCCGCTTGGTGGGGCTGCCCCAAGGCCTCATTTCCCAGCCTTACACGTTGGCAGGCGACGGCAGGCTCGGGCCAGGGGAGCAAGAGCCACTGGCTCCGGCACTTGTCAAAACACAGGCCCCAGAGGTGTGAAGTCCTCACCCCAGCAGGAGGGCGGTGTGGGCCGTGCTGCCCGGAGAACTCATTAACTGGGGCAGCTCCCTAATGAAGCCACCGGAGAGGCTGGCGATAAGGAGATCAAAGGTGAGAGAGGCATGGGGGCGAGGGAAGAGGGAGGCTGGCTGACGGGAGGGGGTAGAGCCCAGGATCTAGGTTGGGGGTCCCCCCTTTGCCCCCACTTGGCTTCATCAGGCCCACTGACCACAGCCCTTGCACACTCTGGGCCCCAAGACTCAGAGGCAACAGGAAAGGGAGGGACTCCCACGTGGCACATCCAATTTGTCAGCCTTAGGGCTGGAGACTGAAGGACTGGGGTTGGGGGTGGAACCCTCCCATCTGCCCTGTCTCTCATGCCATTTTTGTGAGTTCTTTGCCTCCACAGACACACCTGGGTCTTTTTAACCCTCTCTCATGGCGTTTCTCTCCTGTTCCAGATCTCTCAGTGGCTCCCATGTAAGTGAGCGATGAATGTTAACTGTTCGGTCCCAGATCTGAGCATCCTCAGGGGCCAGAGCTGTGTTTTCACGATAAACAGTCTGCCTTCCACACATATGGCCTCTTGTGTAAAGAATGTCTAGTTGATTTTGTACTTAATAAAATAAAACTTCACTTCAGAGCATTGCTGCCCACAAACCAGGAATGGTGGTTTCCTCTGGACCGGGAATTGGAGGCCTCAGACGGAGAATAGGAAAGAGATTTGTTATACCCTCTGTACTTGTTCAACTTTTAATCACGTGCGTGTATTATATTTTCAAATGTATAACAATATAACAAAAGGGTGGCTGATTGTCTAGGAGTTTTTGGTCATTCTGAGTTTTCTCAATTATTAGCTACAAAGTGGAAATCAGAATCATGTGGGAAGTGGAGGAATTTTTTGACATTCAGAGGTTGGCAACAGAATGCCCAGAGCCCTCTGAGATCCCACCCCTCCTGCCTGTCCAGCTTTTAGGCTGCAGCTCCCGCTGCTTGGGTGCACAACCAATTCTCACCATTTGTTAGCTCTGGTCCAGTGGATCAGGACCATCACTGGGCTCTAATGCCAGGTTCTTGGCTTGGATGTGGAACCCCAGGAAGGCATCCATCGGCCAGGGTCCAGAAGGGGCAGACCCTGCTGACAGCTGCAGGCCTAGGCCAGGCTCTCACAGGGTCCCATGGCATGTGCCCATGGAGTGGGCTCCTCCCCTTTTCCCCAATGGTGGGTTGGCATTGCCTGTCCTGGATGTGACCATGGGCATAAGCATCTGGGGCTGCTGGGACAGACTGCAGGGTAGAGGGTATAGAGGGTGTTAGAAAAGGCCAAGGGCAGTAGAAGAAAAAAGAGACAAGGGGAGGGGGGAGGTGGTGAGCAGAGATGCCCAGGAAGAAGGTACCAAGCCACTTGGCTTTCTTTGCTACGAACCAGCTCAGCCATCAATCTCACAGAACTGGAAGCCATGGGGGATGCAAAACAGTAGACCGCCGGCACTGAAAGAGACCCTAGATACCACTTCTTCTTCTTTTTAATTTTTTTTTTTACCACTTCTTTTGAAGACATGATACCAGACACCAGGTACTTCACAGTCTAGCTGGAGAGCAGACATCCATGCATGAAATGGCTATTTTGACAATGTGCAAACTCAAACCTGAGGGGTCAGGCAGGCAATATAGTAGATTCTCTGAGATTTCCCATGTGGACAATCATGTCCATAAATAGAGTTTTATTTCTTCCTTTCCAATCTGTAAGCCTTTTATTTCTCTTTCCTTACTGCACAAGCTAGATGCACCACCCCGCCCCCCGGCAACGTTGAAGAGGCATGGGGTAGGAGCAGACATCCTCACCTTGTTTTCAGTATTAGGGGGAAATCTTTCAGTCTTTCACTATTTAGTATGCTGTTAGCTGTAGCTTCTTTGTAGATGCTTTTCATCAGACTGAGAAAGCTCTCCTTTAGTCTGAGTTTGCTGAGAATTCTTGTCATGAAGGGGTGCTGATTTTTTTTTCTTGGCTTCTCTGTGGTTTGTGGGATCTTAGTTCCCTGACCAGGGATTGAACACAGCAGTGAGAGAGCCCAGTCCTAACCACTGGACCACCAGGGAATTCCCCTGAATTTTGTTAAATGCTTTTTTTCTGTGTCATTTGCACTCACATTTCATTGGTAAGGCCCGTTATACCTGCCCCAAGGTGGCAGAATACCAGCTAGGGGCAAGTGGTGGCAGCTGTGGCAACAGGCCGAGCCCTTAATCCTGCCAGGCTGAAGGTGGCCTGGAGGGCAGCAGGCTTCCTCTCCCTCCACTCAGACGGTCCAGCAACCTGCCCAGATTCAGCCAGCTTGTTGGATTTACCTAGGGTAGCCTTGTCCCTCCCACTCACCACCACCAGGGAAGGGTGCACCCAGGACCAACCTGCCTCAGAGGAGGAACGGATTACTCTGGCCTCTGGCAGGAATCAGGGCCCCACTCCTGGTCACTATACGAGTCCACAGACCTGGCTGCACTATGCCCTGAGGCTCCCATCATTCAAACTGGAAACGAAGATTCAAGAAAACTTAAGAATTTGCATAAGGTCCCCAACAGGTGAAGGCAGACCCAAACCTAAGTACTGAACCTCCAGTTCCCGGACCTCGCTTCCTTTAACCTACTGAGCTGGCCCAACACCCTGGACAGTGCCGGCACTGGCGCAGGCAGGAGGCCCGAGTGTCTGGGTCAGGTGCCCATGCGAGCACCCAGGAGGGGCCAACCTGGCGCAGCCAACGGGCAGGCACCTTCGCCCCCCACCCCGTTGGTTCAAAGGGTCAAGCCCCGCCCCCACCAGGCCCCGAGCCCGCTTTGAAGTGCTGATGCGGCCTGGAAGGGGCCACTTCACACCTCGGGCTCAGGATAAAGCGGTCGCTGGCCGCCGGCCCCCAGACGCGCCGGCGCTGCCATGGCCCAGTCCCTGTGCCCGCCGCTCTCTGAGTCCTGGATCCTCTCCGCGGGCTGGGGCCCAGCTCGGCCGCCGCCGGCCTCCAACAGGGACTGTGGCTGCTCGCCCGCCTCGTCCCCGGACTCCTGGGGCAGCGCCCCGGCCAGCAGCCCCGTGTCCAGCCCCGGGAGGCCCGTCACCAGCGCCGCCCTCCGCGCTCCGACTGCGGGGAGGCGCGGCGCCCGCAGCAGCCGCCTAGGCAGCGGCCAGCGGCAGAGCGCCAGCGAGCGCGAGAAGCTGCGCATGCGCACGCTCGCCCGCGCCCTGCACGAGCTGCGCCGCTTTCTGCCGCCGTCCGTGGCGCCCGCCGGCCAGAGCCTGACGAAGATCGAGACGCTGCGCCTGGCCATCCGCTACATCGGCCACCTGTCGGCCGTGCTGGGCCTCAGCGAGGAGAGCCTGCAGCGCCGGCGCCGGCGGCACAGCGACGCGGCGCTCCCTCGAGGCTGCCCGCTGTGCCCCGACGGCGGCCCCGCGCAGACGCAGACGCAGATGCAGAGTCAGGCACAGGCGTGCGGCCCAGACCTGGGCTCAGCCGCCAGCGCCGTGGTGTCCTGGGGGTCCCCGCCCGCCTACCCCGGAGCCCTAGCGGCGCCCGAGCCGCATGATCCGCCGGTGCTTTACAACGAGACGGCGTGCCCGGAAGGGCCGGCGATGGAGCCAGGCCCCTCATCTCCGGTTAGTACTTCCTTCCCGCGCGGAGCTCCCTCCGGGCGCGGCGCAGTAGTGGATGGCGCTACCTACTGTCTCGCGCCCCGCGGCGCGCACTGCGGGGACCAGCCCCCGTGCGGCTTCCCCACTGACGGCCCGGCCTCGCCTGCTCGCCCTCCGGAGCAACAGAGTTGGTGTGCCCGGGGCGCTCGAGCGGCGAGGGGAGGGAGAGTACACGCAGGGGGCGGGGTCCCGCTCCCCGCCAGAGGCGCCCTGAAAGTGGAGCTCGCGAGGCGGACGCCCACGCTCGGTGTCCAACGCTGAGGGTCTCGCTGTTCCCTCTCTCCTCAAGCTCTTTCCCGGCGACGTACTGGCCCTGCTGGAGACCTGGATGCCCCTCTCGCCCCTGGAGTGGCCGCCGGCCTGAGTAGTTGAAGTGACGGCGGACATCTGGCGCCCCGTTCTGTGAGCACCGACGCCTTTTTGGCCTCTGCGCCTTCGAAGAGGTCCCACTCTAGACTCCCTTTCCTGGAAGAGGGCACTGGCGATACTGGCATGGGCATTGCTGAAAGGGAGAACCTGTCCCCACCCAGGACGGACTTCCCCAACCCCTCCCGTGATGGAGGGACCCAGAGGGTAGACACTTTGAGGCAGGCAGGAGGCTCTGCCTAGTACGTGTTTATTTATTTGTGAATAAATTTTGTGCTGGTGTCACTTGGCAAGTTCTTCTTTCTCTACAGGGGCACAAAGCTCCCTTCTTCTCCTCCAAAGGACGTAGGAGAGTTGGGAGGGTTTCTTGCAGTCTTCAGCCCCCAAAGCCCACAGGCTCAGACCCCTTCCTCCTTTTCCCCAGCCCTGGCTTAGCACCTCCTGTTCCAGATGGGTTAGCCTGAGGGGGGAGGAGATTCTACGGAGAAAGTGGCAGCAAGCGGAGTCTGTCCATCTTTTCTTTGAATCTGGTGGGGAGCTGAATAAAACCAAGTATCTCTGTAGAAAATTCATTTCCATTAGTGCGTACTTACTGTGCACCAGGTCCTTTACACATTTCATACCTAAGTAATCATTTTGCAGAAGGATAAGCCAAGGGTCAGTACTCAAGCCTAGGTATGACTTCAGAATCTGGGCTCTCAGCTCTGGTAGGGTTTTGCCAGCTCCATTCATTCTGGGGTCTGAGGGGACACCAGCTCCAAGGGCTCATTGCATGTGTCCCAAGTCCTTATTCCCCTTGTGCTGGAGCGTTAGGCCTGGACCCTGGCATTTTCCCATCTCCCTTCACTCTGGTTTCTCTCCTATGTGGTTTAGAGACATGAAATAATATCAGTGGTCAGCCCCCAGTTTAAGTAACTGTGACCTCCCAGAGGCCTGGCTAGGGTGAGATGAGAGGTCCATTGGTTGCATCCAAATCCACAGAGCTGACCTGGAACCAGGCTTGGATTCAGGTTAGGGAAGTGCTGTGTGGGGAAGGGGGAGCCTTGAGCCCTGAAGGAGCCTGGCCTCAGTCAGGGGGTCTGGTGAGCAGTCAAGCCTGGGGGGTGGTGAGGTGGGTTAAGGGGGTGTAGCCTCTCTGTCCGAGGGTTCCTCAGCCATCTATGGATACTCAGTTCTTCCCCTCTGCCCTGCTCAAGCATCTTTGAAATACTGGCCTTGGCATTTTTTATAAGAGCTTTATTGAGATATAATTTATGTACCATGAAATTCACTCTTCAAGTACATAATTCAATGGTTTTGGTATATTCATACAGTTCTGTAACCATCACCACTGTCTAATTTTGGGTCATTTTCATCACCCCCCAAAAGAGACCCTGTAACCATTAACAGTGACTCCCCATGATTCCGTTCCCCCACTCCCCACCCCAGCCAGCTCAGCTGCTTTCTATCCCTATAGGTTTGCCTGTTCTGGACATTTAGTATGAATGGAATCATATAACATGAGGCCTTTTGCATCTTGCTTCTTTCACTTAGCATCATATTTTCTCATGTACCGGTACTTTGTTTCTTTTTATTGCTCAATGCTATTCCATTGTATGGATATACCACAGTTTATTTATCCATTGATATTGATAGGTTTGTTTTGAAACCACTTTGGAGATCATTTCCAGTGCTCTGGCCCAGGCCAGGAGGGGCAGTGATTCAGAGTGGGGTGGGGGGCTTACTGTGTATAATTCAGAAGCCCAGGCGCACCCTGGCCAGCGTTTGGCTGCAGAGAGTGCGATCCAAAAGCAGAGGCCCTGCAGGGGGGCGGGACCTCACACCTTCGCTGATCCACCCCCTTTCCCGCACCTCCACCCCCAACGCGCTCTCCCCTCCCAGAGCCCTAAGGAGCAGAACGGGAAGTCTTTTCCAGGACCCAACCCAGTTTAGAAAATCTATTTACATGGCAAAGGCCCCGTGGTTTAGGGCGGGGAATTAAAGTTATTAGCAAGTCTTTTCACAGACAAGTGGGGCTCATCGGCCAGCCCCCTCCCCTGCGGAGAGCCTCTCCTCGCTCTCCGAGCCCAGGAGCGGCCCACTGTTTATTAGCACCTGGGTGTGAATTTTCATTAGCACGTCCCTGTTAATAAGAGAGGTCTGGAGATGGGAAGGGGGCGCCTCCCACCACTCCCACGCCCCCACCCCCTTCCTGGGCTGGCCGCACTCACACCCAGCGGGAGGAGGACCAAGCAGCGTCCAGGTAGGTGAGCCCTAGGCGAGTGCTCGCTCTCAGTTCTCTGCTAACCTGTGAGCTAACCCCAGTTAGCAGGGCCATCTTGAGGATGGGCAGTTAGGGAAGGAAGAGGCTAACTAACGCGCCCGTGTGGATATTCAGGGGCAGCGCTGGGACTGGGACGCGGGTGTGACTCTAGGGCCTGCCTGTGTGCTTCCCCGATGGTGCACTGCCTTTGCGACAGCTGAGCAAGGACAGAGGGTGCTGGGTGGCGCCTCACCTCACCTGGGGCTGGTCCAGAGCGGTCTGGGCACCGTCCTGCTAGAAGTGGGAGGAGGGGGAGGATGGCATCAGAGACCTGGCCTGCGGATCCGCCGGCACGCTGGTCGCCGCCAGCCAACAGTGCTGCCCTGCTTTCCACCTTCGAAGCCCAAGGGGTCAGACATATATGGAGCAGCAATTTCAAGTCATTTTAGCCTCAGAGCCACAGGTGAGGCGGGCAGGTGGTGCTTATACCTATTTTACAGATCAGGACGCTGGAGCACAGAAAAAGGTCAAGGAATTTTTCACAAAGCTAGTGCGCGGCTATTGGGGTGGGGACAACGGTGGGTGGTAGTCGACAAATCCGGTCTTTGCCTTAGCCTGGCAGACGAGTGTGTGAGCACGTTGGGGGTGTGAAATAAAGCTCTTAAAGCACATGGGCCACCAGTGCCGTTGCCAGCAGGGACCTGCCACTGCCTGCTGACCACACGTGTTGCTCCCGCCGAGACAGCTGTACTGTGTAGATGCTGATGCTGGACGGGCCAGTGTTTTAAGGAGGGGCAGCTAAGCTGATTGGTCGACATGCAAAACATTTATTCAAGGACACGCCACTTGGGTCATCGTATGAACCCAGGGGCGGAGGGAAGGGCTGGTGGTCATGAGTTGTCTGTATCGGCAGGTGGCGGACTGTCCTGGTAGCAGAGCTGGAGAGCTGGGCTCAGCCGTGGGTGGGCAGGTGGTGCACCTGGAGGAGGGCCGTGCGTTGGCCATGCGTTGCTAAATAAACAGGTCCGTCTGAGGGGCACATGGACGCCCCAGGATTCTGAAACACCCCCTACCTGGAGAACCAGGCTGGCACAGGGCTGGGGAGGGAAGCGAGCCCTAACTGCAAAGCCCCTGTTTATCCCAGGGCGAGGCCAGGGCCACTTTGTCCATTCCCCAGCTCTCCCCCAGGGGCAGACCCTGCATTTGCACAATGCTGAGGGTAAGTGCCTCCTCAACTTTGTACCCCAGGCACTCATTTGCCTCACCCTGGTCCCAACAGTCCCCTGAGAAGACCCAAGCTTCTTGGTGCTGCTCCTAAGGGGCCCTCTCTCCCAGTGGGCAAGGACCTCTTTGGGGGCCACTGGCACAGCCCCAGTGGTGCACCAGCGCTAGTGCCCTGGATCCCCAGCCTAGTGCCACCTGGGCCTCTTCTGCCCATCTTCTGGCACTTTGCCAGCCCTGGTCCTTCTTCCTCCCTCTGTGGGCCCCAGCACCTAAGGCTCCCTGTGAATGCCCCAGCCCTCCTCGCTTCCCCCAAGCACACTAGGAAATGAGGAGGTGGCCTGGCGTTGGCTGCATGTGACTTTGGAAAGGGTGGACAGGGCACCTCCGTTGTCTCGGCCTGTTCAGCATCCCTCCTGCCTTCGTCCCTTGCGGCCTGTCATTTTCTTTTCTCCAGACAGCTCCCCCTTCCTTAGTTTGGGTGGCCATGACCTCCATGCCCCTGCAGGGATGGGCATGTGCGCAGGCTGGTGAGGTCGTCATGGTGAGTGGTTCAGGGATGTGACCACATGCAGGCGGGTGAGGAACAGGCTCAGGACTTTGCTGGAACCATCGAGAAAGGGACACTCACTGTGGGTGCTGTTGGTGGCCGTGGTGCCGCTCAAGCAGAGGGCCTACCTGGAAAGGGAGTCAAAACTGAGAGGCAGGGCTTCCCTGGTGGGTGGCGCAGTGGTTGAGAGTCTGCCTGCCGATGCAGGGGACACGGGTTCGTGCCCCGGTCCGGGCAGATCCCACATGCCGCGGAGAGGCTGGGCCCGTGAGCCACGGCCGCTGAGCCTGCACGTCCGGAGCCTGTGCTCCGCAACGGGAGAGGCCACAACAGTGAGAGGCCCGCGTACCGCAAAAAAAACCCCCCCACACACAAAAAAACTAAGAGGTGGAGAAGGATTCCTGCTCTTATCCAACAGTGGGGTCCAGCCACATGGAAAGCATTACGCCTGGACTTTTACACTACATGAGCCAACAAATTCCCCTTGTTGCTAAAGTTAGTTTGAGGTGGGTTTCTGATACTTGCTGTTGAAAAAGTCCATCAGGATTTGATACAGGCTGTTCCAAGCTGTGTAACCTGAGTGTCAATTTCACTTTCATGTAAAATGGGGGTAATGATATCTATATTTCACAAGGCTTATATGAAAAATACACAGACCACGGTAGATGCCCCGTAAATGTTAGTTCCCCGTCACATTTAGGTGGCCTGTAAGGCCAAGACTATCATCCTAAGTTTTCCTTCCTCATCTCAGAGAGAGCTGCCACCATGCCTACTGTGGAAAAGGATTGTTGTAGAAAGTTGTTTTTGCTGCAGTGTTTTCATTCCCATCCTGGGGAGGGCAAGGGGCAGTGTCTCAGGCGGGGAACTCTTCATCCAGGGGACATTCAGCTATAGTCGGTATCAGCACCATGAGGGCGGTGTCGTGCCAACAAAGAGTGTGTGTGACCCAGGGGAGAAGGTGGATGGGGACACAAAAGCAGCTGCGGTCACAAAACAATGTAAGCGTTTGGCCTTGGTGGGCCGTCTTGGAAGAGGGCCGGAGGCACTAACCACTTGCAGTTCTCAAAGATACCACACGGTGTCCTCGGAGAGGCAGATGTAGGCCTTGAGCTGCAGGGGACTCCTCCACCCAGTTTTCCTGGGAAGGACAGTTTCTAGAAAAGAAAAAGGCACTTCTCCGCCCTCTTCCTGTGCCCCCAGGTCCCCCAGCCTCCTCTAGGGTTCCCAGACCAGAAGGCAAGAGGCAGTAGTGGCACAGTTCCTGCCTGCCTCCTCACCTGCCCCTACTTTGCGTCTCATACCTGTGTGACCTCAGGCAGTCACTCAACCTCTCTGAGCCTCAGCCTCTCCAAACTGATTCCATAAGGTTATGAGACAGCAAAGAGAGGGAAAAGAAGTAGGTGGAGAGAAAAGGAGGCCACACAGTAGCTGGGGTGGACTGGGTGTCTTGCTCATTTGAACAAAGTGTCTCCTGGTCCTATGAGGCAAGTGGTCCTCACAAGGCCTGGGACTCTGGCTGACATCATCGCCTGGGCCCTGCTGGGGGTCTGGACTGGGTGGGAATGAAGGTTACACACCACAGCAGCTTTGGAGTCTGGAGACAATATCGCTGTTTATTTAGGTGACACATCTGCCCGCCTGAGGATTCCGACAAGTGGCTTAGTGGTTGAAGGCCCCCCAAACTGGGCTCTCCCCTTGCTGGCTCTGCAGAGGTCCCAGACTGCAAGGCTAGGCCCCTTAGGCCTACTGAGCTGCAGCCCTTTGTCACTGTGTCTCTTGACCTCACAGCATTCCAGGGCAAAGCCTGCCTGCTGCCAACCTTTTCAGAGAGCCCAGGGCAGCAGCCCTGTCACTTGTTGAGGTTCTCTCTTTGGAGAAGCGAGGAATACCTCTGAAGCCGGGTCCAGTACTCCTGTTCTTTCACCTTGTTCTTCACCAGCTCCCGAAACCTGTGGGCCACACAGTTGATGAGAGGAACCTGCTTTGCGCTACCGTTCCCCCCAACCCCGCCCTGGGCTCCTAGGTCCCCAGGGCAGACCCTGACCACCCTGGGCTGATATAAGAAGCTCTCCAAATGACACATCTGCTTCCTGTCTGTGTTCTCAGGACTCAGCCTGCTGCACAGAAGGCACTCGAAACAGCTTTACTGAAGGAACAATATAGGTCTAGCATCCTAAACTAGGAAATGTACAGTGATACGAGGCATGGTGAATTTACGAACTAAAAGTCTGTTTGCAGGACCAACGTTAAATACATCCGAATGCCAATAGTTACATTTAACAAACATTCCTTGAGCATCTACTAGCCATCAGCACTGGTGGACGTGTTGGAAAGATCAAAGTGACTAAAACAGCCGCCCCTCCCCCCAGTTTAGTAAGAGGGATGAGAGGAAAAGAACATTTGTAACAGGAGGCATTTGAGAGCTATAGAGGTAAAGTGCAGAGAGCAGCACTCCCTGCTTGGGGAGTGCTCTCAGAAGTTAAGATTTTTGAGTTGAGTTTTTTAAAAAAAAATAATAGGTTTTTTAAAAATAACAAATAAATGCATAGTCAGTGTGGAAGAATCAGAGAAGCCCAGGGTCTCCCCTCATTCTGCACGTCGAGCTGGCCACAGCAAGCAGGCAGGAGGAGGCCTTCATTCTGGGGAGAGGATGCAGGCTGCTGCCAGCTTTCTGCCTCTGGTTCCTGAGTGAGCGACGTTTTAAAAAATGTTTAAAAGCTTAGGGCAAACGGGAGAAGGGACCCTTTTGTGGGGAAAGACAGGGACTGCAGTTTTTTGCGGCTCTGCCTATGGGACAGTCACATGGAGATGTCTGGTACACAGTGCATTAAAGCATTTTTTTCCTTTAACTTAAAGAAGTAACCTATGCTTTGCTTTAAAAAAAAAAAAATCAAGGATACAAGTGAGTATACAATTAAATCTCCTTCTCACCTCAGATCCTTATTTTCTGTTCCCAAAGCAACTGTAATTAACAACTCCTTATAAATCCTTGAATACTGTTCATACACACAAGTACAGACATGCATATAATCTTCTTTAAAATTTAAATGGAAGTGTGCAACACACTGTTGTGCTGTCTGCCTTTTTCACTGAAAATGTATCCTAGCAGTTGCTTCCAGGAGGCACTCAGATCTGCCTCATTCTCTTTCCCTATTGATGACGCTTGGAGATTCCAGTATGCAGTGTGTGTGTGTATATATGTGTGTTGCGGGGGGAGCGGATGGGCAGGGGGCAGGCAGAGGCTATGCAGGTTAGAAACTCAGGCCTTGGCCCCTCACTGCTTGTGTGTAAACCCAGCTACTTCACTTATAAGGTGCTGACCCTGGACGGGCAATTTGACCTCTGTCTTCCTCGCTGAACTGTGGGGATGATAATAATCATAGTAAGAAACAAGATATGCCACAAAGTACTTAGCATAGTACCTGGCACACAGTAGGTGCTCAGTAAAGGTTAATTGTTTTTCATTTTTTAAAATTGAAGGATAGTTGATTTACAATGTTGTGTTAATGACTGCTGTACAGCAAAGTGAATCAGTTATACATATATATATATATATATACATTCTTTTTTTAAATATTCTTTTCCATTATGGTTTATCACAGGATATTTTTTTAAAATATTTATTTATTTATTTAGGCTGCCCCGGGTCTTAATTGCATAACGCTGACTTCTTAGTTGCAACATGCATGTGGGATCTAGTTCCTGCAGGAATCGAACCTGGGCCCCGTGCATTGGAAGTGCGGAGTCTTACCCACTGGACCGCCAGGGAAGTCCCTATCATAGGATACCTGAATATAGGTCTCTGTGCTATATAGTAGAACCTTGCTGTTTATCCATTCTATATATAAAAGCTTACATCTGCTCACCCCAACCTCCCACTCCATCCCTCCCTCAACCCACTCCCCCTTGGCAACCACCAATCTGTTCTCTATGTCCGTGATTCTGTTTCTGTTTCATAGGTAGGTTCATTTGTGTCATATTTTAGATTCCACATATAAGTGATATCATATGGTATTTGTCTTTCTCTTTCTGACTTACTTCACTTAGTATGATAATCTCTAGTTGCATCCACGTTGCTGCAAATGGCATTATTTTGTTCTTTTTTATGACTGAGTAGTATTTCATTGTATATAGGTACCACATCTTCTTTACCCATTCATCTATCGATGGACATTTAGGTGGTTTCCATGTCTTGGCTATTGGGAATAGTGCTGCTATGAACATGGGGGTGCATGTATCATTTTGAATTATAGTTTTGTCCAGATATATGCCCAGGAGTGGGACTGCTGGATCATATGGTAATTCTATTTTTAGTTTTCTGAGGAACCTCCAGACTGTTGGCTGCACCAATTTACATTCTCACCAACAGTGTAGGAGAGTTCCAGTAAAAGTTAATTATAATAATACTATTGCTGCTGCTAAGTAAGTGGAAGTAAAATTGCTGGGCAGAGGGGTCAGGACAACATGGAATCAGTGAGCGACCAGCCAGGAGGCAGAGCATAGATGGAACTAGGGCAAGTTTTAAAAGGAGGACTGAAAATAAAGTCATTAATCTGTTCAAAGAAGATGTGGGTGACTTTTAAAATATAATGTTGGAGTGTAGAAGGGCTTCCTCTATGATCTAGTAATAAATAATGGCTAACCTTTACTGAATGTGCCAGGCAATGTCCTATGAGGAGAGAGGACTGTCACTGTTTTACATATGAGGACACTGAGGTCTGACCTGTCACACAGCTAGAGGCTCTCGTCTACCCCTCATGCATTGCACCCTGCATTTGAGGCTCTTTACAACCGCCCCTCAGCAAAGCCTAAGGGAGAAGATGGAAAAATACCAAACTTCTGTTTGGCTAAACAAGCAACCAAAATTACTCCTATCCAAAGACAATGCAGGAAAAATTATTCACAACATATTAACAAAGAACTCTTAAAATCAAAAGAAAATGAACTCACCCCTAAGAAAAAGACCCAGGTGGGGTCACAGAAGGAGAGAGACATACAGTAGATGTAGCACATAGATGCTCAACCTTGTTAATTTCCAAATTAAAATAGTAATGAGCTATCAATTTTTATCCCTCATTTCTTGGCCAGTATGGGGAAGGGGTGAGTGTGCAGAGTGAATCCACCGTCTCTGGAGGGCTGGTGGGTACAACTATCCCAGTTCAAACATGCCTACCCCGTAACTCTGAAAGTCCACCTCTAATTTACCCTACAGAAATACTAGGAAAAACTCACAAAAATGACTGGTTGAGGATATTGTCTGGGAAAGTGGGGCCAGAGTAACACCCATGGTGAGTCTGCAGTGGGCTGGGGTGCAGATGGGAAAAAAGGACACAGGAGTGGGGTGAGGACTGATTGCTGGGAGCCGTGCTCTGGGGGGAGGAGAAATAAGGCGGCTGCAGAACTGGGAAGGCGCTTGCTTGTTTTCTAACATGGGAATGTGGTCGGGACACATGCCTGTGATTAGGACAGTGGAGGGGAAGAGGTCACCAACCAGATGGACAATAAGGTCTGGGTGTCCTGGGGGAGGAGATGGCCTTGGGTATGAGCAGGATGCCTCTTTCTCTGCATCAGGAGGGAGACAGGGGGTGGGGGTGACCCAGGAGACCCGGGTGAGAGGGCAGCCAAGGAACTGGCATGCTCTGGGAAGTGGGAGGTGAGGTTATCCACCAACAGCCAGGGCAGGGGTGGTGGTAGCCGCCTGCCATGTGGTACCAGCACATCTGCAGTGTGCTTCCCCTTGGTAGTCAGTGCTCAGCGGTGAGGAGGGACAGGGGAGGCTGCCTGTTCATGTGAGGCTGGGCGCTGACTGTCAGGTGCCCCCTGGGGAAAGCCCTCTCTGGAGACTGAGACAACCTCCCTCCACCATCAGCAAGGAAAGGGTTTTCCTTCCCGTGATGGCACAACAAATGTGACTGCTGTCTATTGTTTTGAAGCAATGTGTGTGCATACATTTCCAAAAAGATGGACTGTCCATCTGCAAAGAGGGAGAGGAGACGGAACATCTGTAAGGCCTCCCACAAAACCTCTGAATTCCAGTAGCCTGATGGCATGTGCACATTTGGGATCTATGAGTCTATAAATAATTTTCCAGGGATTCGTCCCCTTGTTTCTCAAGAAAGGCAAAGGAAGGTTAGGATAGGCCCACAGTTTCCCTCCCAGGGATAGTAAAAACGGGGGTGGGGTGGGGTGGGAGGGGATTCCTCCTCCACCCTCAAGGGAAATGTCACCTGGTGTCCATACAGGGCCTGCCGACCCCCTCGCCAAGGGGGCGTGTGCCCTGTGGAGCTGGGACTGTTGGGTCAGCCCAGAAGCCCACCTTCTGCTTGGCCACAGGGAACAAAGGGGGCACGGGGGAGAGAGAGACAGAGAGAGGCATTTTGTTTCTGTCGGCTTCCTGTGTCCTGAAATTTCTGTCTTGTGATCAGAAGTCTGACCCAGCTGAGATGGCAGATACTACAACAGGGAGCGGAGCCAGATAGAAATGGTGCCCTGGAGGCCCAGGCTGGATGGGAGCAGAAGCCAGGCCTGCGGAGGGGGTGGAGTGGGGGGCACATTGGGTGCTATCTGGGCTCCTTTCAAAGTCCTAAAGGCAGGCTTCTTCACACTGGCTATTTATAAAAGTCCCAAGTGCAGGTTTTGCAAAAACAATTTGTACAGACTATCGGGAGTTTGAAACTCTGAATCCATTGCCTTAAAGTTTCACCTAGTTTTAGGGCCAATGGAAACTGTTTCAGACAAAAGGAGTAAATAGAGAGAAAAAAAAAAGATAAGATTAAAATCCTCTGACATATATGGTTATGTGTGAGAAACGATAGTAAAATGTAAATGACAATCTAGGTTGTGGGTATGTGGATGTTTACTGACTTTTTTCAAAGCTGCTGTATATTTAACATAATAAAATGTTGGAGGCGGGGTATTCTTTGGAAGAGCCCCAGGTGTCAGACCTCAGAGCGAGCAGAACAGGAAGAGCCTTCTTTAAATCAGTGTTTCCTAATTATCTCTGGGACCCAATTCAGAAAATGGGTTGCCGTGAGGGATATGATTTGAATACTGTGATCAGGCCGAAGTAAATGTCCCCTCAAGCTAGGCCTGCCCCAACCGCACAGTGCAGCCCCTCCCGGCTCCTGCTGTGGGTCCCCGGAGCCAGGGAGCACTTTCTTGAGCTCTTTCCCTCCCCAAGCTCCCACTGCCCGTTTAGCCCCAGCCTTGTCCCTGGCCCCCAGCGCCCCACTTGGTCAGCCCTGCTGACTCCAGCCCTCCTCCCTGCAGAAGGTTCCCTGGGAGGCAGTCCCCTCCACCCGACCCGGCCTCTGGGGTCCCTCCCGGGGAGGGGTTGGGGTGTGGGACCTAGGAGCTAAGCTGTGTTGACAGGGAAGAGAGACAGTTGGGAAGGGGGAACTGGAGGGGTCCCTCCCAATTCCCACTGGGGGCCAGGATAGGTCTCTGGGGTTCCAGAGACTGGAGGAGGTCAGGGCAGAAGGGACTGTGTTCTCATGAGAGCAGACCCAACCATAGTGGGGTGGGGAAGGATATTATAGACACCTTTCCCACGGAAATTACATAGACATTAAAAACCACTGTGACAAGGAAGTTTTTCTTAAAATTAAAAAGTCATTAAGTTGTATTCTGGAGTGACATAAAGCCAGATTAAAAAAGTGAACACGATCTCAACTTAGTAAAAATGCTAAGGATAAAACCTTAAGGATATGTACTAACACATGAATGGCAGTGCTGGGATTTGGGGTGATGGGTTGTGGGTTATTTAAATTTTCTTCTTTGTATTGTCCTGTTTCCCAAATTTTACAAGTGTATATATATATATATATATATATATATATATATATATTTATTTATTTATTTATATCTCAGAAATAATAACATTTTTTACAGTGGGGAATTGCTCTGTTATGGTAGTAGTTCTACATGTGAAGCAACCTTATTGGGCTAATAGCAGAGTTCAGCAGGTGTCTGAGTGGTAACGTCCACCTGGCACCCTGGTTGAGGGCGGGAAATGTCAGTTAGGGGCTGAAGTGTCCTGAGTTGCTTGGGCCCTCGGCTGCCAGCCAGGAGGTAAGCTGCCCAGAGCTGGAGCTGCTGGCCTGTGATCCATTCCCACAAGGAGGGCAGCCAGTTGGCTTTTGGGTGAAGTGGAGAGGCTCACCCTTCCTAGGCCAGTAAAAGGAGGGGGTTCCACAGAAAGGACAGAAATGGTAACACGCTCATTAAATAAGTTCTCTGGTATAAGCCTCATCAAACAAGAGTACCAGAATAAGCCTCAAATAAGCCTCATCAAAGCCTCAAATAAGCCTCATCAAACAAGAGTACCAGAAAACTCCACACCATGACCTCCAACCCAGGAGAACGGCCCCACTACAGCCATGATCAAGCCTCACACTCTTGACTTTTTTTTAAAACCAGTATTTGAAATTTTCCAAAATCATGCACATGTTTGATAGAAAAGCCGCAAAGAGGAAAAATACAAAGAAAAGAATCACACATGCTTCATTACCCAAATATAGCTACTGTTACTAGTGGTGTGTACATTTCTAGTGTTCTTTTACTCAAAATCAGGATTCTACTGTAAATAATATAATCTCTCTCCAGCTTTTATTTAGAAAAATTTCAAACCTATAGAAAAGTTGCAAGTAGCACAACGAGCCTTCACCTAGACTCACCAGTTAGCATTTCCTCTCCCTCTCTTTCTCCCTCTCTATATTTTCCTGAGTTTCAGCAGTTGTTAACATTTTCTCTTTCTTTCTGTCTCTCTCTACAAATGTTTTCTTAGACCACTTGAAAGTAAGTTGTAGACATCATAATACTTGACCCTTAAATTCTTCAGCTGCATCTCTTAAGGACAAGTCAAATCATCAAGGGTCAAAATAAGAAACTTCCAGGTGAGGGATAGCTGAGCATTCTTGGTAAATCTTTAATCAGGGGAAATGTCAACTGACCCCTTCTTCACTGTCCTCCTCCCCCAAGTCCCATGGACCATATTCCCCTCCTGGTGGGTGGGCATGCTTCCCCCCATGAGGTACTGGAAGCTGCCTGAGCAACAGGCCACAACCCAGGGAGGAACTGAATGCGGCGGTAAATGTAGTCACGGAGGAGAGCTGTGGTGCCCCCTCGTGGTGATATGTACAATCCTCCCAGGCATGAACTTGAACTCAGAGGGGACCCATCACCATTTTTGTACCTACCATTTACTGAGCGACCACCCTGTGCCTAGCACTTTACGTGCATTTTCTCACTGAATACCTACAAAGCCTGGAGAACAGGTATCATCAAAATGTCCAGAACACAGTCTGGCACGTAGTAGGTGCTCAATAAATATTTTTGAATGACTAAGGAAACTGAGGCCTTGAGAGGCTAAGTAACTCACCCAACGTCTCCCCCAGTTAGTAAGTGATAGAGTCATAACTCAAATCTGGGACTTCCCTGGTGGTACAGTGGATAAGACTCCGCGCTCCTGATGCAGGGGGCCCAGGTTCAATCCCTGGTCAGGGAACTAGATCCCATGTGCATGCTGCAACTAAGAGTTCACATGCCAGAACTAAGGAGCCAGTGAGCCACAACTAAGGAGCCAGCGAGCTGCAACTAAGGAGCCCACCTGCAGCAACTAAGACCCAGTGCAACCAAAAGAACCCTCAGATCTGAGTATCTTAGCCATTTCACTTCGTTCCTCGAGGGACACTGAGACCCTGTCAGGGAAAGCCCACCAAAGCGCCCCAGCTCTGTAGTGGCAGGTGGTGTGAGAGTCCAGGGCTCCACTGACAACCCTCTTCCACCTGACAGGTATGGTCAGATCATGGCAGAAATTGTCAATAAGAATGTGAAAACCCCTAGAAGTTTGTTGTGGATGGATTAGAAGAGACCCCTGCTTCCCCAGAATGTACTGAGTACCATTAATGATGCTTTTATAGGAGGAAGGAACACAAGCAGAGTCCCTGTGAGGCTGGGGTTTACAGAAAGGGGAAGAGAAAAGATGTATCACATAATCGTTTACCTGGATGACAGAGGGAGGAAAGGGGTCTTAGACTAGGGGCTGGCAAACATCTTCTATAAAGGGCCAAATAGTAAATGATTTAGACTTTATGGGTCATAGGGTCTCTGTTGCAGCTGTTCAACTCTGCTGTTGAAGCACTTACATAAGTAGATGAGATATAAAGCAGTGGGTATGATGTGTTCCAGTGAAACTTTATTTACAAAAACAGGCAGTGGGCCAAATTTGGCTGTAGTTTGCCAGCCCCTGTCTTAGATGACTGTATCTGATAATCCAAATATACTTAAAAAAAAATTGAGAAAGCAAAAAGAAAAGACAGTCTTGACAGAAGAAAACACCAACTTGCAGCCCTTCTTTTCTTACCAGCCTGAATTCATTACTCCTTTTCTACCAGTCTGAATGGGATTTGAATGCCGAAAGGATCTTATCATCAAGCAAACCACTATTCCTTAGTCCAGAGACAACCCCAGGTGCAGGGAGGAGATAGAGACCCAGAACTCTACCTCTTTTGGAAGAAATTCTCGCATCTTTCCTCCAAGGGCAACACCTGGGGGAAAGTTGTGTCATCCAACACATTAGCTTGAGGAATGGTGCAATTTCTTGAGATTTGTTCCAGGAGTGGGTAGGCCTCGAAATTAAAATAGAAAATAGAATTTGGGATGTCTTTGGCTTGGCTGGCAGATCCAATTTCATCTGGATGGTCTCCTGGGATGAAACAGGAACATCGTGTTCTGTTATAGTGATCCCTTTCTCTGTGGCCTTGTAGTCTGGGCGGGCATGAGGGGCCACTCTCTGCTTACAAAGCTGGGGTCACTGGGGTTGAGCTGTGAGGGGCTCACTTGATCTGGAGGAACAGGGGCCCAGAGAGGAGACCTTGTCCGGCATTTTATCTAAGTGCCAAGTGAGGACTCAGCGGTGGTGTCCTGCTGTCCTGTGGTGGATGGGATGAGGCGTGGGGAGGAGACTGGGTGGGGTCACCCTATGCTTTCTAAGAGGACTGAGAAATTCAGGGAAACGGTCAGCAGGCCACAGGTCTGGGCAGCAGCCCTCACGATCCCCCTTCCGTACCTCGGAGCAGGAAACACGGGTGGTATAAAGACACGACAAATACTGGCTTCCAGGGGACCGCCAGGTGGTAGGACCTTGGGGGAGCAAAGGCGCAGACAATCTGCGGCTTGGCCACATCCATGAGGTGCACAGAGCCATTGCTGGAAAAGGTCAGCACCTGGGAAGCAAAGAGATGGTGAATGGGGACTTCTCCACTCTGTCACTCACCTCCGTGTGAAATAAGAACAGCTAGAAATAAAAAACAAACAGGGAATTTTTTCACTCTTGGCACCCAGCCTCTGGCTCCAGCCATACCATTCAGGGGACAGCAGCAATGTGCGTGTTTGCTCCTATGGAGCCTCCAGCAACAGCCGGCTGGCCCCAGGGCTGTGTCTGTTCCTGGCCCGTCCTTCCCCCTTGGCCCTGCTTCTCTTGCTACTTCCCCCTCCATGCGGCCAGGATTCAGTTCTGCATCTGTGCCATACCCTTTCCTCCCACCTCCTTGGGGACCGTTCAAGCCAACGGCCGCTCCTGCCCTGGGTTGGAGCTGAGGCCTCTCTCCTGCTTGGGCTCTTTCCTCTCTGTAGGTGAACATACTAAACTCACCGCCATCTTTTTAACATCTTTTTTTTTTTGCGGTACGCAGGCCTCTCAGTGTTGCGGCCTCTCCCGTTGCGGAGCACAGGCTCTGGATGCGCAGGCTCAGCGGCCATGGCTCACAGGACCAGCCGCTCCGCGGCATGTGGGATCCTCCCGGACCGGGGCACGAACCCGGTCCCCTGCATCGGCAAGCGGACTCTCAACCACTGCGCCACCAGGGAAGCCCCTCACCACCATCTTTAAAACCCCCCTTGACCCTACATCCTCTTCCCGCTGCCACACACTCAGACGTCTGAGAGAGCCTCTCCTCGCCCTCCCTGCACCCCGACCTCCCCTGCTGTCCCCCTTGCCATGGACACTGGTCTCCACAAAGTACTCGGTTTCTCTTCAGCACAGGACACTGTGCTCTTGCTTTCTTCCAGTCCTTCTCCCTGAGCCGCCAGGAGCCCCCTCCTGGTTTTCCTGGGGCGCCCCTGTCCATCACTTCGTGAGCTCATTTTCCCCGTCCCGGAAGACTTACAGTGTAAGTGATGGTAGTGCCCCTGGGAGCCTCTTCTATACGCACCCACTCGCAATGGCCAGCCGTGCTGCTCCCCACGGCTTTAACTACCGCTAACCGGTTGCTGAGCACAGAATCTACTCTTTCAGCCCTGGACTCTCTCAGAGCCTCCTCTGGGGGTCCTGTAGGCCCCTCACTCCCGGCAGGGCCACACAGGGAATCACAGACTTTCCCTCCAGGCCTGTGTTTCCTTCAGTGGCCCTGTAGGAATTAGAGAATCAGCTCCACAAGCCGCGAGCAGCCTCAGCGCCTCCCTGTCCTCTGGCTGCAGCCCAGGCAGCCCTGAGCTGTGGGCCCGTCTCCTCACTAACACCGCTCCACTCGCCGCCCTTCCCTGGACACAGTTGGAGCTCCCTGGCTCCAACTCCCCTCTAAGCTTCAAGCTGCATCCCAGACAAGGGCCCCTGTGCCCCCAGCCCCCAGTCTCTTCCCTCTCCACACCCCACAGGAGTCTGATCCTGCAGTTCCTTGAACTTCCTGCCGGCCTGGGACACAGTGTTCTCTCGCCTCCATGGTGCTGCCCTCTTGGTGCCCGTGGCTCAGCTCACTGTCCATCACTTCCTCCCCACCGGCCTCTGCAGGTTGAGTTAGGAGGCCCCTCTCTCCGTTGCACAGTATCCTTTGCATGATATATCACAGCCTTTTACAGGTTCTAGGGCAACTGCTTGGGGGCTTGCCTGTCTTCCCAACTCAACTGTGAGCTCCACGAGGGCAGGTGCTTTCTCCTTCATGTCTGTGCCCAAAGCTAGTCTAGTGCCCAGCACACGATAGGCCTTCAACAAATATTGGGTTGGCCAAAAAGTTCGTTCGGGTTTTCCCTAAGGATGGGACAAAAATCCGAACGAACTTTTTGGCCAGCCCAGTATTTTTGGAAGGAATAAAGAATACATTCACTAAAGAGGAACGAGGGGCCTGAGGAACCTACCATGCCGGGTAAGGCTTGGACTGGGGCCACTGCACAGATGGCTTCATCCAGGTGCTTCACAGGCCTATAGGAAACAAGACACACAGACATCCAGACTTGAAGACTTTTCAAGTTTTGCTATCCTCTCCTAGGCATATATCCTGGAGAAATTCTTGTCTATAAGCATCAGGAGGTATGTCAGAGATGTTCACAGTAGTGAAAACTGGGAACAATCTAAATAAATCACTGGTAGGAGAATGCTTAAGTAATTGTGTTACATTATACAATGGGATACAATATAGCAACGAAAATAAAAGAGCTGGAGCTACATACAACATGTATGGCTCTCATGAACCACATCACAAAGCAAGTTACAGAATAAATAGCATTGAAAAACAAGTTGGAGAATATACATAATATGATTCCACTTACAGGCCCCCTAAAATATGCACAGCTAAACAATATATTGCTTGGAGATACAGTCATATGGATGTGGTTAGTTCTTAAAGGAAAACAAATGATGAATTTAGGAAAACATAAATAAATAAGTAAATTTAAAAAAAAAGAAAAAAGGGACTTCCCTGGTGGCCCAGTGGTTAAGAATCCGCCTGCCAGTGCAGGGGACACGGGTTCAATCCCTGGTCCAGGAAGATCCCACATGCTGCGGAGCAACTAAGTCCGTGCACCACAACTACTAAGCCTGCGCTCTAGAGCCCGTGAGCCACAACTACTGAGCCCACGTGCCACAACTCCTGAGCCCACACGCCTAGAGCCTGTGTTCTGCAACAAGGGAAGCTACCGCAATGAGGAATGCGCACACGGCAACAAAGAGTAGCCCCCGCTCACCGCGACTAGAGAAAGCCTGTGCACAGCAATGAAGACCCAGTATAGCCAAAATAAAGTAAAAAAAAAAACAAAAAAAACAAGCAATGTGGTAGATTGAAAAAAAAAAGCAGACATAATATTTGGCAGTAACTCCCACTAAAATGGTGGAGTCTATTTTTCTGCTGCTTAAATGTGGGTGTGGCCAGGTGACATGCTTTGTCCAGTGTCAGAGGCTTGGAAAGCATCAGTGAACCTCGCTGGCAGGTGGGTGCCCTCAGGCTACCAGGTGACGGAGCCTGAGATGGCCTGCAGGAGAGGCCGAAAGGAAGAGCGCCCCGGCCAACAGCTGCCAACTGCCTGGTATGTGAGTGAGGCCGGCTTAGACATCCAGCCCCTAACCGAGCTGCCAGCTGCCCAAAGGCACCTGTGAGAGCCAAGGCGAGACCAGCCCATAGTGCTGACCTACTGCATCAGAGACTAAACGCTGACAGTTTTCTTAAGCCATTAAGTTGTGGAGTGGTTTGTTATATGTAGCAATAGATAATTAAAAAGTGGTTAACTTGGAGGAGGAGAGAGAAGGATGTGATCAGGGAGAAGCACACAGAGAGCCTTAACTGAATTGGTGATGATCTATTTCTTAAGCTCGGTGATGGGTACAGTGGAGTTCTCACCCTCCCCCATACGTATGCTAAATACACCCCCTCACACATATTGTACAGATCATTTGCCTGCATAAACCAGTTCACAATTTAAAAGAGAGAGAGAGACCCTTGGAGAAACTGATAAAAAACTTTTGGCAGAAATGACCCTCTTCCTGGTCATGTGGGATATGAAAGATATCATTTGTGCCATCATACAATTTATATATATATACACCCACATGTAAAAGACATTGGTGAGCTTGAGAAGCTCACTGGGAAAGTGATGACTAGAGAGAAAGTGGACTCTAGGCTGAGAGATTGTCAGTTTTTTACCATTAAATAGCATCATCTGTCTGGCAGATCATGTACCCACCCTGCCCTCAAGCCACTGACCTCTCCACCAGCACACTGAGGGTGGGTCCTTGGGTCCCCGTGGCTGCCACCAGTTGGAGAGAAGCATCTGTACACAGTACCACACATTTCATTTGGGATTTCACTGGCCCCTCGGGATACATGTTCTGTCCTTCGTGGACTAAGAAGTATTTCAGGAAGTGAATGCTTTGGCAGAAACATCTTTCAGGAAGAGCGATGACCCCAAGAGAGAGTCCTGGAGAACGTAACGGCACAAGCAGGTCAGAAAAGGGGGAAGAGGGAGGCAGCCATGGGCGCAGGGTCTGTGACCAGCAAGAGTGTGAGGGACGTGAGGGCAAAACCAAGCAATGAGCATCCCCCGAGGGTGAAGGCAAGAAACCCCAATGTCCAAGGGGAGCCCCCTTCAGGGGGACCCCTTCTAAGTATTTGGGGGAACCAGACCCATGGAGGGGGGCAGGGTCAGCACTGGAGCGGAGGGAAGGAAGCTACAACGCAGCCAGGTACTGACTCTAGCCATCAAATGTGTATCAGAGGGACGGCGGTATTAGGCAGCGGTGGGGCTCACCTTTGGCTAGGTCCCACAGTGTGAGCACACCATCCTCGCAGGCCAGCACCAGGTAGGAGCAGCAGCAGCTGAGCTGAGACACCGCAATGGGTGCAGCACAGGGCCACACGCCCTCGGGATCTAGTGGGGAGGACACCATTCACCAGGCTGCCCCCGGACCCCGCCCCACCCATCACCTCCACCTGGACAACATGAGACCCAGACTAGTCTGCCTGTCTGGACTCACCATCTCTCTCCTCTCTGTGCAATGCTGTCTCCTTCCTCAGGATAATATATATAACAACGAGTTACACCATTATTATACTACAGCTGACATTGAGTACTTACTAGGTGCTAAACAGCGTGGTAGGCACTTTAATGCATCATTTCATTTAATTCTCACAAGGATCCTATGAGGTGGGTCCTGTTAGTACCCCTGTCTTACAGATGAGGAGACTGAAGCAGAGAAGTAAGTGACTTGCCCAAGGTCATATAAGCCTGGTCAGTACAGAAGTTGAGATGAGAAGCCAGGTCGCCTGGGAGAGGGATGGAAGGAAAGAAATTCTTCCCTTGTGAGTTTTGTTTTGTTTTTTGTTTTTTGTTTTTTTGTGTGGTACGTGGGCCTCCCTCTGTTGTGGCCTCTCCCGTTGTGGAGCACAGGCTCCGGACGTGCAGGCTCAGCGGCCATGGCTCACGGGCCCAGCCGCTCCGCGGCATGTGGGATCTTCCCGGACCGGGGCACGAACCTGTGTCCCCTGCATCGGCAGGCGGACTCTCAACCACTGCGCCACCAGGGAAGCCCCCTTGTGAGTTTTTAAACTTTACTTCTGAGATATAACTCTGAAGTACAACATAGTGTTGTACTTCAAGGAATTCTCACAAAAGTGAACTTGCTCATGTAACTGCTTCCATGAGTTTGTAAAAAACAAACCACCACCACCCATATTTCCTAAGTGCCTTTCGATTTCAAAGAGCTTTCACATACAGAAACTCTGAACTTTGCTATTCACGACAAATGCATGCAGTGGCTAACAATGGTGTAATTGAGTAGTTTTCTGTTTTGGATGAGAAAATGGGATTGGGGTGTGAAGTGACTGGCCTGAGACTACACAGTTCGCAGATAGTTGTGCTGGGACGGGCCCTCTGGTGCCAAGCCCACCTTCTTTTTACCTTCGTTGTCTAAGGAGCCCTGTGGACCTGATGGGGCTCTGTCCCTATGGACCTGTCATCTTTAAGAAACATGACAGTTCAGAGACAGAGCCTTGGGGTCACATGACAGCTGCCAAGCCACCCACTCTGCCTGCACAGCTCTGGTCCCCTAAAGCCACGCTGCTGTGTCAGTCACGTGCTCTCAGCTAAGCTGAAGAAGGACATGTTCTCAGAGCCCTGAGCTTAGGCCACTCCCATCTCGGCAGTAAAGTACCAACTTTATCCTTCAGCGTTCGGTTAAGTGAATAGAGGAAGAAGTTGTGACTTCCAGTCCAGTGTACGCCAATGACACAGGCTACCCCTGGGAAAGAAGAGAGGAAATGAGCATTACATAAGGAGTCTGGGTGGCCTTTGGTTTGTGTGAAGGGATTTGCCCAAGAGGAAGTCAGTTGGAAATGGTTCATTCTAATGGGCAGCACCCAACTGAAGGGTGAGCTTCCAGATGAGGGTCTGGGCACCCCCCAGGAGGGCTGTTCCTAGGGCCAAGTCGCCTTCCTGTGCAGGGAGTGCAGGGAGGATGGTCACAACTGTCCCTCAGCTGCTTTCACATCTCCTAGATAATTCATGTCCACTTGGCTGTCAGTGTTTTAAATAACATTTTCTACAAAAGGAATTCATATCCAGAAGCAGCCTGGCAGGACGTGTGTGCACACTGTCCTCTGTGGCAGCTCACTCCCTGAAGACAGTGCCAGCCTCCATATCAGGGAATCTGGGCTCAGGGGTCACAGGTCCAACCAGAAACCATTAAGCTGCAGCTGGCAGCCGACTTTCCACCTCATTCCCTCCCAGCAGGCAGGGTGTGCTGTGCAGAACTTCTCTAGGAGGGCTTGCCAAGCATTCCCCCAAGCTGACAACCTGCTTCACGTTCATTTACCTGGGGGGCTCTTAACTTCCACTGGCATTGCAATTATGCAGCTAGGAAGGAGGAAGTGGAACGTGGCCATACTGGGAAAGAAAGAGACACTGGTCAGAGCCATGGCAGACTCCTTGGCAAGGAGAAATGCTGGCAGAGTCTTGGTAGTAAGACCAGAAATGGGTAGTTCAGATGGACCTTCCCAGGAGTTCAGGGCCATGAGGCAAATCACATTCTATGTGCTGGTCCTGGTGAGGGCAGGGTAGGTAGAGCGGCGGAAGTTATTCCCAGGCCGGGAACAGCACCCAGCGTGGGCAGATCCCTTCCCCAAGGGATCTTGGGGAAGATCCCTTAATGCCAGACTTGGGTGAAGTGCATAAATGCTCCTATCCTGGGAGCAGTACAACCAGTGGTGTGCTGATAAGTTGGCACTCTTAAAAAAAACCAAAAAAACCCTGATTTCCTGATTTATAGGGTTCGTAGCTTTTTGTGGTATAAATATTCCCACTATGGACAGTTACCAGTGGTTTAATGACTGGCTTGCAAAATTCCTAAATACCTTGCTGGGCAGCACAGCACTGAACCTTACTGAGTTCCAGTTCAGGCCTCAGGTAGTTTCTGTTAGGGCCTAGTCCTGGGACTTTGTGTGAAGTGAGAAAATTCAAGGCCCACTTGACGGCAAGATGAGAGGTTTCACTTCCCACGTGAAGCAAGGACATCCCTGAGACCCACAGTAGCTGTGAGGAGAGCTGGTTCCTGAACCTGCTCCACCAGATACTTCAAGGACTTGGGCTCAGTTTTTACAATCACTGAGGCCTACCTGCTGACCGAGATTAGAAAGTAACATTTTAATAACTACACATTAATGTATTACATTTAGAAAGACTGGATGCAAATGGAGAAAAATATTAATAGTGGTGACTTTTATTTCCCTCTTGAGGATCATCTGTGCTGTCTAGATAATCAGGAAAACAATTTTTTTTAAGGAGACGCTATCATACAAAAAATTATAAAATAGGGAGCTCCCTGGTGGTCCAGTGGTTAGGATTCGGTGCCTTCACTGCCGTGGCCCGGGTTCAATACCTGGTCAAGGAACTGACATCCTGCCAGCCACGTGGTGTGGCCAAAAAAAAAAAAAAATTCTAAAATAAACTCTACTTCTCATCTCCATAGATGTCTATGCCTTCTTTAAAATCTGTTATCAGCCTTTGTTTGAGCTATATTTAAACAATCTCCATACAACTTTTTTCTAAGGAATTTTTTCTTTTTTAAAAAAATTTAATTAACGTATTTATGGCTGCGTTGGGTCTTCGTTGCTGTGCGCGGGCTTTCTCTAGTTGCGGTGAGCGGGGGTTGTTCTTCATTGTGGTGTGCAGGCTTCTCATTGCGGTGGCTTCTCTTGTTGCGGAGCATGGGCTCCACGTGTGTGAGCTCTCTAGTTGTGGCGCACGGGCTTAGTTGCTCCGCAGCATGTGGGGTCCTCCTGGCCGGCCCAGGGCTCGAACCCGTGTCCCCTGCATTGGCAGGCAGATTCTCAACTGCTGCACCACCAGGGAAGTCCCTCCATACAACTTTTCAAAAGACACTCAGAAAAGTCCCCCAAACCATTGAGAGCTTTGGGACCTTGAATTAATTCAGGTCCTTGGGCTGATTCCTGCGTGCGCCCAGGGAGGAGAAGCTCCCAGGGCGGAGGCATTCTAGCTGGGCCCCTCCATGGCTCACCTGAGCAGCTCCTCCTCCCACTCCCCATCCAGGTACTTCCTGAAGGTGTCGTTGAAGATTGCCGCCTGCCGCTCCCACTGACTGTCCTTGATGAAGTGATTCTGCCCAGAGCCCAGCCCACAGCAATCCTCTATCTTTGCAAAGACTTCCAGGGGGCTTTTAAATGTGGTACCTAGGTTGAAAATATTCCAGAATTGGTCAAACCATCTGACTTCCTCCTTCCTGATTTCCCCCTTCTCCTCCATGCTTCCCAATTTCCTGCAGAATCCCTCGTCCTCAGAAATCTGTTCTTGCTTTGCCCAGGTGTTCAGTCCTCTTCCCAGCCTCTCCTACTCCACCAGCTCACGGAGCACAGGCAAAGGGCAGCTGCTCTCCTCCTCCCACTTCTCCATCTCCATCCCGCCGCCATTTCCTGTTTCCAGACTACAGAATCTCCAGAGGCCAAGGACATGTTCACGAGTCACTAGAGGCCTTAGATCACTGTTGCCGTCTCCCAGCTCAGCAAGGCCCCAAATCTGCCGTTACTTGTGCTATTCAGCTGCTGCTGAGGACCTACATTCGACAGTCCCAGCGTCTTCCTGTGCTTACATTTATCCAACTACCTTCCTTTAAAAAAATATCCTTTCTCTGCCAATCACTTTTCTTATCACTCTCCTTCCCAGTGACCTTGCATTTCCTTCTTTTTCATCTGCTCCTAAATTCACAGTAAAAATAAGTGATTTATTTTCTGGGTTCACAGCCCAACTTTCAGAACTTCTGAAAGTGCCCAGGTCCCTCAAGTTGCCCAGGAGGTCTCACTGTGCCCCAGGTCTCCTTCCCCAGAGGCAACCATTGTTATCAGTTTCTTGCATCAATTTCTAGAAAGAGGCCCCTTCGAGATGGCAATGTATTATTATATTATATAATATATACAGTATTATATTATATTTTTTAATATGTATTTCATGTACATTTGTATATATTTTATAAACAAATGATAGCATATATCAACTAGCAGTTCTCAGAATGTGGTCCCAGATCAGCAGGAATCTGGCAGGGTTAGAAATGAAGGTTCTCAAGCCCCACCCCAGACCTACTGAAACAGAAACTCGGTGGGTGGGGCCCAGCAATTTGGGTTTTAACAAGTCCTCCAAGTGAGTCTGATCCAGCTAAAGTTTGAGAATTGCTGTCATACACTAGAACCCTTGCATTTTGACTTAACAAAATGTCTTGGGAGATCTCTTCATTTCAGTACTATAGATCTTCTTCGTTGTTCGTTGCTTATTTTCGTTTAGTAAACCTTTTTCTCGTTGTGAAATATAACACATTCAGAAAAGAGCATAAAAATATGTCTTAATAAATTATTATAAAGCAAACATCTGTCTCTACTGAGGTCAAGAAACAGATTATCCCCCCTCCCTAAAAGCTTTCCAAGGGCCCTTCTCCAGTCATAACCCCCTGGGAAGAGCGGCAACCATTGTCTTGGCTTTTATGTAATCAGTTCATGACATTTATTTTACTTTTGCTACCTAAATATGCATCTAAACACTACAGCTTTGTTTTGCCTGCTTTTGAGCTGTACACAATGGAATTACACAGTGTTAACTCTATATGTGCCCTCTTTTGCTTAATATTGTTTGTGAGATTTATCCATTTTGCTGTGTATAGCTGTAGTTTGTTCATTTTCATTGCTGTATAATATTCCATTGAGTGAACTAAAGTTTATTTATCTGTTCTTTTATTGACGGCTATTTCGGTTGTTTCATGGTTTAGGGCTATTGGAAATCATGTCATTATTATCATTCTTGTACATGCCTCCTTGTGCACAGTTACTTGCAGGCCTATCAGGTATACACCCAGAAGTAGGGTGACCAACTTATTCTGGTTTGTGCAGGAGTTTCCCAGTTTTAGCACCAAAGGCCTCACATCCCGGGAAACCCCTTAGTCCCAGGCAAAGTGATATTCTTGGTCGCCCTACCTAGGAGCGTAAATGCTGGGTCATAGGATATAACTTATCTTCAACATTACCAGATAATGCTAAACTGTTTTCCAAGGTGGTGGTACTGACTTTCATTGCTAACTGTAATCTGTGGGAGGTCTGATTATTCCACATCCTTACCAACTTGGTATGATCAATCTCTTTTAATTTTAGCCATCCTGGTGGGTGTGGTGGAGTGGTATCTCATTATGGTTTTAATTTGCATTTCCCTGATAACTAATTATGTTGAGCACCTTTGTATATGTTTATTGGCCATTTGAATAATCTCCTGCCTGTTTTATGCTGAATGATCTGTCTTTTTCCTAACAATTTGTAGGAATTCTTTATATAGTCTGGATGTGGACCATTCATAAGTTTTACATGTTTTACAAATATCTTCTCCCAATACATGATTTGTTCTTTCATGCTCTTAATGATGTCTTTGGATGATTATAAGTCCTCAATTTTAATGTAATCAAACTTATCAACTTTTATTATATATAAGTACTTGAGTTTTGTTTAAAAAGTCTTTCCTTACCCAGAGGTCATAAAGATATTGACTTATTTTCTAAAAGTTTTATTGCTTTGTCTTTCATATTTACTTCTATGATTCATCTGGAATTTCATTTTGTATATCATGTGAGGCAGGGGTCAATATTCACTTTTGTTTCCATATGGACAACCAGCATCATTTACTGAAATGACCATTCACTACTCTGTAGCACCACCTCCGTCAGGTATCAAGTGTCCATTTATGCTTAAGTTTGTCCCGGCCTCTCGATCCTGTTTTATTAATCTATTTTTCTATCTACTATTTCTATCTATTTATATTTCTGTATTTTATATATATTTCTATTATTCACTCATCACTTTTTCTACCTTGTCTTAATTACTGTGGCTTTATAATAAATCTTGATGGAGCAAATCATATCACCATGTTCTTTTATAAGAGTGAATTGGCTACCCTTGGTGTTTTGCATTTCTCTCTTTGTTTTTAATGGTTGTAAAGTGTTCTGAGTGTACCAGATTTATCTAACCAGTCTTTTGCCTCTATAAATAGCACTGCAGTGAACATTCTTGTAGGTATATCTTTGAATATGTGTGTAGGTATATAGGTATATCTTTGAATATGTGAATATTGAGAGGATAGACTCTATGTCCCGTGTCTACAGTGGACTTCCCCCCTGCTCCTCTTAACCAGCTCCCACTTATTCTTCAAAACCTTCCCAAATGTCCCTTCTTCTGATAAAGCCTCTGCCTATTCCCTGGGCAGAGTTAGTTACTCCTTCCTCTATGTTTTCATGGCCCTGGATGTTCCCCATTGTTGCACTTATCATATCCTACTATGGTGGTTTCCTCCTATTCTCCCTTGGTACACTAGCAGCTTTTAGAGCACCGGAGATGTGTCTTACTCATCTTTGTGCTTGGTGCAGTATTGGCACTGATGAATGAACTAACACAGGAATGTAGGAATGAATGAACTCCACTAGCACTTGGGAAAGATGTCTCTTTCCTGATATCCCAATTCTGTTAGTTAACTATATCCTTGTAACATTTATATTTTTAATCTTTAGGTCTCAGAGCTTATGAATTAAAAAATTAGATATTGCTGCCAATAAATGGAAAAGATGGGAAATGTGGAGAAACACAGAGAATGAAAAAACTAATAAAGCAATGGCAAAAGGAAAGAAAGTATTCATTGAGTTATACCTACCTGCAACTGGTTTGGGTGGTTTGATTTTCATTATGTAAACTGGAACACTCAATTTAGCATCTCCTCTAAAATAAATGTTTATATCCTACAATAAAGAAAAGGCACAGCTAATAAGCCAACAAAGGAGATAAAACTGTATCATTAAAAACACTCATTTCAAAAGAAGGCAGAAAAAGAGGAATAAGGAAGAAAAACAGGTGGGACAAATAGAAAGTAAATAGCAAAGTGGTAGATTTAAACCTAAACATATCAATAATCACATTAAATATAAATGGCCTAAACACCCCAATTAAAAGGTAGAGATTGACAGATTGTATAAAAAGGCAAGACCCAACGATATGCTGTCAAAAAGAAACTCATTTTAAATATAAAGACACGAATAAAAAAAAAGACACCAATATATTAAAAGTATAGAAAAAAGATACATCTTGTAAACTGATCAAAAGAAAGCTGGGGTGGCTGTATTAATATCTGACATAATAGATTTCAGAGCAAAGAATATTACCAGTGATCAAAGAGTCATTGAATAATGATAAAACGGTCAATTCTCAAGGGGACATAAAATTCTAAATGTTTAGGCACCTAATAGCAGAGCTTCAAAATACAGGAAGCAAAAATTCTTAGGTGTGAAAGCAGAAATAAATAAATCTACAATCTCACAGATTTCAACACTCTTCTCTCAATAATTGATAGAATAAGTAGACAGAAAATCAGTAAGAATGCAGAAAGGAAAGCAGTGAGGATATAGAAGACTTGAATAACTTGGACCAACAACAACAAGAATACACATTCTTTTCAAGTGCACATAGAACACTTACCAGGATAAACCATATTCTGGGCATAAAACAAGTCTTAATAAATTTGAAAGGTTTCAAATTATATGAAGTATGTTCTCTGATCACAATGGAATTAAGTTAGAAACCAATAAAAGGAAAAGAAAGATGTCTGGAACATCTCAAGTATTTGGACACTAAATAACATGCTTCTAAATAATCCACTGGTCAAAAAAGATATAAAAAAGCAAATTAGGAAGTATTTTGAAGTATTTTCAAAAATGAGAATATAACATATCAAAATTTAAAGGAAGCAGCTAAAGCAGTACTTAGATATAAGTTTGTAGCACTAAATGCCTGTGTCATTCTTCAAAGTTCATAAGGTCTTGGTGTAGGCAAGGACATAGGAATGATAAAGGTCGTACATATGAATGATAAGGTCAGGAAACAAATGGGAAAAGAAGGATTACTCAAAAATATTTGTGTGGCAATTGCTATTTTAAAAGAATAGATAAAAGTTGATCTCTTCCTTGCTCCATTCACAAAAGAAACTCCCATGTGTATAAAAGAGTGAAATGTCCAAAAAAAAAAAAAAACTATGAAGAGTATTAGAAGAAAACACAGGAGAATTTATTTATAACCTTGAGATAGAGAAAGCCTTCTTAAGTGCAATGGCTGTAAAGAAAAGATTAAAAATTCTGATTATATCAAAATCTAAAACTTCTTTATAACAAAAAGGCACATAAGCAAAGTAAAAAGGGAATCAACAGAGTGTAAGAAAACATATAATAGGCAAAGAATTCACAGGCAATTCACAGAAGATAAAACCTCAATAGCCAATAAAAATATGAGATTAATGAAAATTAACACGAGATGCCATTTTGTTCCATCAGTTTGCACACACAAAAAATTAATATCAAATTTATCGAGGCTGTGGAGAATTACTGATTAAATGTAAATTGTCATGCCATTTTTGGAGGACAATTTAACAGTATCTACATTAAACTAAAAACGCATATATCCTTCAGAAGCACTCGGGTATACAAAGAAGAATTTACAAAGATTTTCATTGCATTATATAAAAGCCACCCTCAATGGACAAACAGCCAAATAAACTATGGTACATCCTTAATAGGAATAGTACACAGGATGTCAAAAGAACAAGGTAGGTTTATCGGACATTGCAAAACTTTGCCAATAAGTTGATTAGTATAAAAATGCAAATTTGTAAGAAAATATATATAGTATGATGCCACTTATATAGAAGAAAATTTCCATAAAATGAAACTATATTTTTCTAAATAAACTGATATCAGAATAAAAATATACACTAAAATAAAAAATATACACTAAAGTCCTAGAAAACACACACCAAGATAATAATGGTGATGACCTCTGGAGAGGGCTGCTCTATCTGAATTACTTGGCTTTTTCCAGAGTGGTACACTCTGGAAATATGTAGAGTGATATGTAGAGGGATAACTAATATGTAGAGGGATTCACATATTATTTGTATAATTTGAAACATAATGTAATTTTAGAAGGGAAAAAGGAAAGGACTCTAGAAAGAGACTTCCATTTGGAAGTTCACCACTGCCCTTCTGATAGGCCAGAATCCCAAGAGCTAAGCCTCTGGAAAGTATGGTATGCTCTCTGCCTCAGAGGGAGAGCCAGGAAGCTCCAGGGAAGCCACTCTGTTCTCTACGGTATCCCAATACAAAGACAACCTCCCACACCAAAAAAAAATCCCTCAGTTTGGTGGATTGGGCTGTTACTTTGGCAGGGGCAAATTGGATTTCATGAGGCCTGAAGTGTATATGATTTAGGGGCCTTTGTAAGAAAGAGAACACAAAAGTTTGAACACAAAATGCCCATGACCACCCTAATACCACTCAATCTGGGGGAAATTGTGACAGAGGGGAAGTTTGAGTGAGAAGAGATGGTGGTCTTAAGTGATTACGGTTAAAACATGTTACTTTTTCCAATTTTACAAAAGTATGTGGTCATGTGAACATACTGCTAGGGCCCCTCCTATGGCCTTGGAAGGGGCCATACAAGTGAGGGGCCCTGAAATTTAACCTCCTTTACCTTCAGGGAAACCCATCTCTGAACAAATGACTTGGGTCAATTATCCTCAAGGATAGGGGGCCATCTTCAAGGGAATGAGGCACAAGATTAAGTCACAGAGAATCTGAAAATAGTGCCCTGGTAGAACATTTTATTAGTATATTTGATATTTAAGGTAAATTTCAAATCAAAATAAAAATTCTAACACGTAACTTAAATCGCTTTGGAGATTTTCTTTAAAGTTTCTTACCATTTCTAAATTATCTGCAGTCACGGGATCAAGAGTGTTCTGAGGAGAAAAACGAGAAATTAATTCACAATAGGTTTGGTATATGTTCTCCTTCTTCCTTCAATCCTTTGAGATGCTCTTTCTTCCCCCCAATTATTTTCGTGAGATGTGAACTCATCCTGTAGACATGGAAGACCAATATTTGTGTGGTCTTCTGGCCTGCGGATTTTAACACATGATCCTTGTCCTCTAGGATCTTAAAATGTATTTGGGGAAACAAGAAATCATTAGTGACGTTAAGAGGAAATATGAGTAGAGGGGAGGAGGTCAATTAGGAGACTTACAAAAATCTAAGTTGAAGCGAATATGTCTGATTGGCAAAATATATCAGTGATGTTGACAATTATATTTAAGTAACTCTAAATACAATTCATAGGACACGAATTACCACTGTAACTGGCATTAGTTGATTGCTTCTCAGTGTATAGAAACAGTGAATTATGGCGAGAAACCACCCCCATTCCAAGGTGCTTCTCCCACTTGGATAATAAATTAATCCCTCAAAAAATGTATCTGTTGGGCACCAATAGGATACCATGGGGTTGGATGATAAAAAGAAGCAGAAGCTATGGTCTTAACAACCTAGAAATTTATCATCTAGTTAGGAGAAAAGGACTTCCATGCACAACCAGATAGTATGTGAGAAGTGTCAAAGAGAGGTATAGAGAATAAATTCTGTAAGAGTTTAGAGGAGGAAGGTCTCTGGGCCAGTAACTCTCCCAGGGATACAAAATCACACCCTGCTATGAAGACATTCACTGGAGAGAAAAGGCATTTAGTCACAGCCACTCAATGAGCTCGGCATCATTGAGTCTCAATCTTGGTCTCCTATATTAATAATTTCACTAATTCTTTAGCACCTAATACAGTATGTTTTAAAGGCATGCTCAATGAATATTTGTTGTTGTTGATTAAAAAAATAAGTGCACATCAGATAGATGAGAAAATTTTGTTTTAGGGACTTCCCTTGTGGCACAGTGGTTAAGAATCCGCCTGCCAATGCAGGGGACACGGGTTCGAGCCCTGGTCTGGGAAGATCCCACATGCCGCGGAGCAACTAAGCCCGTGCACCACAACTACTGAGCCTGCACTCTAGAGCCCGCAAACCACAACTACTGAGCCCGCGTGCTGCAACTACTGAAGCCCATGCGCCTAGAGCCCATGCTCCACAACAAGAAAAGCCACCGCAATGAGAAACCTGTGCACTGCAACTAAGAGTAGCGCCCACTCGCCACAACTAGAGAAAGCCCACGTGCAGCAATGAAGACCCAATGCAGCCAAAATGGAAAAAAAGAAAATTACATCTTAAAATAATATTTACTGAAAAACTATATTTTAAAGAGATGGCATGAAGCCCAGGGATCACATATAATTAAACTGAAATGGTAGAGTTCCTACCTTCTAAGAATAATTGAAGAATGCATGTATTCCTATATAGTGAGTCTCCTACATACAAACGAGTTACATTCTGAAAGCATGTTCGTAAGTCCAATTTGTTCGTTAAGTCCAACAAAGTTAGCCTAGGTACCCAACTAACACAATTGGCTATATAGTAATGCACTGTATAGGTTTATAACACTTTTCACACAACTAATACATAAAAAAGAAACACAAAAAATAAAGAAAACATTTTTAATCTTACAGTACAGTACTTTGAAAAGTACAGTAGTACTGGCTACATCTCCTCTGCTTTTACTCTTGCTTCTGGACATTCTGGGCTTGAAATAAAGATACTGTACTACTGTATACAGTACTGTACAGTAAAGTACACAAAAGCACAAACACTTGTAGAGGATGCACGCATGTGACAATGTACACCAGACATGTGAAGGCACGTTTGCATCTTTGAAACTTCAAAACTTGAAGGTTCGTATGTAGGGGACTTACCGTATATTTAGAATAACCCTTTTATACCATAATCTGGGGAATTTAGTGGAATGGGAGACATGAAAGGATTATATCAACCCAGGAGGGAAAAAAATATATCTATCAGAGTCAAAAAAAAAGACACACTTCCAGAGAAATGCCTGGGAGTGCTCTTGGTGGAGAGGCAACACCTAGACGAGAGAGATACCGGATTCCAACACCTCTGCTTTTTTTTTCCAAATATATATATATATATATATATATATATATATATATATATATATATATATAGAAGTAAAATTGCGTTACAATGTTGTGTTAGTTTCTGCTGTACAATGAAGTGAATCAGCTATATGCATATCTATATCCCCTCCCTCTTGGACCTCCCTCTCTCCCCCCTCCCCACCATCCCACCCATTTAAATCTACAAACAATAAATGCTGGAAAGGGTATGGAGAAAAGGGAACCCTCTTGCACTGTTGATGGGAATGTAAATTGATGCAGCCACTGTGGAGAACAGTAAGGAGGTTCCTTAAAAAACTAAAAATAGAACTACCATAAGACCCAGCATTCCCACAATTGGGCATATACCCTGAGAAAACCATAATTCAAAAGGACACATGCACCCCAATGTTCATTGCAGCACTATTTACAATAGCCAGGACATGGAACCAACCTAAATGTCCAACGATAGATGAATGGATAAAGAAGATGTGGTACATATATACAATGACACCTCTGCTTTTTAACATCTTATTTTAACCACAGCAAATTGATTTGAGAGACATGGGCCAGTGTGCATCTTGTCCTCTCTTATGGCCTCTAGAAGGCCTCCTTCATCTTGAAATTGCAAGGAGGAGTTAGGCTAGATGTGGGTCAAGGGTAGGGAGAAACATATCAGTTGAAAACAGGGATGTTGCCTACCAGTTGCAGCTGTCTGACTTTTTTCTTTGGATTTATGGTGAGTTGGGGGTGCTCCACTTCCTTGAGCCAAGACTCCTTAGGCAATTTATACACATCCAGCCAAATATCCCCAGCTCCTGCATTAGGAAACCAAGGAACCATTGAGCAACTGCAAGCAGGCAACAAGTTTCCCCTGAGAAACGGCCCGTCTTCACAGAACCTCTGTGAAGGTTGGCACAGAGACCAGCAGGCACCCTCAGAACAGCAACTTTGACAAATGGAAGGAGATGTAGTTCTGCAATGGTTATTGCCAGTCCTCACTCACGGAGAGCTGCAGAGCTCCTCTCCTCAGGCCACTGCCTCTAAAGGAAACGGGCCTCTCACTCACAGCACTGAGGTAACAGTTTTTAACCAAACTGTCTGTGCCGCCTGGTCTCTGTGTTTTCTAGCTTCCAATGGTAAATTCCACTGATGTTTTGTCTCACAGCTATTCCCGTCTGGGGAGGAAAATGGCATATATAGAATCAATAACTGAGAGGGGTATGGCTGAGAAAGGGTTAGAATTGTGAGAGATGCCCCAGAGAATTCTTCTGACCAATATTTGAGGAGATGACAACCCATGGGGTGGTTGTGAGACTATCTCATCAAAGAAACATGCTCAGCTTCTATACTGAACCCCTGCCAACCTGGGAAAAGTCACTTTCCTATGATGGGATTCTGGCTAAATGTTTCCTTAAAAAAGTAATCTATATAGACACGTTGATTTCAGACTTCCGGCCTCCAGAGCTGTGAGAGACAAAATACCTGTTATTTTAGGCCACCCAGTTTGTGGTACTTTGTTACGGCAGCCCTAGGAAAATACTACAGATAGTATATAAGTTTCTTGTGATGCATAAAGCATTATAAAATATGTGTCTTTCTCTAGCACCTAACATATGAGAGGCCTGGGGCAAGAATATACATGGAGGCCCATACTGCATGTCTAAATATTTAAAAATTAAAAATCAAGCTAACAATCATTTGAATAAAATATGTTCTATCACCACAGGAATAAATGCAAGAGGCAAGATCCAACATTGAATGCTAAAAATGGTGGGCAAAACTTTAAGGAGACAATAGTCTCCTTAGAGACTAAAGTTTAGAGACTAAACTTTAATGCTGGGCATAGTCTCAAAGTATCTCCCCCCAATTTTTTATCAATCACTGTGGAGATTTCAAAATGTCTCAAAATTCTTTGATCCTCCTACAACCAGGAAATGGTGTTTACATCCTCTCCCCTTGAGTGCGGTCTGGACTTAGAGTATGGAAAGGGAAAAACAGTAGCTCAACTGTGGAGGAAACTGGCAGATCACTTTAACTAAATGATCAAGGTTAACATCAGCAGTAGTGCTATCACATACACCCCTAATATAATACAACAAAAAGTTCTTTTGCGGGACTTTACCCCAAATCCTTAACCCTGGTTGAATCATGAGAAAAAATTCAGACAAACTGAAATTCAGGGACATTGCACAAAATATCTGACTGGTACTCTTCAAAAGTGTCAAGGTCATGAAAAACAAGGCAAGGTCAAGACATCACAAATAGGTATAGATAATATGACGATGACTAAATGTAATATGATATCCTGGATTGCACCTTGGAGCAAAAAAATTAGAAGAAAAACTGGCAAAATGTGAAAAAAAAACTGTAGTTAATAGTATTATACCAATGTTATTTGCTTAATTTTGACAACTGTACCATGGTTTTTTGTTTTTGTTTTTTTTTTTTGCGGTACGCGGGCCTCTCACTGCTGTGGCCTCTCCTGCTGTGGAGCACAGGCTCTGGACGTGCAGGCTCAGCGGCCATGGCTCACGGGCCCAGCCGCTCCGCGGCATGTGGGATCCTCCCAGACCGGGGCACGAACCCGTGTCCCCTGCATCGGCAGGCGGACTCTCAACCACTGCGCCACCAGGGAAGCCCTGTACCATGGTTTTGTTAAATGTTGGCATTAGGGAAACTGGGTGAAGGGTATAAGGGAACTCTGTCCTATCTTTGCAACTCTTCTGTAAATTATTTCTAAATAAAATGTTTGGGACTTCACTGGTGGTGCAGTGGGTAAGACTCCGTGCTCCCAATGCAGGGGGCCCGGGTTCGATGACTGGTCGGGGAATTAGATCCCGCATGCTGCAACTAAGAGTCCACATGCCACAACTAAGAAACCGACATTCCGCAACAAAGATCCCGCATGCTGCAAGTAAGACCCCCGCCCCCCGCATAGCCTAAATAAATAAATAAATGAAGTTTAAAAGGTTTTGGAGAAAAGTGATTATCTGCAAGAGATTGCAAATCTGAATCTTCTTAAGAGCCTTTGGTTAATCTTACCTTGTAGGAGGAAGGCTGCAAAGTCCCCTCCTTCAGAAATCTCCATCTTTATACAGGTGGTTTGCTTGCTGGTATCATCCTGAAAGGAAGAGAGATACTGAGAGAGGAAGTTCAGCCTGATGACAGAAGAGAATGTATTTCAGGGCTTTTTGTAGTTCACACCAGGGAAATAAATCCTTTTAAAACTTGAGGCATAAAAAGATGCCTCAAACTGCTTCAAACTTTCCATTTTTGCACAGGAATTAGACAAGATTGTAAGTAAAGAAGTGGAACTCAGTTTTCTGTCTAAAGGGTTTGGGACTTATTTCCTGGTTTCTTAAGTACTCCTGATGATTTGTAGTGATTTCATACTATCTGATCTCCTGGTCAGGTTTGCAAACCCTACAGATCTATGCCACCACTCAGGTATTCAAAATGAGCTGAAACATGTTCTACATGACACTGAAAACTCTGGTAAGTTGCTTGAAAAAAGGCTCTGTCTAGGCTACTGTAGTGTCATAGTCTGATTGGGCTGCTAAAACAAAACACCATAGACTGGGTGGCTCATAAACAATTAACATTTATTTCTCATAGTCCTGGAGGTTGGGAATCCAAGATTTCCAAGGATTTCTGGCAGATTCAGTGTCTGGTAAGACCTAGCTTCCTGGCTCATAGACCACCTGCCACCTGTGGCTATGTCCTCATGTGGTGGAAGGGTTGAGGGAGCTCTCTTGGTCTTATAAGGGCCCTAATCCCATTTATGAGGACTCTGCCCTCATGACCTAATCACCTCCCACATTAGGGATTAGGATTTCAACATGAATTTTAGGGAGACACAAACATTCAGTCCATATTAAGTAGAGACTGAATGTAACCCTACAATGAAACCTGCTCAAACTTTGGGCCAGGTAAAAAAGACTCAATGTGTACGGTTGTGCTCTACCTTTAAGGAGCTCTAAGACTAGCAACATAAGGTGGCTAGACAAATTAGGCTGGTGAGTCCCCTAAATTATTTAAGAAGAATGAGTTTTAAACATTTTTAATTTTTGTTTTTCTTTCATTTTATTTTTCTTTCATTTATTTATTTGGCTGCACCAGGTCTTAGTTGTGGCATATGGAATCTTTAGTTGCTACATGTGAACTCTTAGTTGTGGCATGTGGGATCTAGTTCCCTGACCAGGGACTGAACCCGGGTCCCCTGCATTGGGAGCATGGAGTCTCAGCCACTGGACCACCAGGGAAGTCCCTCACTTTCTTTCTTAAAAAATTAGAGTATATTTGACATACAATATAGTTATTAACAATTTTAAAAGTTTATGCTCCATTTATAGTTATTATAAAATACTGGCTATATTTCCCATATTTTACAATATATCCTTGTAGCTTATTTTATATGTAATAGCTTGTACCTCTTAATCCCATACCCCTATATTGCTCCTCCCCACTTCCCTCTCCCCACTGGTAAGCGTTAGTTTGTTCTGTATAATTGTGAGTCTGCTTCTTTTTTGTTATATTTACTGGTTTGTTATATTTTTTAGATTCCACATATTAGTGATATCAAACAGTATTTGTATTTCTCTGTCTGACTTTTTTCATTTCATTCATAATACCCTCCAAGTCCATCCATGTTGCTGCAAATGGCAAAATATCATTCTTTTTATGGCTTAGTAGTATTCCTGTGTGTGTGTGTGTGTGTGTGTGTGTGTGTGTGTGTGTGTGTGTGTCTTCTTTATCCATTCACCTGTTGATGGACTCGTAGGTTGCTTCCATATCTTGGCAATTGTGAATAATGCTGCTAAGAACATTGGGATGCATGTATCTTTCCGAATTAGGGTTTTTGGGTTTTTTTCCATTATATACCCAGGAGTGGAATTGCTGGGTCATACAGTAGTTCTATTTTTAGTTTTATGAGAAATCTCCACACTGTTTTCCACATTGACTCCACTAATTTACATTCCAACCAACAGTGTATGAGGGTTCCCTTTTCTTTACACTCTCACCAACATTTGTTGTTTGTGTTCTTTTTTTGTTTTTAAAGGGCTTTTGTTTTTTGGGGGGTTTTTAATATTTATTTATTTTGGATGTGCTGGGTCTTAGTTGCGGCACACAGGATTTTCGTTGTGGCATGTTTAGTTGCAGCATGTGGACTTCTTAGTTGCGGCATGCATGCAGGATCTAGTTCCCCGACAAGGGATTGAACTCAGGCCCCCTGCATTGGGAGCGCAGAGTCTTACTCACTGGACCACCAGGGAAGTCCCTGTGTTCTTTTTGATAATAGTCATTCTGACAGGTATGAGGGATATCTTTGTGTGGTTTTGATTTGCATTTCTCCGATGATTAGTGACGTTAAGCATCTTTTCATGTGCTTGTTGGCCATCTGCATTTCCTCTTTGGAAAAATGTCTATTCAATTGTTCTGCCCATTTTAAAATCAGGTTGTTTGTCTTTTCGATGTTGAGTTGTATGAGCTATTTATATATATTGGAAATTAATCCCTTGGTTGCATCATTTGCAAATATTTTCTCCCATTCTTTTCATTTTGTTTATGGTTTCCTTTGCTGTGCAAAAGCCTTTAAGTTTAATTAGGTCCCATTTGTTTATTTTTGCTTTTATTTCCATTACCTCAGCAGACAGATCCAAAACAAATATTGCTGCGATTTATGTCAAAGAGTGTTCTGCCTATGTTTTCCTCTAGGAGTTTTATAATATCCGGTCTTACATTTAGGTCTTTAATCCATTTTGAGTTTTTTTTTATATTAAAGAATGTTCTAATTTCATTAGAACATTAAAGAATTTTTTTCTATTAAAGAATGTTCTAATTTCATTCTTTTACATGTAGCTGTCCAGTTTTCCCAGCACCACTTACTGAAGATACTGTCTTTCCTCCATTATACAATCTTGCCTCCTTTATCATAGATTAATTGAGCATACATGCATGGGTTATTTCTGGGTTTTCTATCCTGTTCCACTAATCTATGTGTCTGTTTTTGTGCCAATACCTACTATTTTGATTACTGTAGCTTTGTAGTATAGTCTAAAGTCAGGAATTGTGATTCCTCCAGCTCTGTTCTTTCTCTAAATTGCTTTGACTATCCGGGGTCTTTTGTATTTCCATACAAATTTTAAAATTATTTGTTCTAGTTCTGTGAAAAATGCCATTGGTATTTTGATAGGGATTGCATTGAATCTGTAGACTGCCTTGGGTAATATGGTCATTTAAAAATATTTTTATTTATGTATTTTAATATCAATTTGTAGGTTATAGAAATTTCAAATGTACATGAAGACAAAAAATAGTATAATGAACCCTGTGTATCCATTACTCAACTTCACCAGTTATCAATAAATGACAAATCTTGTTTTATTGTCTCCCAACTTCATTAAATATTTCTATTTAATGAATCCTAGTTCCTTAATACCACCTACTATCCAGTCTGTTTTCAAATTTCCTCAATCTAATAAATACCTCTCCACAACTGGTTTGTTCAAATCAGAATTCATGTGTAACTGATTCACTTTGCTGTACACCTGAAACTAACACAACATTGTAAATCAACTATACTCCAATAAAAATCTTTTTCAAAAAGTCACTATCAAAACTGAGAAATCAGGATTCAAATGAAGTCCATGTATTGTATTGAGTTGGCCAAAAAGTTCATTCGGGTTTTTTGTAACGTCTTACGAAAAACCTAAATGAACTTTTTGGCCAACCCAATATTTCGTTAATTTATCTCTTAAGTCTCTTTTAATTTATAACTGTTACCCTATTTGTTTTTCTTTTCACCATTTTTTTGTTGAATAAACCAGTTCATTTGTCCTGTGGAATTTTTCACTTTCTGGATTGGACTGATTGCATCCCATGGCATTGTTTACATGTATTTCCTGTAAACCAGCAACCAGTTCTAGAGGTTTGATTAGATTTAGGCTCAATTAAAACAAAAGGCCAGAATACTCCACAGGTGTTTGGTGTCTCCCTCCGGCATCATATGAGGAGGCTCATAATAGCTAGCTGTTCTTTCTTTTGCTTTTTTTTTTTTTTTTTTTTTGCGGTACGCGGGCCTCTCACTGTTGTGGCCTCTCCCGTTGCAGAGCAACAGGCTCCGGACACGCAGGCTCAGCGGCCATGGCTCATGGGCCCAGCCGCTCCGCGGCATGTGGGATCTTCCTGGACTGCGGCACGAACCCGTGTCCCCTGCATCGGCAGGCGGACTCTCAACCACTGCGCCACCAGGGAAGCCCTGTTCTTTCTTTTAATAATGTTCATGGTGATCATTGACAAGAGGTGTCATCCTGGCTCATCAATTATAAAGTCCCCCATCAGCACTGATGGTCGTTACCTAGACCATTACTCTGCAAAATGGCTACAAAACTGATATCCCCCAATTCTATCATTCCTTCTGCATTTGTTAGAATTCTTCTATAAAGAAAATCTTTCCATTTTTTCATCATCAACTATTTGATTACCCTGAAATACAGCCTATATGGGAAAGTCAAGATAAATGCTGATGCTCTCCCTAATCAGTTTTCAGAATACTGAGTTTGTACCCTAGCAACTTCCAGAGGTAATAATGAAGTCCTTAAAAAAATATGTAATGAATTAACTTTTTTTTTAACACTTTTGGTGTGTTCTAATCCACCAACACTACTTTTTTTTTAATGTCCCTGTCAAGTTTGGATATCACAGTTTTGCTGGTCTCCTAAAATCAGTTGATGAGTATTCCCTGTATTTTTTTTAGAGAGATTTCTTTTTACATAAAATTTAAAAACAGTTGGGGCTTCCCTGGTGGCGCAGTGGTTGAGAGTCCGCCTGCCGATTCAGGGGACACGGGTTCGTGCCCCGGTCCAGGCATGCCGCGGAGCTGCTGGGCCCAGGAGGCATGGCCGCTGAGCCTGCGCGTCCGGAGCCTGTGCTCCGCAACAGGAGAGGCCACAACGGTGAGAGGCCTGCGTACCGCAAAAAAAAAATAATAATAAATAAAATAAAATAAAAACAGTTAAAGGGACTTCCCTGGTGGCACAGTGGTTAAGAACCCATCTGCCAATGCAGGGGACACGGGTTCGACCCCTGGTCCGGGAAGATCCCACATGTCGCGGAGCAGCTAAGCCCATGCGCCACAATTACTGAGCCTGCCCTTTAGAGCCCACGAGCCACAACTACTGAAGCCTGCATGCCACAACTACTGAAACCCACGCGCCTAGAGCCCGTGCTCTGCAACAAGAGAAGCCACCGCAATGAGAAGCCCGCGCATTGCAACAAAGAGTAGCTCCCACTTGCCGCAACTAGAGAAAGCCTGCATGCAGCAACAAAGACCCAACACAGCCAAAAATTAATAAATAAAATAAATAAATTTTAAGAAAAGAATAAAGTACTTTGTTAAATAAAATAAATAAAAACAGTTAAAGGCACAGATATTAAATGTACAACTTGATGGGTCTGGACATATGTATACATCCATGTAACTAACACACAGTCAAGGTATAAGTTCCTTAGTGCCCTGTTTCAGTCAATTACACCTCTATAGGCAACCAACGTTCTGCTCTTCCTCACCAACATAGCTTGGTTTCAACTGTTCCTAAATTTCATGTAACTGGAATCATACAGGGCCTATAACATCGGCAGCCTCTGCACCCTTTCTCCTTCAACATCACACTCCACGGTTTATCTCCTACACGGCAAAGGCACTTCCTGGGTTTTTCTTTATGGCAGTCTGTTGTCCAAGTACCTCTTCCTTTGTGTCCTTACTGGTGGTGAAACCGTATCTGTTGTTCACAGGAACAATCTGACTGTTCCCCAAACGTTTGTTGCCATAATCTCCTTGTCCCCACCAGCAGGCGCAACTCCTTGCACGGGTGGTGCAGGTGTGGGCAGTGTGGAGGGCTGTGGGCTGCTGGGTCTCCACCTCCTTGCTCAGGCTTGTGGTCATGGTGACTGGGGCCGGCTGTGACAGCTGTGGTTCCTCCTGGGGTGTGAGGGCCACTAGGCAGGGCGGCGGTGGGGTTTCTCAGAGCTCTCTGGGGTCCGCTCTCTGCTGCTGATACTGATAGAACTCTAATAGCATCTTTTATAAATTAATTAATTAATTAATTAAATTTTGGCTGTGTTGGGTCTTCCTTGCTGCACGTGGGCTTTCTCTGGTTGCAGTGAGCGGGGACTACTCTTTGTTGGTGTGCGTGGGCTTCTTATTGCAGTGGCTTCTCTTGTTGAGGAGCATGGGCTCTAGGCGCGTGGGCTTCAGTAGTTGTGGCATGCAGGCTCAGCAGTGTGGCACACAGGCTTAGTTGCTCTGCGGCATGTGGGATCTTCCTGGACCAGGGCTCAAACCCGTGTACCCTGCATTGGCAGATGGATTCTTAACCACTGTGCCACCAGGGAAGTCCCTAATAGCATCTTTTGATGAGCATAAGTTTTAAATTTTTTAGCAGCTTTATTAGGGATGTGATAACATAATAAACTGCATGTTTAAGGTATACAGTTTGATTAGTTTAGACATGTATATCCCTTGAAACCAGCACCACAATCAAGAAAGTGGACATATCCACCACTGCCAAAAGTTTCCTCCTGCCCCTTTGTAAGCTTTCCCTCCACCCCTCTCCCAACTCACCCCAGGCAAAAACTGGTGTTTCCTGTCACTAGATTAGTTTGTATTTTCTAGAATTTTACATAAATGCAATTGTACAGTATGTATGTATTCTTTTTTGTTTCTCTTCTTTCACTCAGCCTATTTATTCTGAGATGTAGCCATGTTGTTATGTGCACCCTTTTTACTGCTGAGCAGTATGTACCATGATTTGCTTATCCATTCACCTGTTGATGGGTGAATTCTGGTGAATTCAGTGAGTTCAGTGAGGTCTTTGTTGCTGTGTGGGGGCTTTTTCTAGTTGCGGTGAGTGTGGGCTACTCTTCGTTGAGGTGCGCAGGCTTCTCATTGAGGTGGATTCTCGTTGTGGAGCACAGGCTCTAGGCGTGGGACTTCAGTAGTTGCAGCACACAGGCTCAGTAGTTGTGGTGCACCGGCTTAGTTGCTCCGCGGCATGTGGGATCTTCCCGGACCAGGGATTGAACCTGTGTCCCCTGCATTGGCAGGTGGGTTCTTAAACACTGTGCCACCAGGGAAGCCCAGAAGGTTTTAGTTTTGATGAAGTCTAATCTATCAATTTTTTTCTTGTATGGAATGTGGTTTCCGTGTTGTAGTTAAAAAATCTTTGCCTAACTCAAGGTCACAAAGACTTCCTCCTATGTTTTCTTCTAGAGGTTTTATAGTTTTAGATTTTTCATATAGATAGATGACCATTTTGAGTTAATTTTTGTATATGTCATGAGGAATTAAAAGTATCTAATTTCAATGAAGTCCAATTTCAGTTTTTTCTTTTATGGATAGTGCCTTTTATGTCCTAAGAAATTTTTGCCTGCCCCAAGGTTGCAAAAAACATTTCCTGTGTTTTCTTCAAAAAGGATAATGTTTTTAGCCTTTACATTTAGGTCTATAATCCATCTCAAATTAATTTTTATATATGATGTGAGGTAGGGTTGAGGTTCATTTTCCCGCATTTGTTTATCTAGCATTCCAGCATCATTTGTTGAAAATACTTTCTTTTTCCCACTGAATTGCTTTGGTGCCCATCAATAGTATTTTTTATAAAACAAACTACAACTAAAAATATACTCTGAGCAATACCGCCTCTTTTTTGGATTAATTAATTAAAAAAAAAGACACTTTCTAAGAACCTATAGTATGCAGGCAATGTACTAGGAACAAGAAATATATGGTGAATAAGCCATGTCCTCTGCCCTCAAGGAACTTACATCCAGGAGAAGCAGCAGTCATATAAACAAATAAGTGTGGAGGGTAGAGAAAACACTGTGATAGAAATTCTTTCCTATATGGTGGTGGCACAGAGGAGGGAGGGATCAACTTCTCTTGGGTGTATCAGGGAAAGCATCTCAGAGGAGGGGATATTTGAGCTGGTCTTGAAGAATGAGAGAAATTTAAGAGGTACACACAGTAGGTAGGGAGAAAAGGAGAGCCTTCTATGCAAAGGGAACAGCATGGACAAGGGAACAGGATGTGAAGCAGCCTGGAAATTTTAGGGACTTGTAAGCAGTTATTAGACATGTTGGTCTGGTGCTCAATCTGGACCAGAGTTCCTTAGTCATTTTCTTCTCTTGACAACCGGGAAAATGAATCCAAGGCATTCAGTATGTACCCTCTGATGGTGAGGGATCTTTTAATTGGATATTTTGGAGGAAGCTCTCTGGCCAGGGAGGTCTCTATTTCTTTCTACTCTAGGATGGCTGTCATTGCCTCCACGTTAAAAGTAAACTTGATTTGCTACGGCTTTTGGCCCAGCTACAGATGAAAGAACATGAGCTTACCGCTTCATTGATGGCTTTAATGAGGTAAAGACCATCCTTATAAAAATAAAATAGTCTAATGATACCTGAAACAGAAAAATAAGTAAGAGTGAAAGACAGGCAGGTGAACTGAAGAAAAGTTGAAATTTTATATTTGACTTTCTGAGATATCATGATAAACTCATGCATTATTAGGCTTCCTGCCTGGCCCCTCCACTGCCCGTGATCATCTTGGACTCCTTGCCTTCTTCCACCCCTCACTTGAAATGTTCAAGTTATTCTCCCTCTTGGGTCGTCTCGGTCTACACTGGCCCTACCCTCTTCTTCTAGAATCCTCTTGTAAGCACTTCGGCCACACCAATCCACTCGTGATTTCTATTCACCTGTTTTAGCACATCATCCCATAGTGTTTCACATTGTTATCCAACTGCTTCCTGTGAGTGTTTTTTATTCCTCGAGTGAGTTCACAGATTCTCTGAGGGAAAGGATCACATCTTACTCTTCTATGTGCCTCATTTCTCACAGCCCAACAAGCTCCTCATGCAGTTAATTTTGTTGATACAATAAGTAATTTTGTCATTCTCATTCTCATTTAACCTAAGGGCTCTAGTTGTGGTCATCATCCACCATGACTTCTTGCCTCTTTCTTTAGGTGCCTCCCAGACACTCATAACCTGCCCCTACAGCCATAATAATGACCTTGCAGAGGTATCTGGATCACTGTGGGTGACAGTCTAACTCAACCCAATAAACATTCATGGGATATCTGCTCCATGACCACAAATGTGCTAGGGACAACCAAGGCAGTCTCTGCCCTCAAATTCATCACATTGAGAATCACACAGACAGGAAACTAACTAAATATAATGCAGTGTGATAAATGCAGTCCTATTTTTACACCAAACTCCTCCTGAGTATCAACATTCCCACTCCAGGTGCCTCAAAGATGTGCATGCTCAAATAGAATTTCTCAACTCACAGACCCCTGAAATCTTATTCTCCTAAAATTGCTTATCAAGTAATGACATCATCATCCACCTCATTATCTAAGGAGGAAAGGAGTAATTTTTCTTCACTTACCCTCACATACCGCCCTACTCCCTGACCCCATACATATATTCCATCACTCACCAAGTTTTTCTACTATATTTTCCTTTTTTTAAGCTTTTTATTTTGAACTAATTTTAGACTTAGAGAAAAACTGCAAAAATAGTACAGAGTTCCCTTATAATCCCTCACCTCATTTCCCCTAATGTTAACATCTTACAGAACTACAGTACAATTTTCTTTTCATTTTAACAGCCCCTGCCTTGGTTCAGGCCTTCATAATTTCTCTCCTAAATGAATGCACTAGCTCTTCCTGGTCTCTCTACCTCTCCATGTGACTTTTGCAAACTCCTATCAGGGTGCTCTTCCTAAAATGCCAGTTGGGTCAGGTCACTCTCCTGCAGACACGTATCTTCCAGGACACTGTCCATAGTTCTCTATACTATGGTCCCCATGTCTGGGTCATCCTCAGGCTGAGGAAGAAAAGCAAGCCTGGCTTAAATGAGCAGCAGGATTGCTGAGTGCTGGAAAGGATGTGGACTCTGGGCCCACACTGCCTGGTTCAAATCCTGCCTGTGCCACTTACTTTCTGCATTACCTCTAGTAGGTTATTTAACCTCCATGCCTCAGTTGCCTCTTCTGAAAAACAAGAATAATAAACTGTATTTACCTACTAAGGCTGTTGTGACGGTGAAATGGGCCAACATGTGTGAAATGTTAGAATAGTGCCTGGCACACCATACTGTCCTGCAGATGTTAGTTAATACTACATGACCAGGGAGAACTCTCCAGGTCTGGCCCCTCCCATGCCTGGAAAGGAGATTAAGTTGAACAACAGTCTACAGGTACCTATAAATTAGGCTAAAAAGGAAGATGAAGAACGGGTACCCATTTCATCCACAGAAGCAATAAGTATTTCACTCCCCAAATCTGTGGCCCAGATGTAAGTGACATCAACCTTAAGTTTCTCCCAAACATATATTCGTTTAGCGTTGTACAGATTATAGATGGAGAATCCTTTGGTTCCTCCAATAAACACATAGTCTTGGGAAATAGCCATACAATTCGGCATTTTGTTGAGCTGGGAAAAGAAAAACATAGAAAAAAGGAATGATTTTTCAGTTATCACCATCTGCAAGTAATATGAGCTAACTTTTCAAAGAGGGAAGCAGGTCCCTCCTAGTTATAGTATCATGTCCAAACACAGTGCCCATCTAAATATCTTGCCCAAACATCAAGAAAGTCATAGCATTCTACTCTTAGGGGAAAGGGGCGAGAAAACAAAGAAGTTGAGAATAAATGCTCATTCACAACACTAAGCGTGACCACAGGCCCTGTGGTGAGTGGACCAGTGGCCCCATTCCCTGTACTTTATTCAACTAGAACACTGGTAAGAACTATAACTGACACACTGGCAGATTTTCAACCGTCAAGCAAGGGAGTGATTAATACACTCTGAAAGATTTTTACATAACAATAGGATGTAAAAGATACATCTGTATAATCTTCAATTAACCAGAACACCCATTTCCCCAGGCAATTACTAGATCTATTTTAATCAACACCAGCATGCCTATAATCTTTCAAAAATGCACTGTCCTATTGAATGAAGGTTCCTGGTAGTAATTCCTTCCCTGGATCAGGTGTTATCATTTATTAACACTCAGTTCAGAAACAAGGCCGCCTTGTCAGCTGCTCCATACCTTGCTTTCTAGAAGTGGAGGGTAGATGGTGGGCTGGATGCGGCTGAGCTCAGCTTTCCTCGATGCATCCCTCTCCTCAATAATTTCCCACGAGTGGTCAAACAGAAAGTTCACTAGCTTGTTGATCATTCGATAAGGCTGAGGTAGGGAATCCTGCTCTTGATCTGGACCCTTGAAGACCCAATCCTCTTCATCATCCTTAGACCAGTCCTTCTCTGTAGGGGACGGCACCTCCAGTGTCCCCTTTCGTGTTAAAGTGGGCAGCTTCAGCTTCTGGGCTCGACTTCCTTTGGGAGATGTCATCACAGAAGGTGGTGCTGGAAACATCTATGAAATTCTGAAAAACTGATCTAGGAAGTAAGCCAAGGTACTCTGCAAAAAAGGGGAAGTTATCATAAGACAGCTCATCATCCTCCTTAGCGTATTAGCCTATGGGAACTATTTATTCTAGAGATTGGCATCTGCGTTATTGCCACATTTCTAAGATATGGTCTTCATATTAATAAGGGTGTTAGCAGAGACAGGTATTGACTATTCACATCTTCCAGACCAGCTCAAGATGATGTGCCCTATGACGAAAGGAAAGGAATTTGGCACCCTGTTGCCTTTCTTCACCTCCTGATAAGAGAGTGGCTGTCTTTCTGTCCCAAATAGAATACACCCTTTCTCCTACAACTTGTGCCTTCTCATGGCTCTTCCATCTCTGCAAATGGTTGTGCTGAAGCTAGCTGGGTAGGGAGCAACAACTTCTCCAGTTCCTTTTCCCTCCCCTCCAATCATATGCAGCTCAAGCACTATCCAATCCTTGCTGTCCAATTTGTTCCTTCCTCTCTACTCCCCCTGCTCCCATCCAGGAGCTCTGTAGGCACAGTGCCCAGAGCCTATGAGATTTTTCAAGGGCCTGCAGAAATGTTTGAGACTTGAAAAAATACTGACTAAAAAAAACCCCCCACAAAATCAAAATAATTAAATATTTACAAAAATATTTACAACTTATCAACTCCACTCTGTGTGTGCATAATATTTAAGTCTATAAGAAAAGAACAAGCAACCTATACTTTATAAAACTCAAAACTGTACAAATTATAAAAAGATTTTCAAATGTTACAGTTTAAAAGAGGCATTTAATGTGGAATATGGGGTACATTTTAAGATGCTTAGTAGGTAGTGGCATAGGGTCTTACACTGTCAGAGTACCCTGGGGCCATGGAAGTCTTATAAAGGCCCTGCTCCCATCATCTTTTCTCACCTGCTAGAGTACATTTGTGATGTTTCCAGTGCAAAGTGAGGAGAGACTATCTGGGTCTGAGTCTGAAAAGAAAGAATCACCTGAAATCATCAGTGGGAACAGTAAGCTGAGCTCACACAGGGCCAGGAATAATGCCTGTTTCCATCAGTGAGAACGGAAAACCTCATAATTCATAAATATTGGGTTAGAGTACTCTGAAGAGCATAGCCAAGTAGTGGGAAAAATTAACCCTAGAATAAACGCTGCTCTAGTATTGCCCACCAAATCTTAGAAGTCAGAAGATCAAACTTACTATGTAACTTAACTACATACCAGAACAAACTCAAGAATATTTATAGGAATACAAATATGAAACTAAGCCCCCCTAAAACCAAGTTCCCTTACTGAGTTTGTGATTAATCTATCCAAAACTTTATTCCCTTGCTTGTCTCCTCTGACCTCAATCCCTTTCTTGTCCTGTCTGACCTCAATCTTGTGCTAATTGGACACTAATAAACCAGAACAGATGACTAAGATTGCAGTTGTTGACAACATCGTAAATGTACTAAAATTGCTGTTATAGGTATCATCATTAACATATAAACTCAGCTTGTTTCTCTAGGGCAAGATGAACTCACAGACCCCCGAGCCATGGACCACCTGGCCAGAGAATCATAAACCAGAGTCATCCTGACTCCCGAAACCCTGATTAAGAAATGTCACAAGATGATGATTAAACCCAGTTTCCTTGTTCTTCCCCTTTAAAATATCCCTATCTCAAAGACCACTCCCTTGCTTGGTGCCCTGCAATAAACGCTTACTTTGCTGCAAACACCCGCTGTCAGAGTTTGACTTTCTGCGCTGCAGGCACATAAGCCCTTGCTCGGTTACAAAAATATGCAGCATCCAATGAAGTAAAATTCACAATGTCTAACATCCAATTAAAAAAATTACCTCAAATGCAGAAAGGCAAGAAGACACAAGCCATAATAAAAACTCAATCAATTGAAGCCGACTCATAATCAACATAGAACATTAGAAATAGCAGATATATAATTCTAGTATATATCTAGATTAGTATATTCCACATGTTCAAAAATCAAGAGGAAATGCTGAACATGTTACGTAGAGATGTGGAAGATGTTTAAAAAAAAAACCCCAAACTGAACTTTTAAGGATGAAGACTATTGATATAATGTCTGCAATGAAAATATACACTGGATTAGATTAATAACAAGATTTCAGAGCAAAACAGATTAGATGGGCAAAAATAAAGAACAGTGAATTTGAAAACATAGCAATAGAAACAAAATGAAAGAAAGAGAAAAATTTTTTGAATAAAAATGAAGACAGTGAGGTGTAGGATAACTTGAAGTAGCCTAGTATAAGTGTGATTGAAATCCCCAAAGGAGGGAAGAGACCAAAAAAAGCTGTAGAAATAATGAACAAAAATTTTCAAATTTTGATGAAAACTAAGAAGAAAAACCCTAGCAAATTAAAAATGAAGAAATTTATACCAAGGCACATCATGATCAAACTGCTCAAAACTAGTGATAAAGACAAAATCTGAAATGCAGCCAGAGATAGAAAGGCATGCATAGAGGAACAAAGTAAAGGACAAGAGATTTCCTGAAGGAAACAGCAGAAGTGAGAAGACAGTGAAGCAACATCTTAAATGTACTGACAGCAAAAAATTTGTCAATTAAGAATTCCAGGCCAAAAAGCATATCTTTCAATAAATGAAGGTGAAGGAATTCCCTGGTGGTTCAGTGGTTAGGACTCTGTTCTTTCACTGCCAAGGGCCTGAGTTCAATCCCTGGTTGGGGAACTAAGATCCTGCAAGCTGCGAGGCCAAACAAACAAACAAACACAAATAAATAAATAAATAAAGGTGAAATAAAGAATATTTAGACATACAAAAACTGAAAGAATTCATCAGCAGCAGACCAGCATTATAAGAAATAATGTTAAAGGAAGGCCTTCAGGCAGAAGAAAAATGGCATCAGAGAGAAATGTGAATCTACACAAAGGAATGAAAAGCACTGGATGATAGCTATGTAGGTAAATATAAAAGACTTTCTCTTACTATTTAAATTCCTTTAAAAGATATCTAAAATGTTTAAACAAAAATAATAATGTGGGCTTCCCTGGTACCCAACAACAGCAGGATACAAATTATTTTTTAAGTACACTTGAAACATTTATCAAGAAAAATCATATTCTGGGCCATAAACAAGTCTTAATAAATTTATAAGTCATACAAATTATGTTCTCTGATCATACAGAAATTATTTTAGAAATCAATAACAGATATTTAGAGGTATACAAGACCTCAAAATATTAGGAAATATTTCTTAATAACTTATCAATCACTACTACATACCTATTACAATGGCTCAAATTTTTAAAAAAATATTGACAGTATGAAATACTTGTGAAGATGCAGAGCAATTGGACTCTCATACATGGATGGCTGTTAGGAATGCCAAGTGATACCATCACTCTGGAAAAGGGTTTGGCAGTGTCTTATAAAGTTGAACATATATTAATCATATGACCCAGGAATACCACCCCTGAGTATCTACTCTAAGAGTATGAAAACTTGTGGGCACAAAAAAGCCTGTACACAAAGTGTTTATAGCAGTTCTATTTATAATTACCCCAAATGGGAAACAATCCAAATGTCCTTCACCAGGTGAATAGACAAACCAACTGTGTTATATCCACATAATGGAATACTACTCAGTAATAAAAAGGGGAGAACTACTGATACATACAAAAACATGGATGAATCTCAAAGGCATTTTGCTGAATAAAAGAAACCAGTCTAAAAATTTATGTGCAGTGATTCCATTTATAAGGCATTCTTGAAAATCAAAATGAGTAATGGAGAACAGATCAGTGGTTGGCAGGAGTTATAAGTGGAGGGATGATGTTATTTAATGTTATTTAGAAAGGACAGCATGAGGGAATTTTTTTGGGTAGTGTGGGACGGTTTTATCCATACTGGAAAGAACTATGTAAAGCTGTCTTTATTTATAATCAGACAATATGATTATCTATAGAGAAAACCTGATGTAATCTTTTAAAAAAAATCTACTAGAACTAATAAATGAAGTTAGCAAGGTTGCAGGATAAAAGTTCAATATACAAAAACCTCCTATATTTCTACACACTGACAACAAGCAATAAAAAATTGAAATCAAAAATGCTATTATACTATTTATAATAGTATAAAAATATGAAATACTTAAGGTTAAATTTGACAAAAGATGTACAAGGCCTGTACCCTGAAAGCTGTAAAATACCACTAAGAGAAGACCTAAATAAATGGAGAGAGAGAGACCTTACTCATGGGTTGGAAGATTCAACTTTTTTAGGATGTCAGTTCTCCCCAAATTGATTTATAAAATCAAAGCAATCCCTATGATAATCCCAGTTGGCATTTTTTTTTAGAAATTAAGAAGCTGATGTTATACTTCATATGAAAATGCAAAGTACCTAGAATAGCCAAGATCACTTAGAAAAAGAAAGAATTAGAGGACCATCACTACCTACTTCAAGACTTATAAAGCCAGAGTAATCAAGACAGTGTGGTATTGGCATCAAAAAAGACAACAAATAACAAGTGTTGGTGAGGATGTGGAGAAAAGGGAACCCTCATGCACTGTTGGTGGGAATGTAAATTGGTGAAGTCACTACAGAAAATAGTATGGAAGTTCCTCAAAAAATTAAAAATAGAACTACCATACGATCCAGTAATTCCACTTCTGGATATTTTCCCAAAGAAAACAAAACAAAACAAAAACTATTTTGAAAAGATATATGCACCCTATGTTCATTGCAGCATTATTCACAATAGCCAAGATACAGAAGCAACCTAAGTCCCCACCGATAGATGAATGGATAAAGAAGTTGTGATATACACAATGAATATTAGTCAGCCATAAAAAAGAATAAAACCTTGCCATTTGCAACAACAGGTATGGACCTAGAGGGTACTATGCTAAGTGAAGTAAGTCAGACAGAGAAAGACAAATACTGTGTGATTTCACTTATATGTGGAATCTAAAAAACGAGACAAGTGAACAAACAAAACAAAAAAAAAACAAAAAAAGAGTCATAGATACAGAGAACAAACAGGTGGTTGCCAGAAGGGATGGGGGTGGGAGGATAAGTGAAATAGGTGAGGTAAATGAAGAGGTACAAAAAAAAAAAGACAAATAGATCAATGAAACTGAATAGAGAATACAGAATTAGACCCACACAGATATGGACAGTTTATTTTTGACAAAGGTGCAAAGATAATTCAGTGGAAAAGGGATAATCCTTTCAATAAATAATGCTGCCTCAGTTAGATATCCATATGGGAAAAAAAGAACTCCAATCCATACCTTGCACTATATACAAAAATTAATTCAAAGTAGATCACAGGCCTAAATATAAAACTTAAAACTATAAAACTTCTAGAAGAGAACTCAGGAGAAAACCTTTGCAATCTTCAGTTAGACAAAGATTCCTTAGATATGACATTAAAGCACAATCTATAAGAACAAATTGATAATTTGAACCTTTCAAAAATAAACTTATGCTCTTCAAAAGACACTTAAGAGAATAAAAGGTAGCCCAAAGACTGGGAGAAAATATTTGTAGGTCATATATATGATAAAGTGCTTGAGTTCAGAATATTTTGAAAACTCTTAAAACTCAGTAATAAGAAAATGATGCAATTTTTAAAAATGGAAAAAAGATTTGCATTGACACTTAACCAAAGAAGATACACATAAGGCAAACAGGCATATTAAAAGATGTTCAACATGGTTAATCGTCATAGAAATGCAAATTGTAATTACACATGTATTAGAAAGCCTGAAGTTAGAAAGATAGACCATACCAAGTGTTGTCGAGGATGAGGAGAAGCTGGAACTCTTCCACCTGCTGCTGGGAAAGTAAAATAGTACAGTGTAGAAAACAGTTAGCAATTTCTTAGAAAGTTAAGTTTACACCTACCACAATAGCCAGTCATTCTACTCCTAGGTGTGATATAAGGGAACTGAAATCATATGTCCATACATAGACTTGTAAATGAACATTCATTACAGCTCTACTTGTAGGAGCTCCAAACTGGAAACAACCCAAATGTTTATCATAGGTGAATAGATAAACTCCTATATATTCACATCCCATATTCAGCGGGAACACGAAATAGTAGAGTCACTTTGGAAGACAGCTTGGCAGTTTCTTACAAAGCTGAATATACACTTAACATGATTCAGCAATCCCATTCCTACATATTTATGCAAGAAAAATTAAAACATGTTTCATATGAAAATCTGTGCTTAAATATTTATAGCAGCTTTATAATTGTCTCAAACTGGAAACAACACAAATGTATTTCAGTGGATAAAGAGATAACAAAGTATGGTACATCCATCCAATGGAATACCACTCAGCAATAAAAATGTACAAACTACTGACATACACAACATAGATGAAACTCAAATGCATTAATGCTAAGTGAAAGAAATCAGAAAATGCTACATACTAAATGATTCAATTTATGATACAGTGGAAAAGGCAGAATTGTAGGTATAGAAAACAAACTATATAAATCTGTGTTTAGGAGCACCCTGTGCTCATCTCTATCATCTAACGCATCACTGTGTTGTACTTTCCCATTTTTCTGTGTCCCTCATTAATCTATTGCCCTAGGCCTAGAGCTTAGCACTGTGGTTGGTACAGTGCTAGCACTGAAATTCTTATTGCTTGCAGTATTGCCCTGCTCTGGGACATGAATTAAGAGAATACTTCTGGTTCTCTTCCAGGCACTCCCTTCTGCAAAGGATGAGTAATTCGTGGGGTAAAGAGGCTATCCCCACCCAAAGCCTAAACTGCCCCTCTTCTGGAGTCTAGACCATGTTCAGGGTACCTGTACTCCTGGAATTTACTGCCCAAACGATGCCAGGTTCTGCATGAGCCTCTTTCCCAGCTTTCTCTGGAGGGCAGAGAAATGGGTGCTAATATGGGCACCCCTAGACCTGAAAGGTGGACAAGGCATGGCGCTTTGCAGGATAATGGGCAGAACTTGCATGTGGCTTGGAGTATCCACACTATGTATGCAAGGCCCCTCTCAGTGATGTAAGTGGGAGCCAGAAGTGGGGTGGAAAGGGCTGGGAAAGGACTGGAGATCAGCTCTCCCCGCAGTACCATATTCTAGCCATGTTTCCAGGTATTCCAAGGAGTCCAAGAATCCTGAATGTTAAACTGGACTTCTTGATCATTATGACGGTACATTTGTCCAGGAAGGAGAAAAGAACGTAGCTTATTCAACAATTTGTTACCTTGATTTAAACATTTAAACATGGTTTGTGGGTCTCTATTTGTACTGTTACCCAGGGCCTGCAAATGTTAGGTGCAGGCCTGACCACGGGAATAAAGATTACAAAAATAGATGACCTTACTTTGTGACTATAGGTTGTACATTTTATAAAATTACTGCTATGGAATGAGTGGGGCTTCATGTCTTCAGCCCTCACAGAAGGAACGTTCAGTGGTGCAATTGCATTTTAATCTCTTTTTGCCCCAACTTTGTTCGCGTTAACCCTTTTAGAATTTCCTCAAGTAGCAATCTTCTTTCAGTGTTAATAATCCTAACAGAAAATTCTCTCACTTTACCCAGCTCTCCTGCTAAAATACACTCCATGAATTGGCTTATTTCTGCTCTAACCATTTCCTTCCCCAGATCTGGAGCTGGTGCTGCTAATGGAAACGGAGGCACAGAGCTGGGAAACGATTAGGCTTCTCAGTTCCCAAGCAAAAGTTCAGAGGAATCTCCATTCGGGATTCCGCTGGGGGTCCCTGGGTACCCGAGATCCGAGGGGAGGCGCGGGGCGTCCCGGGGAAGCCGACGCTGAGGAGACGGGCTCCCTCAGATCGCCCTCTAGGAGATCCTAGAGATAGAGGAGAGTCCTGGGACAAGTGAGGAGCCGCTGCACCCGAGGGCAAAAGCCGAAGTTTCGCTCACCTGGGCCGGCAGCTTGACGTTGCCTTAGTAACCACAACTTCCGGCCCCAAACCGGAAGCCCGAGAAGTTGCTCTTCGGAAAGTGCACCCGCCCCCACGGGGGTGGGGAGACTTGGGTCCTCTGGGTGGCAGAGACTGACAGTTCCGTGGGGACTCGTCAGCAGCCCTTGAGGACTCGCAAAAGAACCCGGTGCCACTCTTGTCCTTGGGCTGGGTGCCATGGACGCCTTCATCCGCTTCACCAACCAGACCCAGGGCCGGGACCGACTCTTCAGGTGAGTCCGGTGCCCGCGGCCTCTAGCCCTTCCCCGTCCCTCAACCCGGTACAAGGTTCCCTGTTCTCCGGCATCCGGAGAAGGAAGTAGCAGCCCAGTGGACGAAAGCAGGAAGGACGCTGCCGGCTCCCGGAGGGAGTGTGGTCCGGAGCCCCTCCTCACCCTAAATTCAGTGGGGCTGGGCCGAACGCACCGCGTCCGGTCCCGAGCCTCGTGCCCCAAAGTCCCGCAGCCGCTTCGGGGGCGCTGGCAGTTAAACCAGCAGTTAAACCAGCCGACCAACCCTCCTCTCCTAACCTGAGAAAGACTGGGTTTTCTCCGCCCAACATTCTTCCGAGGAATTATTTAAGAGAAACTCTGGGGTGACATTTATGACCAGTGAAGCCAACACTTGTATTTATCTTCCGTTCTTGTCCCGTATATCTCATTGAGATAGCGCATGTGAAATAGTTTTGTGAACTGTAAAATAGTGTGGAGAGCCTCAGAAAGAACTACTGCACCTCTAAGGTACACGAAAATATTAAAGAGATTGCGGCTTTAACACTAATTCATGATGTTTCTTTTAGGAATTTGGTTGAGTCTTGCTCAATAATAAGAAATTAGTGACAGTTACAGTTTTATTTAACAGCTTTTCCTTCTTCTGGGTGTACAAGTGCTAATACACACAGATCAGTAGTAGCCCCAATAATTATGAGACTTTTGGAAGCGGACTTAATGCCAGACGTTGTTCTCAGTGTGTTACAACTATTAACCCATTTAACTCTCAACACAACCCTATTAGGTTAAATTCTCTGAATCATCCCCATTTATGTGAAACGGGGAAACTGAAGTAGAAGGTTAATAGGGACTAAGTGACTGAACCGAGCGATTTAGAACTACACAGTTGAGCCTCCCTGGTGGCGCAGTGGTTGAGAGTCCGACTGGCGATGCAGGGGACACGGGTTCGTGCCCCAGTCCGGGAAGATCCCACATGCTGTGGAGCGGCTGGGCCCGTGAGCCATGGCCGCTGAGCCTGTGCGTCTGGAGTCTGTGCTCCGCAGCGGGAGAGGCCACAACAGTGAGAGGCCCGCGTACTGCAAAAGCAAACAAACAAAAAACAGTTGACTCGGGGCCCACTTCTTTAACTACCAAGCCATACTATCTTTCTAATTAATTTGATAGATTTTCAAAATGGTTGCATTATGTACAAACGTCATTAAAATAGAAGCCTACAAATCCAATGTACTTAGAATGTACCCTGCAAATTTTATCAGTGAGGTTGGTTAATAAATAATTGTTTAGGGGAATTCCCTGGCGTTCCAGTAGTTAGGACTCTGCACTTCCACTGCAGAGGGCACGGGTTCGATCCCTGGTCAGGGAACTAGGATCCCACATGCTGTGGCAAAAAAATAATAAAAAATAAATAATTGTTTAAGATATACTTATTTAGCAAGATGTGAGATCTCTAGTATTCATTTCCTAATCCCCTTGGTGATCTATAGCTTCTTTGAACACACTGGCATTCAGAAAATAATGCCTTGTGTTTGGACGCATTCCTATTATTAGACCAGATCTGAAAAAGGGGGATTCATTGACCTGACCAGCTTGAGCCCTCTATCCAGGAAGCATGCTTAAAAGAGAAGGAGAGATTGTTTCTTTTTACTTCATTCACAATAACAAGTTCACCATTTTGGAAAATGTGCTATATTTTTATTGAGAATAATATTTATAGCATAAAGGGATTCAAATGCGGTTACAGGACAGCAGGAGACAGGCATCTACCTACTTTATTTACTAGACTGCCAAATGCATTTAGATATTTATGTGATATAAAAATTTTTGTTATGTTTCTGTTGGTAAGGCATTGCTATTTGTACCCATGACAATAATCACTTTATTGAATATTTAGTATTATTAAACAGGAGTCTGTATTTTATATAAAATACTAATTAGTTTCGAAAGACAAATCTGTACTTATTTATGTATTGGTGTGTATTTGGTCCTTTTATAAAAAGTTAAGCAATATGCAAATGGTGGACTTTTCATTTGGCTCTGGTTTGAGTGTGTGACCTGTCACATAAGTAGTTGGTAAAAAATATCCTTTTAGAAATCTGAAAATCTTTTAGAAATTTACACTGGAAGAAATAAAGAATATGGATCTTTGCAGACTTAACATTTTTGTGCAGTTTTACTGCTTTGACTATATCCATTTCTCTGTGCCAGCAAGAGGCCTTCTGAGGAGCTGTTCACTGTATTATTGCAGAGTTTTCTTTCATTACCCTTGTGTTGCATTTCCATGACATGTTCTACCCTTTAGCCCTGTGGAGTGACTCTTGCAGAATTTTGCTCTTGTAAGAGCTGCTACATGAGAAATTGTCTTGGAAACTTTGCTTTTAGCAGGACATGTTTCTCCTTCCCCTACTTCATGAGTCAAATTTTATTTGGTTTGTAAATCGTTCTCCTCATTTTGTTTCCATTTCAGAGCCACTCAGTACACATGCATGTTGCTTAGATATTTGTTAGAGCCTAAAGCTGACAAAGAGGAGGTTGTTATGAAGCTCAAGAAACTGGAGTCCAGTGTGAGCACTGGCCGTAAATGTAAGTACCCTGTCCCTTGAGGGACAGTGGCTCCTGGTTTAGAATCCTCAGACCTTGTAATTCACAAAATATTTCCTAGGTCATGATTTTCTAGTCAATCAACTTTATTGATGAAGTTCACCAGTAAGGCTGCCCTCATGGAACGACAGACCAAAAGGATTGAATGTTTTGCTGCACACCATTCACAAACACCCTCCTATGTTCACATTTGGTGCTACATTATATCTTTCTGCTTAATCATAACCAGTGGGACATGCAATGTGTTAGTTCACCTTTAGTTCTTAGAATCACAAAACGTTCTGGCAATCTTTGACATGAGCTTCTGGCTCCTGGGAACCCTCGAAGAATAGAATAGCTATATCCTTGACCCCCTGCCTTTTTCCCTTCTCTTGAGGGATTGCTAGAGGAAATGGATGGATACATTTTCTTAAGTCATTTGTGGGATTGTTTCATGTTAATGCCAAAAAGTGGTCAGTGCTTTGTACTCATTTAATTCACTTGAGTACCTGCTTCATATAGATATAGTCCTGAGCTTTATGGGAGAACTAAGATCACATGGTATAATGATCTAAGATTTAGTACCAAATATGTTGGTTGGGGTAGAGAAAAAGAAAGATGTTTGGAGGAGATGGAACTTGAGGTGTGGCAAGAGAGAGAAGGATTAGGAGAACATTCTTGAAGGGTGGTTTCCTCTAGTGGAGGCTCAGGACTGTTCTGGGCAAACCATTGTATTGAGGATCAATGAGAAAACTAGTTTGATGGAAACAAGACTTAGATTGTCAAGCAGAGGGATGGGAAGGAGCTTTTCTGGATGGCTTGGAAAGCCAAGATTAGAAGTTCTCAGGCTCTTTGGAATGTTGGAGCTCAAAGGTCCTTTAAAGATCACTAGTCTCTGAAGTCTAGAAAAGACTTACCCAAGGTCACTAAGTTAGTGCAACAGCCAGAACTGGAACCCAGGATTATTCATTACATATTTTGTGTTATTTTTGATAAAATAATACAAAACATTTTTCTGAGATCGTAAGTTTCCTGAGGGTAGCTACTTCTGAGCGTTTGCTGAGTCTAAGATATAGTCACTTAGGGAAAATAGTTCTTTTGTATCCTCCATGATGTTTAGGACTATAACTTACTCTGAGAAGGTGCTCAGTAAATATTTATTGATTGATGCATCCCTGATTAATTGAGTTACATGCTCAGATAAAGGACATGCCCTTGCAATGGTTGATTTAATTGAATTAGGAGTCACATATGACAGTATTATTAGTTGTGTTATCCACTAAATCCTACCATCTCTACTTTGTCTTTTTGACAGTAGGGAGCCAAAGGGGCTTTGGACCAGAGAAATGGCAGTATGATAATGGTTTTTTTTTTTTTAAAGCAATCTTTTAACTGGAAAGTAAGTACAGTGTAAGGTATCAGACTCTCCAAAAGAATGTTGCATCTGGAGTTCATGTAATTTGCAGTACCTTCCTTCTAAAGAAGTGTAGCTGGTGATATTCATATGTAACAATCCACACTTATGATTGACCTTTGCCTAAAGTGTGTAGTGAGTCATTGTTAATGTAGTCATTGAAATGGAGGCAATAAGTTTAAAGAGTCACTGTCTTTTTTACATTCCAGGATCATTTTAGGTGTCCTTAACATACTGTACAGTCCTCCTTTCCTGAGCAAAGACTGAGCCTCAGAGGGCAGTCAGTTGTTAAAAAAAAACAGTGCTGCTGCTGGTGGGAATGTGAATTGGTACAGCCACTATGGAGAACAGTATGGAGGTTCCTTAAAAAACTACAAATAGAATTACCATATGACCCAGCAATCCCACTACTGGGTATATACCCTGAGAAAACCATAATTCAAAAAGTCATGTACCAAAATGTTCATTGCAGCTCTACTTACAATAGCCCGGAGATGGAAACAACCTAAGTGTCCATGATCGGATGAATGGATAAAGAAGATGTGGCACATATATACAATGGAATATTACTCAGCCATAAAAAGAAACGAAATTGAGCTATTTGTAATGAGGTGGATAGACCTAGAGTCTGTCATACAGAGTGAAGTAAGTCAGAAAGAGAAAGACAAATACCGTATGCTAACACATATATATGGAATTTAAGAAAAAAAAATGTCGTGAAGAACCTAGGGGTAAGACAGGAATAAAGACACAGACCTACTAGAGAATGGACTTGAGGATATGGGAAGGGGGAAGGGTAAGCTGGGACAAAGCGAGAGAGAGGCATGGACATATATACACTACCAGACGTAAGGTAGATAGCTAGTGGGAAGCAGCCGCATAGCACAGGGAGATCAGCTCGGTGCTTTGTGACCGCCTGGAGGGGTGGGATAAGGAGGGTGGGAGGGAGGGAGACGCAAGAGGGAAGAGATATGGGAACATATGTATATGTATAACTGATTCACTTTGTTGTAAAGCAGAAACTAACACACCATTGTAAAGCAAGTATACTCCAATAAAGATGTAAAAAAAAGAAAGACAGTGCTGACCCCTCACCCTGATGCAGGGATTCTGCCTGTAAAATCCTATTACATACTGATCAAATAACTGTTAACTCTTGTGGGTTCTTCTTGCAGGGTTCAGACTAGGCAATGTGGTACATGCTGTACAGATGATTCAGCAGAGCAGTCATGCCACTGACCTAGTGCCCCGCATCTGCCTAATATTAGCCAGCCTGAACCGTGTGATTTATTTCATCTGTGACACCATCCTTTTTGTGAGGAGTGTAGGGCTCGCCTCTGGCATTAACAAAGAGAAATGGCGAATGTGGGCTGCACGCCATTACTACTATTCTCTTCTGCTGAGCCTGGTCAGGGATCTGTATGAAATCTCCCTGCAGATGGAACAGGTTGCACACGACAGATCAAAGAAGGAGAAATCACCATCCCAGGATCCTCTTGTGTATAGCGTGGCTGATGAGGAAACAGAATGGCTCCAGTCCTTTCTTCTTCTCTTATTCCAATCTCTGAAGAAGCATCCTCCCTTGCTCCTGGACACAGTGAAGAACTTCTGTGATATCCTGAACCCTTTGGACCAGCTGGGGATCTATAAGTCCAATCCTGGCATCATAGGCCTTGGAGGTCTCGTGTCCTCTATAGCAGGCATCATCACTGTGGCGTATCCTCAGATGAAACTGAAGACCCGCTGAGGTTGTTTCAGACTGAAGACTAGTACCTGCTTTGAAGACAACCTGTTAGTGAAATGGACATTTGCATTAGATACAGCCATGTCACACTGTGCTTACAGACTTAGTCACATGAGCACTGAGTGACCTGTGATGTGAACAGAGGTGGGGTCAAGAATGGTGGAGGGAAGAACATGAAGGTTTATGTGTTTTCTAGAGCGCTGGAGTGACTTCTGAATTTCTGAGTATTTTTCCTTCATCTAATGTTTATCGAGCATCTTTTATGTGCATGTTAGGAACTTAGTGGTTGCTGAATGGATAAAAATTAAGAGAAAAATTGAAAAGGATCCAAACTAACAAGTGGACACTAATATAACTAACTTTTGGGCCATGTGCCTCACTACTTTTGCCCAACTACAGTAGGTCTGATACACACCCTCTCTCAGATTTAGTGGAGGCCCCTTATTCTCTGATCAGTTATCCCACTTCCTCCATAGCTGCCAGTGCCAGGATGGAGGAGAGCTGGGTTTATAGCCTCTTAACTTGGCTTTTACATCACTGCGCTCCTGTCTTTCCTCTGTCTAGTAGTAAAATCAGAAGTGCATCAGGCACCTTCATGGTATAAATTGTGTCTTTAAGTAGCGCAGTAAGGAAACAAAAAATCAGAAGCAGATAGAAAGGACTTGAGGTAGAAATAATGTGGAAAGTTACAGTTGGTGCCTGCAGGTTTCCCTGTGACAGATGAGGAGACTTGAGGTTAAAACTGAGGACATAACCTCATTTCTCTGACTCCCAATCCAGTGCTCTTTCCATATTTCACTGCCTTCCTGATTGAGTGGAAGTGCAAGACTCTCCAGAATCCTGTGCGAAAAGCCTTTTTTAGAACCTTTGTTGGTCAGTGGTTTATATTCTGTTCTACAAAAATTAAAACTATATCTAGAAACACCAGCAGGATGGTTTTATTTAAAAGCATATAACATTTTGGGCACTTACGCGTTAATTTTCATCAAAATTTGTGCAGTTAAGAAATTTCACGAATACGATGAAATTCTTCTATATTCGACAATAAATCAGAGTTCGTATTTGTAGGGTGGTTGGGGGAGGTGGAGAAGAGCAGTAAGGGGCAAGAGAAGAGGACAGTAGAACGATGAGTTGATGCCACTTGCTCGTGTTCCTACTTCTCATCTTGGATGTTGGGTTCTTATTTGTGATTACAGATCCTCTTAATTTGAGGCAAGTGAGGTAGAGAAATAGGGTACCATCAGGTAAGAGGTCAGTGTCAGTCCTGCCAGTAAAGCCATCTGACAGGACTGGATGGAAAGGAGAAAAGAAATGTGCACTAAGTAAATTTCCCATAAATGTGATTGAGATTCTTAAAAAGTAGACTCAGGTCCTTGGCTCTCTATTTTTAAAGTGACCAATCAAGATATGGGATTTGAGAAAGAACATTTCGGGAATTTTAAGAGAAAAGCTGCTAGATCAGGGCAAATAAAAAATTTAACTATTTTTACTTTGTCCAGATCTTCTACTGTAACAAATTATGTCTAATAAACTTATAGACAAAATTTATTCATGTATCTGTGAATGTGTTCTGGGAATGGAGAAGAGTTAAAAATAAGGTGATCCAAAGATAATCAGACTACACAGTTGGTAGAGTGAGTTCTGGTAAAATAAGCTCTTGGCTGGAAGATCCAAGCTCAGGAAAAGGATGAAGGAAGATTTAAATGTAGAACGTCCAGGTTGAAAGAGACCTCTAAGACAATCTCATCCAGACTGCTAGCCAGGAGAGGGTCCTCTATATCATCCCTGTCAGTGGTGCTTTTGATTCTGCCTGGAGAAGTTGGCCTTGAATCTGTGATGGCATTTTACAGTGGTGTCCATCTTGATAGTTTTGTCCTCTGCAAGTTACGGTGGGTGGAGGAGAGCTTGGGAAATGCCACCTCTTCTAGAATTTGTGAAAACCTTAATGGTGCCCTGCTACCTCCTTCCCTGTGCATCTTTGTCCTTTATAACTAACCATCCCCACCTCCAGGCCTCCACATTCATTCATGAGGGATTCTAAAAACCAAGGACATTTCTCTATTTTTCTTCCAGTTTTACTGAGATACAATTGACACAGTACTGTGTAAGTTCAAGTTGTACAGCAAATGATTTGACTTAACATACATCATGAAATGATTACCACAGTAAGTTTAGTGAACATCGATTATCTCATATAGATACAAAATTAAAGAAAGAGAAAAAAAATTTTTTTTTCCTTGCAATGAGAACGCTTAGGGTTTACTCTCTTAACAACTTTCATAAATAACATAAAGCAGTGTTAATTATATTTATCATATAAATTAATAAAATCATATAAATTAATTATATTTATACATTACATCCCTAGTACTTATTTGTCTTATAACTGGAAGTTTGTACTTTTTGACTGCCTTCATCTAATTTTCCCTCTCCCCACCCCCTACCTCGTAACCACAAATTTGATCTCTTTTTCTATGAGTTCGTTTTTGAAGTAAAGGTGACCTACAGCACAATGTTAGTTCCTGGTGCATGACATAGTAATGCAATATTTCTGTACATTTCAAAATGATCACCATGATAAATCTAGGTACCAGCTGTCAACAGACAAAGATATATTTATTATATTCCCCATGCTGTACATTTCATACCTGTGACACAATTATTTTGTAACTGTAAGAAGTTTGTACCTCTTAATCTCCCTCACCTATTTCTCTCCTCCCTGCACATCCCCACCCCAAATGGTAGGTATTCTTACTAAGTGTATTTTTTGTTTTGTTTTTTTTAAATTGAAGTATAGTTGATTTACAATACTGTGTTAGTTTCAGGTGTACAGCAAAGTGATTCAGTGATATATATGTATTTTTTTAGATTATTTTCCATTTTAGGTTATTACAAACCTAATATTTTTGTGGTTATTACAAAAGATATTGAATATAGTTCCCTGTGCTATACAGTAAATCTTTGTTTATCTATTTTATGTATAGTAATTTGTATCTGTTAATCCCATGCCCCTTCCCCTTTGGTAATCATAAGTTTGTTTTCTGTGTTTGTGAGTCTGTTTCTGTTTTGTATATAGATTTGTTAGTATTATTTTTTAGACTCCACATGTAAGTGATATCATATTTATCCAGAGACATTTCTAATAGATGTATGGGCCAGCACATTGACAACTGAACATTGTTGCCTGAGAATTTGTTTATTCAGCAACGAATGTTTGAGTGCCGTTCTTAGATTTGTTTGGGATCCATTTGTGCACAAGATGACCAAGGTCCCTGTGCTCATGTGGTAGTTGGACAGGGTTGGGAGGGCCATGTAGGGATGGGGAAGAAAACAAGGTAACCATGTCCTTCAAGCTGCTGCTGGAAAGTGGACTCTTCCTGAGGGACTCCCTTAGATCCTTTCACTACTTCTCACCTCTCACCCACATTCTGGACGCCCAGCTGAAGCGGCCAAAGAACGACCTTTGTCAACAGAGCTTTCAGGCACAGAGCCCTGTATGTCCTCTGGCCCAAAGCCACGGCTTCAAAATCTTAACATTACCCTTTGGCCCAGGGTACTCTCTCGACACAGCCTCATAGATAATTTGTCCTGAACCTTGAAGTGAGGTGAGGGCTGAGGCCACTTTTTTTAGATACTTCTCTTCCTCTCCATTATTGTCTTATATTTTAAAAGCCCAGGTTGGATCAATAAGTATTAAATGTATCACATATTTATTACTCCTTTTGGAGACTGCTTGACTCTTTCCTCCCTCTCCTGCTTTATCAGTATCCTAGATACAGGATTGATACAAAGGATCTACCACAAATAGATCCTTTGGGGACTTCCCTGGTGGTGCAGTGGTTAAGAATCTGCCTGCCTATGCAGGGGACATAGATTTGAGCCCTGGTCCAGGAAGATCCCACATGCCGTGGAGCAACTAAGCCCGTGCGCCACAACTCTGAGCCTGCACTCTAGAGCCCCCGAGCCACAACTACTGAGCCTGCGTGCCACAACTACTGAAGCCCGCCCACCTAGAGCCTGAGCTCCGCAACAAGAGAAGCCATCGCAATGAGAAGAACACGGACTGCAACAAAGAGGAGCCCCCGCTCAACACAACTAGAGAAAGCCCATGCGCAGCAGCGAAGGCCCAATGCAGCCAAAAATAAAGACAAAAACAAAAAAAACCCAAATAGATCCTTTGTATCAGTCTCTCCATTCCCTGCCTCTTTCTCCTATTGCCCACAGTATACAACTTAGCAGAGAGTCAACACTAAATATGATTCTACAAAAAATAAGGAAAAAAAGTTTTGTCCTATTACCCATTTTAATTAAAAAGCCCTTATTAGACAATCTGAAAACGATGTCTGAAAACCACAGCCTCCATCATCTTTGAAGCCAAGAATTAGCACCTGGGCTCCTGCCTGATTCATCGCTAAGGAAGGGATGAGAGGTGATCGGTGGTTGTCTGGATGCTGTTGATCAGTAACAGAACCTTGGTCAACATTGTCACTTTTCCAAACTTGACAAAATCCAGTTGGCTTTCCCACTGCATATTCTGGTGGCATCTTAGACCAGGTAGAGTTCAATAAACTTTCTTGAAATCCAGGATTTTGCAGAGATTGAAATTGTTCCCTCAAAGCCTAGATTGTCAAGGAGTAAACCACAGCTCTGGTTCTCTTCTTCACTGGGAGCAATTCATCTTCATAATCAAAGACTAATACATTCAGGTAAACTGTGTTCCTGTGTGGATTTAAATCTTACTGTTCAAAATTCGCTCTTGATAGTAAAAAATAAGGATGAGGCAAATGGGTTGAAAAGGGTTCCGTAGGACCCTCTAATGGAAAAGGAGCCAAAGATTATAAAACTTTAGAGCTTATGAGTTTATTGACACATATCCCAAAATCTTCTTTCTGGAAAAGTTTCTTGAGAACTGGGGGCCAGAAATATGTTACAGAACAGCTATCTAATGGAATAATAACTCCTTTGAGTATGGTTTCCTACAGCTGTGCAATCTAACTCCTAGTTGGCTAAACCTCCTTACAGAAGTTAAGATATGCCCAGGGGACGCTGGGTCAAATAACCATGAACCAGCTTTCTCTTCTTCTCTGCCCTCCTCTATCTGGGAGGTGTTAGTAGCTTTGCTCAAGACTCCCCAGAGCAACTGGAATTGTTTCTGCTGGAGGAGACGCTCTGCAGCCCGGGCTCCGTGGGACTGAGGTGGCATCAGCTGGAGTGAGTGTGGGGATCCTGGGACAACCTTACCTGGTTTGTTTCTGAGAATTAAAGAAGTTGAGGGTAAGGGTCTTCTGGGAATTTTACTGAGGATGAAGAGGCCTGCAGGGAAACCACTAAGGGAGAGATTATTCAGGGTGAATGACCAAGAGTGTAGAGTAGATATTCTGGGGCCACTAGTTTTCCAGAACAGAGCTGAAATTGCTGTTTTTAAGAATGACTACTTTCTCCTCTGGTTGAGCACAGAGGGAATAACTGGCAGATTTGCTTATTTAAAAAGAGAGGAATTAATGCAGAACTTTTTCGTTTAAAAAAAAAAGACTAAATCTGAAACTTTGTTTGTCTCTTTTGGACCCTCATCTAAGAGCTCCTAAACATCTACAACCTCTTATCTCTTAAAGTTACTTTCATTTTTTATTTCTTACCCTGAATCCTTATAAGAAACTACGGTCTTGACAAGTAGGCTGCGGGACAACTCATCCCTATGGGACTCTAAGGACTGGCCACTTGTCTGTGACATTCATCCTCCAAATACCTTCTCTTCAGGGAACTTGAGTTCCCAGACAGCCTGGGCCCCCCTGATGGCCATGAGAGGTAGGGGACTGATCCTGTGGATCTCAGGCTGAGGACTTTCTCATGGACCTGGAACCCTCTGCTTTGCAGCTTGAAGAGCTCCGATGGCAGTTAACAAGGGTCCAACTTTGCTGGATGAAGACCGCCCTGTAAGTAACCTGGGCTTATATGAGACAGTGGACAACTCTGTGGGGAGGAAGGAGACGGGAGGAGAAGTTCAGGGGGCTTAGAGCAAGATATGTCTAGATTATATTCATAACTCATTGACCATTATGTCTTAGTTATTCTTGCCCTCACTACCTTTTGCAGAAGGCTGTTAGAGAATGTGAGGGGGAAGAAAAGATGTCTATTAAAAACTAAGTACCTTGGAGAAAAAGCACAGAAAAGTTGGCTGGGAGGGAAAGGAGAGGAAGGGAACTACTATATTCTAAAGCCTGAAACAGAAGCCCATGCTTTGTCCACCCAGGCGAAATGTATATTTGGGATGGAGCCTCTGCATTTTGTAACTCCAGAGGCTTCTTGTATGGTGCAGTCTATGTAAATGGCACCTCTTAGAGTTACATGATGCACATTATGTATGTGGGAAGGGGTTAGAGGGGCAGTGTGTCCAGTTTGTGTGTCTGACCTGGTTTTCAGTGTGACTCAGAGTGGTTTGACACGTTTAGGTGTATTGATGCCTCCTGGCAAGGCCTCTCTAATTTAGGTACAGTTCAAATAGTGAAACTTAAAAATTGTGAACCCATATAATACCCATCTTGTCCCAAGTTAGGCTTTAACTAACCTCTGTACTAGTAATCACCATGTTAAGTTTTTTATTGGATCATAGAACACAGAGAGGCATAAAATGATCAAGTGCATAGTTAAGAGGTATTGATAGTTTATTGCCGTCCCAGGACCTCTCTCCTTTGGCTTTGCCTATAACAACTCCTGAAGGTTCTGTCCAAAATGTTAAAGAAATTTTTTCTTGTTTACAGTCATAATCTTTTTCTGGTTCAAATTTCAAACTCACCTGCAAGACCAAAAGCTGAAATATTGCAGCTTGCTGTCTAGTATACATCAGGTCTCCTTGATGGGTCTTCTAATTCAGCCGCCTACAAACAGAAGAAGCTAGGTCCTCACCTTTAGAGTAGAACTATGCAACAGTGCATATTCAAAGCTACAGAAAGAGCTCGAACATCTGAGTCAGACCTGGGATGTTTATGTGGAGAATTCTTAATATTCCTAAGAACAGACAGAAAAATATAATACCCTTCACTAGCCCCAGCAACCATAATCCATGGACAATTGTGCCTCATCCTCACCCCATTCATTCCCCAGCCTTGTGTTTTTTGTTTTGTTTTGTTTTTGTTTTTTTGCGGTACATGGGCACTGCTGTGGCCTCTCCCGTGGCAGAGCACAGGCTCAGGACGCGCAGGCTCAGCGGCCATGGCTCACGGGCCCAGCCGCTCCGCGGCATGTGGGATCTTCCTGGACTGGGGCACGAACCCGTGTCCCTTGCATCGGCAGGCGGACTCTCAACCACTGCGCCACCAGGGAAGCCCCCTTGTGTTATTTTGAAGCAAATCTCAGACATGCTGTTTCAGGCCTGAGTTGGCCTGGCAGTGCCACTCACTAGCTGTGTGATCTTGGGTAAGTCACTTCACATCTCTGAGTCTTTGTCTCATTGGCAAAGTGCTGATGATAATGCTGTCCTCAGAGTGTCGCTCTTAGAATTAAATGAGGTCATATCATGAAAGCACCCCAATCAGTGCCTGGAGCATAATGGCACTGAGTAAATGTTTCCCTCTGCAGGATTAGAATCCACTTTTTCTTTTTTTTTTTTAACCTCAAAGATCAGTGTTTCTCCACTAAGATTCTTAGGCGATCTAAAGTTTAATTAAGTGCCTGCTGTTGAGATTAGAATGCATTAATAAGAGCACAGCACCCCAATAACGAGAGGTGATGGTTTCACTATACCTCACACACTCAGACCACACCTGGAATGCTGTCTTCAAGTCTGAGTGCTATATTTTTTAGAAAGGCGATGTCAAACTGTAGTGTGTGCAGAGGAGGGAATCAGCAGATCAGGGCACTGAGCCGTTTGTAAGCTAAGTAAGGAACTAGAGCTATTTAGAATGGAGAATGGACTGCTAAAGGGAGAAATATTTGTCTTCAAGTGTGTGAAAGGCCAGCCCATGAATGATGAAACAGATTTCCTCAGTATTGTTACACAGGGCAGAGAGTGGAGCGGATTTCAGCTCAGCCACGCTGTCCAACAAGGGGCATAGGCCACTCTATGAGGGGTGAGCTCCATGCAAGGAGACGTCCAAATACAAGCCTCCCAGAGGGACCGTGGGAAGCAGTCTTGCTACAGAGGCCCCTGGAGGCCTAAGATTCTGTGATTCTGTATGGTTGGGCAGATCTAAACTTAACACCTTAGGTGCAGCTCTGACTGTGATTCACCTATTCAACTAACATTACTGTGCAGGCTTTAGGTTAGGCCCTGGAGATACAGAGATGACAGTCTCCTGGGAGAGAGCCAAGTACACACATGATCAAGACGAGCACCATGTATGATACGGAAACAACCCAGCGAGGGAAGTGGTGGCTTCTGATGTGAAGGAGGAGAGTCAGGAAGCTTCACACAAGAAGCAATGCTCAAGCCGTGTCTTGAAGGAGTGACATTTTGCCAGACGGAAGGGACTGTGGGAGGGAAGGGGAGCATCCTAGGCAGTGGGACAAGCACTGGAGGCAGGGAGGCAGTCTCCCGAAAAGACCAGAATGATGTTCAGATGAAGCTACCAATCCAAGATGGACTAAAACTCCAGGCAGGTGCGCCGACACACTTGCTCCTACCATTAAGTTTAAGTGGGGTGGCTGCGGGTTGGGGGGTAGCCCCTGGAGGCCAGAGTTTGCCCAGTAGCTCTCCAGAGCCAGGATTGTGACCAGGAGAGCATGGCAGCTTGGCTCTCGTTTTCCCTGTGGGGCCTCCAGAGACCTCTCTAGTCTGGGTTTCTCCTAGGTCTCTTGGACCCAGGCCAGCCCTAATGGGCTCCATGGCCCTGGGGCTGCCTCCCCAGGAGGTGGGAGGAGGAGGTGGGATGACTTCAGTACCTGCTTTCCTTCCACTCCAGGAGCAGGAGAACGTGCTGCAGCGGGTTCTGCAGCTGCCGGTGGTGAGCAGCACCTGTGAGTGCTTCCAGAAGACCTACACCAGCACCAAGGAAGCCCACCCCCTGGTGACCTCTGTATGCAGTGCATACGAGAAGGGCGTGCAGAGCGCCACCAGCTTGGCAGCCTGGAGCATGGAGCCGGTGGTCCGAAGGCTGTCCACCCAGTGTGAGTCCTTGCACTCGGAGGCTGTCTGCCTGTTCAGTGATGCTCACTGCCTGCCTGCCAATCTTTTGTCCGTCTATCAGTCTGTTTGATAGCTTGCTTGTCTGTCTGCCTTTTTGTTTGTCTGACTGCCTTCCTGAGTATCTACATCCCATTACATAGTCTTTTCATCTACAGATATAGATGATATAAATATAGATGTAGATATAGATATAGGTCTCTTCTCATATATAGATGCCTCATCTGTAGCCCAGCTGGCATTTTCCTAGGACGACAATGATGGGCCACATACTTGGCAGGAGAAGGGGTGGGCAGAGCTATGAGGGCAGTGGTGGGAGTGGGGGCCCATGGCAGACCAGACACCCACTTTGGCTCCATATCCAGCAGCAGCAGCAGGAACTAGCAGAGTCTGGCACAGAGGCAGAGGCAGTGGGCACTAGGGCTAGCCTGGCAGGGATCGGGGGAGAGGAGGGAGAGGGGAAGCCCTCTGGGTCCAGCAGCTGATGGTACTGGCCCCATGACAGGCCGGGGCAGCAGAGAGCTACCAGTCAGGGCCCTGAAGGTGAGGACAACTTACCAGACCTGCCCCTGTTCAAATTGTTCTGCCCCGTTGGAAAATATGGTCTCCACGGCACGGCTCTGGGCTGAGGGAAATTCCAGAAGTCTAGGACCTGCCACAGTCCTGATTACAGAGTTATGGGTATCTGAGGATTTGGCACAGCCAACGGGAGAGGGCAGATATAAAGAAGACCTGGGCCTGGGTCCACCTCCCTGCCTGCAAACTCCTTAAATAATTTCCCTGGGTCTCACTTTGCCCAATCGGAAGTCAGCCAAGTCATCTGGGCTCTCTGCTGCTTGAGAATTTTGTGAAGAAACCTGGGATATCTGGAGAAAGAACATATGAAAGAGAATATATAGATATCCTTTAAAACTGTGATCTCCATGGTCATGTGTGCAGAGCTGATGTCCTCGGCAGCCCCTGGGCAGTATCTCCCGGGAACATTTGCATCCTCTGGCACTCTTCCCTGTGACCTTCTTCCCAGTGTTGACCATCTCATTCCTAGAGGTTAAAAGGAAGGGCCATGGACTATCTGGAACTCTAGAACAGCCTTTCACCTCTAGAATTAAGCAGTGCCAGGCCTGCTCCCACCCTAGGGCCTGGCTGCCCCTCCACCATGACACCTCTGCTCTCCCCCATCGTGTTCACCCAGCGCTCACCCAAAGAGGGGTTGTAGGAGGAGGAGAGACCAGGATCTGTTGGTGATTCACAAAGGTTCTGTCACTTCCTCCTCACGACAACCCTGCAAGGTTTGTCCGCATTAATCCACATTTTACAAGTGAGGAACTTGAGGCTCAGCCAGGTTGCGACCTGCCTGAAACTACACTGCAGATGCAGGTGCTGGGCTTTGAGTGCAGATCTGCATGACTCCAGAGCTCCAGCTCAGAGGGAAAACATCCTGCTCTCAAGGAGTCACAGTGAATGGTGGCTAAAAGTAGCAGAGGGCCTCAGATTCCCAGATGCTTTGGGGGTAGCAGGGCTGGGGGTTTTGAGGGCTCCAAGGTGCCTTCCTTGGCACAGAGGCCCCTGCTGGGCTCTCACAGTGGGGGCAGAGCTCACCTGACCATGGCCTTTTGCTTCCAGTCATAGCTGCCAACGAGCTGGCCTGCCGAGGCCTGGACCACCTGGAGGAAAAGATCCCGGCCCTCCAGTATCCTCCTGAAAAGGTGAGCCCCTCCCCTCTTCTCTAAGGCTCCCCACATTCTGTTGTCACTGCCTCCCAGTTGAGGAGAGGGCACGAGCCCATGATGCATAAATGTGAGTCTTTTGTTTCTGTGGCAAATGCCTTCCAAGGCTGGTGGCAGCTGCCTGTCCCTAAGACCATACGATGGGCTTCTTCCTCTCCCTGTGGGGCCAGATGAAGGCAGGCTTTCTGAAACCAGCAGGCACAGTCCAGAGGCAAACTCAAACAGGAGCTTGGGGTAGGGCCCACTGCTTCTGATTCCCTGCTCTTTGGACCGTTTGGTGACTACAGCCACCTGAGATCATGGGTCACACTTGTCAGATCCCAGGATTGCAGTCCCATGTCCTCAAGATCCAACACTTTATGGACCATGAGACTGAAAATGTCACTTCACCTGGATGGCTATTCATTGGGCATTTGCCATGGTAAGGGCCATGTCTGGTGCTTTGGGGGAATAAGTTGCACTCTCAGACGCTATCCATCTCACTGACAAACTACCACCCATCTCACAAACATTTACTGAGCCCTACCCTATGACAGGGGTCATGACATATGATTTATAGAGCCCTCTCATTTAATCCTCTTGTCAATCCTCTGGTATAGGGGTAGGTATCCCCATTTTACAGATGAGAAAACTAGTGACTTCCCCCTGACCACACAGCCTTAAGTGGAGGCCACATGAGAGCAGGTCTATTTGGCTCTGAGGCCTGTGCTCTTCACTTATTTTTCCAGATAAACGGCAACGTCTTTGTCACAGAGGAGCTCCTAAGGCAAAGGAGAGAAAGACATTATTTCAATGCAGAACCTGTAGGAAGATCAACCACATCTATAAGTCCACATAAGTGCAGATAGGAATGTGAGCAATGTTCTGAGGGCAAGACAGAGCAGACAGCAGAGGAATTTGGAAGAGGAGATGTCTTGTGTGCATGAGGTGTTATCAAGGAGGTGGACTTTAGGGGGCATTCTTGAAGGATGGTTAGGATCTTGACAGGTAGAAATGGGGTGCAAAGAAGTCAGGAGATCTAAGTGGTTGGCACAAGAAGGACTGGAGCCCTTTTCCTTTTAAGTTCAGCTTAATCAAGCTGCCCAAATATTGGTGCCAGTCCCCTTTAAATGAGGCTTTCCTGAAGCTGGGCTCAGGGTCTGTCAGATCCAATGCCTGACTCCTCTCCCCACTTCCTCCAGATTGCTTCTGAGCTGAAGGACACCATCTCTACCCGCCTTCGCAGTGCCAGGAACAGCATCAGTGTGCCCATCGCCAGCACTTCAGACAAAGTCCTAGAGGCCGCTCTGGCTGGCTGTGAGCTCGCCTGGGGGATGGTCAAAGACACTGCCGAATTTGCTGCCAACACCCGAGCTGGCCAGCTAGCCTGTGGAGGAGCCGACTTGGCCTTGGGTGGTGTTGAGAAGGTGGTAGAGTTCCTCCTCCCTCCAGCCAAGGAAGAGTCAGGTATCTGCCATTAGGGGGCCTGGGGAGCGAGTTGGCCCCCATGCTGCTTGGGAATTAGGAAGAGGCAGCCAGGGCCCATCTAGCCCCTGCTCTGGAACAGGGATGGCCCAGCAAGATTTTCAGATGGATCCATCCTCACCTAGCCCTCTCTCCCCATTTTTAAGTGGAGAAAGTGAGTTGCCCAAATCACCAGCAAGCTTGTGGTGGAGCTAGGATGACCACTTTCCAACCCTAGACACAACCCAGCTTTGCCCAGTGCCTTTCTGATCAGCTTTCCTTTCCTTCCCCTCACAAACTCCTACCTAGCCCCTGCTCCAGGACAGCAGCATGCCCAGAAACCTCCCCAGGCCAAGCCGGGCCTCGTGAGCAGGGTTGGGGCCCTGGCCAACACTCTCTCTCAACACACCTTCCAGACCACAGCCCGGGTGCTGAAACAGGGCCAGGCCCTGGCCATGTGGATCCCAGGTGTGGCGCCCCTGGTGAGTGTCTGCCCTGAGCTCTGACTGACCCACGGCCTGGGAACCCTGTCTGTGGGCCTCCTGGTCCCTCCCATCCCCTACCCAATTCTGCCTCCTGTCCCAGGAACTTCCTCTCTTCCGGCCTGGGCGGGGACTTTAGGTCTAAGGACAAGAGGACTTAGGTGGGGTGGTGGGCTAGTCCTCTAGGATGCAAGGGGAGAGGGCAGGCCTGCTTGTTAGGGTGGTCCTGCCCCCCACCCTCTTCTGTCTCTCCCATTCTCCCTCTGAGTCACCCCCACCCTCCCAAGCCTTCCTCCTCCCAAGTGGGCCCTCCCACTTGTGAGGAAGCAGAGACACCCCCCTCCCCCCCGCCCCATCTGCCCTCTAGGCACTAGGGAGTGTCATCTGTAAATAAGCAAGGCACAAAACCCATTCTGTTGGGCAGAGAGCCCCAGCTGGGCTGTGTCTCTGACTGTGCCCAGGGTTCTGGTTTCCCTTCTAGAGGCTTCTAATTTGCATCCCACTGCACCCAAGGTAAAGCTGCCTTTTCTAGGCCCAGATAGGGCTTTCTCCCCACCACACCCCACCTCCACCTCTCTGTGTATTTTAGCAGAGATAGCCTGGATTATTTTCATAGGAACTTTAGTAAGAAACTAAGCAGCCCCCCACCTCAAAAAAAAGGAAATAAAAGCATTAACGCATAAATGTCAGCAAACAAGATAACCACTTCTCAGCCATCAAGAGGGTGGTACTTTTAAAAGCATCCTCAGGCCTGGCTCATTCATTCAAGCAAATGTTTGCTGAGAACCTACTATGTGCCAGTTCCTGTAGCTCCAGTAGGGATACAGGAGTAGTAGTTCTCCTCTGTCACCTGCACTGGGGGGCCACTTCCCCATGGGGGCTAGACTAACTCCTGCGCCCTGGCCTAGCCCCTAGTGGGCGGGGGCCACTGTACGGCACAGCCTCAGCCACCACCGTTCATATAGAAAATAATGGTGTCCCAGGGACTTCCCTGGCGGTCCAGTGGTTAGGACCTTACCTTCCAATGCAGTGGGTGTGGGTTCGATCCCTGGTCAGGCAGCTAAGATCCCAAATGCCTCGCAGCCAAAAGACCAAACATAAAACAAGCAATACTGCAACAAATTCAATAAAGACTTTAAAAATGGTCCACATCAAAAAAGAAAAAAATCTTAAAAAGAAAATAATGGTGTCCCCTAAGGATGTATAACAAGGAGACCCTGTTTGTGGGGTTCCCTAGGGGTTTGAAATGAGCCAAGCTGTGCCCCAGGGGACACCAGCCCACCTACCCATGTCAGTTTCCTCCCATGGGATCCTCTGGCCCACTTGATTTTTTTCACTCTTTAAAAGATCTGCAGGGAGTATGTACTAAAGCTAAACATACATATCCCCTATGACTCAGCAATTCCACCCGACAGAAATAAGAGCTTATGTCCCCCAAAGACACACCGGAAATGTTCCTATCAGCTTTATCCTTAGCCAAGAACTGGAAATAACACAAATGTCCATCAACAGTAGAATGGGTATATTGTGGTATATTTATTCAGTGGAATATGACACAAATGAAAAAGGAGGAACTACTCTGACACTCAGTAATGTGGATGAATCTCACAACACAACGTTGAACAAAAGCTATTCACGAAAGAAAACACGTTGTGTGAGTCCATTTACAAATGAGAAAAATCAATGCATGGTGATAGAGGCCAGAATGTGGCCACCCTTATGTGGTACTGACTGGGTGAGGGGCACAGGGAGTCTTCTGGGGTGTCGAAAATGTCTATATCTTGATCTGTAATGGTCACACAGGTGTGTGTTTCTAAAAATTCCCAGAGGTGTATACTAAAGCTTGTGCACCTTAGTGGGTGTAAGTTACCACTCCATAAAAAGTTTGAAGACCAGTCTGCTGGGGCCAGGCCCTGCTTGCCTCCCCCAACCCTGACCCTGGGGGTGAGGGGCTTTGCCTGCTGGGGCTGCCCAGCCTCTGGCAGGGGCTGTGAAACCAGCAGCCCGCCACCTTCCCGCCCTCAGAGCAGCCTGGCCCAGTGGGGCGCATCGGCGGCCATACAGGTGGTGTCCCGGCGGTCGAGTGAGGTGCGGGTGCCCTGGCTGCACAACCTCACTGCCACCCGGGAGGAGGACCACAATGACCAGATGGACACAGAGGGGGAGGAGACAGAGGTGGAGGAGGAGGAATCAGAGACGGAGGAGAACAAGCTCAGTGAGGTAAGGGAGAGAGCAGAAGCCGAGCAGGATGCGGGAACCTGGAGGTCCCACAGCCCACCGAGGGGGTGAGAAGCAGAGGCCCCGGGTGAAACAGGGGCCCCAGGAATGTAGTACATGGGTGCAGTGCTCTTCACCTCACCCCCAAACGCCCAGATAACAAAGTTCTCTCAGAGGATCCTCACAACAACCCCATAAAATAGGCAGGACAGAGATTGTCATCCCCATTTTGCAGATGAAGAAACTGAGGTTCAGAGAGCAGAAGTGACCTGCCCAAGAGCCAGGCTAATAGTTTTTTCAGTTTGGTATCCACGTTCTTTCCCCTCTAGCTCTGGGGATGGTGAGGAGAGGGGAAGGGTCAGGGGAGTTGCTGAGGAGGCACTGACCTTGCTCTGGCCCCCAGGGAGCAGCCCTGCCTGGCCCACAAGACCTCCTGGGTGGTGTGGTGCACACCCTGCAGAAGGCCCTCCAGAGCACCATCTCGGTCGTGACGTGGGTGCCTGCGGCTGTGCTGGGCACGGCAGGGAGGTTGCTGCATCTCATGCCAGCCCATGCTGTCTCCTCCACCAAGGGCAGGGCCATGTCCCTGTCTGATGCCCTGAAGGGCGTTACTGACAACGTCGTGGACACCGTGGTGCACTATGTGCCGGTGAGTCCCCCTACCCTTCTGGCTAACCCTCCCCCTCCCCCCCCACCCCTGAAAGGACAGATAAAGCAGATTTGACTGAAGGGGCTGCAGCTGCCCTCCCTTCCCCAGTCTCTGATCCTCAGTGCCCCAGAAACATTTTGACATACTATGGCCTTGACTGGGGGCCTTGGCAGCCCCCAAAGTACAGAGACCTGTGGCCTTGGCCTGAGACCTTTCCCCACATCTGTCCTTCCCACCTGCTGCTGGGGAGGTCACCCACCATTAATCTGGGGGTCCCAGTGGCCAAGTCCTCACCCCTCAGCTCCAAACTGAAGGACCTGGCAGGTTTGCATGCTGCTCCCTGGGAAAGCGTTGCAGGGAGGCTTCCAGGGCACCCTGCGGGGTCGGCTAGGTTCCAGGGGACAGCAGCTGCCGCCATGCCAATTCCAACACCTGTCACCAACAGGAAAACCCCAAGGAGTGCCAGTACTATCACTTTGGGGGTCCCTGGGTCCCTTTCCAGAGCAAGTTACAGGTCGAGCAGTCAGTAGGAGGGCTGGTCAGGGCAGGAGGCCCCTTAGAGCTGAGGGTTGAGGGAGGCTGTGAGGGTAGTGGGGGAATGGGTTACTCAGCCACTCACTCTCACCAAGAGGCATGGCAGGGGGTCTTGGCAGCCAGCTTGTTCACCTTGGGCCCAAAACAGAGCCAGGCGTGGGTACCCTGATCCAGGCAGGGGCAAGGAAGGGTCCAAGGAAGGGTCAGGAACGCCACTGACCTCCCACTGAGGAACCTCCGAGGGAGACCCGAGGGGTCCAGAAACTTTAGAGGGTGGCTGTCTGCCTTGCCTTGGGGGTCTGGACTGTGCACACTGTCAGGGAGGGCAGGACCTAAGCGGTCTCCCCCACACCCTCCATCCCTGTCCCACACCCCGGCCTCTGCCCTCCGGACGGTCGCTCCCTGGAGGCGTGACCGCGAGGGCCGCAGAGGAGGCGGTGGTGGGAGGCGCAGGGACTAGGGCCAAGGCGGGGGCCTAACGTGGTTTGCCGGCCCCCAGCTCCCCAGGCTGTCGCTGATGGAGCCCGAGAGCGAATTCCGGGAGATCGAAAACCCGCCTGCCGAGGCCGAGAGCCCGGAGGCGGAGCGCAGGGGGTCCGGGGCGCTGCCCGCCGGCTCGGATACCGCGTCGCGCCCCGCGCAGTCCCGCGGCAGCCTGCGCAGCGCTCGGGGCCCGGGCGCGGAGGACCGGGTGGACACGGCCGCCGCGCCGCGCACCGCCTTGCCGGCCATGCCCCGCGAGAAGCCCGCGCGCAGGGTCAGCGACAGCTTCTTCCGGCCCAGCGTCATGGAGCCCATCCTGGGCCGCACGCAGTACAGCCAGCTGCGCAAGAAGAGCTGAGCCCGCTGCCCCCATCGCCCTCCCGGCCCGGCCCGACGCCCCACCCCGGCCGAGCGCTGGGGCTGTTGTCTCCTGAAAACAAACAGAACCTACATGTCCAAATGAGCATTGACTTCTTCCAAGTAGTCCCCTTGGGTCCCGAGCCTCATTCCAAGGATGCTGCCAAGGCACACATCATCTTCTGAGCATCCTTTTTGGGCTTAGCTGTCAGAGCCCATTTTTGAGAAGCATCAGACTAGCAGTCTGCTTTAATTCTATGCCTTGTTATTTTTACCAAAAGATTAATTGCCTAACTTGATCTCTCACTTCTTTCACTAAATTTGTGGCCAAGTGACATTTAACTGTTTCCAGTATTTACATCCATCCTCTGTAGACAAATATTTGTCACCAGTGAACGTGTCACTACCCTAAAGGTTCAAGCAGTAGATCCTGCCACATTTTTAAGCCCTGAATGCAGAGATTCCTCTGAGTATACAGGCTCTCAGAAGACTACTTTGAGGGGAACAGCAATCAGGTGCAAAAGCTCTTGAGTGTTTATATACCTACGAGCATCACTTTCTGAGTGCCCCACACTCTTCACAGGCTGAGTCCTGGCCTGTGCTCTGTAGCGCCACCGTCCTGTTCACAGCTACATTTCCATTTGCACCCTTACTGCTTTCCACCTGCATGTTCACCCTTCCGTCCACTTCTCGAATGCTGGCGCCCCTAGTGCTGGGAGACAGTGGTGATCGTTTGTCATACAGTATAGACCATATATTTGGACTCTATAGCCACTGTTCATTCCAAGCCCTATTTTTGAAAATGTTAATATTTCTTACATTTGGAAATGCATACATATAAGTTAAAAATTCAAACACTGCCAAAGGATGTGTGCCTTCCTCCCTGAGTTCCCTGGTTTCTCTTCCCCAAAGCAACCATGGTGCCAGTCTCTTCTGTATCTTTCTGATTACGGACTGTGCATGCACAGGCACATGTGTATATACTCCCCACTGTTTACACAAGCTGTGGGAGGTTATACTCAGTGCTGTTTTCACTCAGCAATACATCTTAGAAATCTTTTTTGTATCAGTATCATAAATCCTCCTTGCTCTTTTTAACAGCCACACAGTAAGTGCTTCATAATATAGATGTGCTATGTTTGATTAAACTAGTGCCCTAATCATGGACTTTTAGGTTGTTTCCAATTGTTTGCTCCTTCGAACAGTGCTACAATAAATGTCTTTATACAAACGTTTCATGTAGACGTGTGCATATAGCTATAGGGTAAATTTATAACTTGGAATGATGACATGTCGAGTGAAAGGGAACGTTCATTTTAAACCTTGATAGATAATGCCAAGTAGCCTTCCAAACCAAACTCAGTTTTTCTTGTCATCTGCAGCTGCACAGATAATTCTGACACTTCTGTCAGTCCTTTTAGACATCTCTATATATATACACTCAGCCCCTATAGGTCCCCCTCAGATCCATGAGCACCCTCTTGGCCGCCACTCTGTGGCACACCTAAGAGTCCAGCTCCGTGTAACTGACTCTGGGCCCTGGCAGATCTTTGGTGTAATGAGTCCTTGGCCTTTATCCGTGGTTTTGAAATCTGAGGATGCCCAGAATGAGGAGAGGGGAGTGTTGATGGACATACACATATGGACATGGTCATGACCTTGAACTAGCTTTGGGCCCTCCACCTAACCTCACAATCCACACCACACTCAGCAGTTTCCTGGGGAGGGGGTATGGATCTGGCAAGAGGGGCCCTCAGAAGGTGATATGACATGGCTAAGAAGGCAGTACCAGCCTAGCCCTGGCAGGGTTCCTGTGGGCAGCTGCTGGAGAACTGGCCTCAGGTCTGGTTGTGTAGAGAGAAACACACAGCTATCCTGGGCCTCACCTGCCCATGCTGCTTTCTTCCTGGAGCTCCAGAAACCACACTCCTGACTGTCTACTCCTCCACAGTCCTGTGGCTCCTCCTGCCAGGAGCAACCCAGGAGAACTGTAGAAGTCAGAACACCCATTGGCCAGACACAGACCCCTCACCCTGTCCTGGACCTCAGCCAGGGTGCCGGGAACCAGTACAGGACAGCCCAGGAAGCAAACAGCTTGCCATATAAGTCTCTTTTTATTATTAAATAGATGGTAAAGTGCTCTGAGCCTGGCCCTCAGTATTTCTGAATACTTTTTGGTGAGAAATGAGAGCAAAGCCTCTTCTCTAAATGTCAGAAATTTGCCTCATTGGCTCCAGGTTGGATGTGGGACTTTTCTCTGTTCTGACAACAGAACATGTTCTTGCTCATGTGGATGTGAGGGCTCATCCACACTCATCTTTGGTAGCTCTGGACCTCAGGAAGACTTCCCCTTCACACTGGGATGCCAACGTTCCTCTCCAGAGAAATACCCTATCCCTTCTCTTCTATTCCAGCTCATAAAATGCACCTCCAACTCAATCACAGCTTTTAGAGATGGAAAAACAACCATTACAGACATACATTTATCCATGCAATTATCTACCACTTTTTTCTTCCATACTTATCTGGGATCTTAATATCCAAAGGACTTCTGAGCCTGGAGAGAGATATCTCTGCAACTTGGGTTTTAATGCTCATTGTATTAGCCATAGTTTTCCTAAACATTTAAGCACTTTTTACTTAATCAAAATTATTAAATGCATTAATCAAATTATTTTAAATATTTAAATGTTGATACAAACTAAAAAGTCATCAGCTCCATATTCCAGCCACAGAAAAGAGCAAGGGGGTAGAAGAAATTAAACTTCTGCTTATAACTCACTAGAAAAATCTTAGAGTCACATGGCCACATCTGGCTGAAAGGGAGGATGGGAAATATAGTCTTTATTTGGGGTGGCTAGGCATCTAGTTAAAAATCTGAGGTCTTAAAAGGAGGGGAAGTGGATTCTGGGGGTGGGGGGCAACTTGCAATCTCTGCCACACCACTCTCCTGTCAACAGACATTTGGGTTGCTCCTCTATTTCTACTATTACATACTTTTGGCAGTAAACATTGTTATGAGTTGCTTAGGGAATATGATGAAGAGTGGGATTGCTAAGTCATAAAGTATGTGTATTGTTAACTAGATATTGCCAAATTGTCCTCCAACTTGGTTGTTCTGATTTACATTCTCACCAGAAGTATATGAGTCCTCTTATTCAACGTTCTTACCAACACTCGGTATTGTCTGGTTTTATCATTTTTGCAAATCTGAAGTGTGTATAATGGCATTTCTTTGTGGACTTAATTCCGTGAATCACAGTGATATTGAACATTGTTTATTATGTTTATCGAATGTTTGTATTTCCCCTCTGTGAAGTGTCTGTCAAAACTTTTGCGCAGTTTTCTATTGGTTGTTTTTCTTTTTCTCATTGATTTTTAGAAGACTTTAATATTTTTTGGATACCAATCCTTTATCAACTCTACGCATCACAAATATCCTCTTCCAGTGTGTGGTTTTTCATTCTCTTTATGGTTTCTTTCAATGAACAAAAGTTCTTAATTTTTACTTAGTCAAAATTATAATTCTTTTCCTTTATGTTTTGCAATTTTGAGTAGTTTTTAAAGCTCTCCCTACCATGAAGTCATGAAGATATTCCCCTGTATTTTCTTCAAATATTTTCATAGTTTTGCCTTTTACATTTAATTAATTTTTATATATGGTTTAAGTAGGAATCTGATTTTTCTTCCATATGGATAACTGATTATCCTATACTTTTCCTAATTTCTTGAATTTTTAGTTTCTCCTTAATTGAATTGTACACTGTGGGAAGGCTAAGAGTTTCTTATAGAAGTCAGCTGGAAGTTTCTGACCTGTTGATGTCTGATGCCTGAATGATGCTTTCTTGCATCTAGGTGGAACAGAGGGACCAGGTTCTGCCTCATGTATGGAATAGTCTGGCTTCCCCCGACTCTCAGTTCCGTCGTAGATCAAGTTTCCAAATGTGTTCTATTTATCTATTCCTGTGGCATTAGCACATTGTCTGACTTACAACGGTTTAAAATCTGTTTTCATATCTGGTTGGGCAAGCCCCCCACATTGCCCTTCTGTAGGAGGGCTTTACAACTTCTGGCTCTTTGCTTTTCCATACAAATAATAAAGTCAGCTTGTCAAATTCTACAAAAGGAAAATTTACAGACTCAGCTTGTTTCAATTAACTATAATTATTATTTGCTCTTTTGATGCTCAAATTGTCACAATTTGGCCCCTTTAAGTAGGGGCCTTTGTCCTTTAGGCTGACAACGAACATTCTAAAAGCATGTTTTTTCTGACCACAAAAAAATGATTCCTGTTCTTGACCTAATCCATGGGATCAGCTACTTTTAAAGAGGAATAGTGGTAGCACAATTTGGACCCTGGATATGCATATCTGATTGTTCCATGTGCATATTGGTGATAGACAGAAAAACACTGCACACCCACTAGTGACAGCTAGAAAAAAGGCATTTCTTTCCAAGGTCATCAATTCACATTGATATTTCCCGTGAACTCTAACATCACAAAAATCTTTAAAATTACTGTAACAAAAGTTTCAATTTTCTTTTCTCTAAACTTAAGTACCTTAAAATTGTAATTATAATTATACCAAGGTTTCACTGATCATGATCACCTTTTGTTACATTTACATACATAAAGATCCAAGTTTAGTTTTAGGCTTCTTCACATTGAGTCTAAATGAATCTTTTTTGACTGTGTGGTAACAGGCTGCTCCGAATCATTCCAGCTGAGGACCCCAACTTCTTTAGAATATTTCAGACCAACAGAGTAGTTCTATAGCATATCAGAGAACAATGGGGTTTCATCTACTTTTCCCACATGCTTGAATTTTTGGTTTCTCCTAAACTGAATTATATATTGTAGGAAGGGTCATAGCTTCTGGCAGCTTCTAACAGATGAATGTTTGGTACAAGAATGATGGTCCTTCATGATACATGAATCAGTTGACCAGCCTCTCTTAGCTTTGAAAATTCTAGGAGGTGGTTGTGGATATCATGGATGACTTCCTGTATTAGGGTTCTACAGACAAACAGAACCAAGAGGAAGTATATAAATTTATACCAGTAGGAAATATATATACAATTGACCCTTGGACACTGCATAGGTTAGGGGTGCCGACCCTCTGCATAGCTGAAAATCCGAGGGAGATTCCCTGGTGGTCTAGTTGTTAGTGTTGTGGTCTGCGATTCGGCGCTTTAACTGCCATGGCCTGGGTTCAATCCCTGGTTGGCCACGGGGCCAAAAAAAAAAAAAAGAAAAGAAAATCCGAGCATAACTTTACAGTCAGCCCTCTGTACCTGCAGTTCTGCATCTGCGGATTCAACCAACAGGGATTGTGTAGTAATATAGTATGTATTTATTGAAAAATATATGAGTATAAGCCGACCTGCACAATTCAAACCTGTGTTGTTCAAAGGTCAACTGTATATATAACTATGTATACATATATATTTTTTATATTTATATATATATAAAGAGATTCATTATAAGGAATTAGCTCACAAGATTATGGAGGCTGGCAAGTCCCGAGAACTACAGGCTGAATCAGCAAGCATGGAGACACAGGAGAGCCAGTGGTTTAGTTCCAGTCCAAAGACTGGCAGGCTCAAGACCCAGGAAGAGCCAATATTTCAGTTTGAGTCTGAAGGCAGGAAAAAAGCCAAAGTCTCAGTTAAAAGACAGGCAGGAAAACTCTCCCGTATTTGGAGCAGGGTCAGCCTTTTTGTTCTATTCAGGCCTTCAACTGATTGGATGAGGGCCACCCACGTTGGAGAGCACAATCGGCTCTCCTCAAACATATGTTAATCTCATCCAAAAACACCCTCACAGAAACATTCAGAATAATGTTTGACCAAATATTTGGGCACCCCACAGCCCAGTCAAGTTGACACATAAAATTAACCATCACACTTCCCAACATCCATGCATATTCATCTCATGTGCATATTCCAAGCCAACCATAGTTATTCTGTCTCCTTGTCAGTGATGATTTCAGGGGTGGACAGGCCTCAGCCATGATGTGAGGGAAAGCTGATGGTAGGGCTCCTAGGAAAAGTTCCTTTGATCCAAAGACAGTGCTGCGTGACACAATGCTCTCTTCCCCCTCTGGATGTTTCATGGTTGATGGTGATGGCAGAGGGGAGAAATGGAAAAGCCAGGTCCCTTGTCACTGACTCAACCTGCCCCAGAGCCCTCCTCCCTCTGGTCTCTCTGTTCACCAAGATAACAAATGGCCTATTGTTCAAGCCACTTCAAAGTGTGGTTTCTGCTCCTTGAGGCTGAGGATTTCCTAATATAGATCCATCCTAAGAGACTTGGCAGTTTCTACAGCCTTTAATTATAATGCCTGTTTGTGACAGGCAATCTTCTGTATATATAATAAATTGTTTCGTTACTACCTCAAAGTTTGATTTTTCTAATGACATTTTAAGTCGCAAAGACGTTTCTAGATTTTCATTAAAATTCAACCATGCGTGATGCTCCCAGTGCAACCAGTCCATCAGAGGTCACAGAGGTGAAGAGACCATCTCTTTCAGGCAGCACGTGGACATTCCTATATCATCTCTCCTGGTGCCCAGTTTCCCTTGGCAATGACTACAAGATGCAACTCAATTTCAGAAATGTTAAAATGAGCGTCTTAAAACCGAGGAAGCATTTTTGTATGTAGGGAGATGCAAGTTTATGCTGGTTTTGGGCGGAGGGGTGGTTTAGGGCTGAGAGTGAAAACAGGGATGAGTGGAGAAAGGACTCTGAACCGAGGACAGGATCGTCTGGTATCCAGTTTGGAGGCTTGACGTAAGGAGATGCCATCATGAGGATACTTCCTCATTCTCCAAAGATGTTCTACATACCACTCTGTCGTTTGTGCCTGCAAAATGAAAATATGAGCCATATTGATCCACACCCATATTTCTGTTAATGCAAAGACAGTTTTTCCTTTCTTTCTAAAATAACTTGACCAAAAACCTTCATGGAGTGACTATGCCAGGTCTTGGGCCAAGGGAGAGAGACTTGGAGATAAATAAAGCACACTCCATTCAAGGACCTCACAGTTTAGTAAGACAAGTTATAATATGTATAACATATTTGTATATATTATATATGTATGAACATGCTTGTATATCGTAGTGCTATAGTCTGAATGTTTGTGTCTCCCAAATTCATATGTTGAAATCCTAACCCCCAGTGTGATAGTATTTGAAGGCTCGCCTTTGGGAGGTGATTAGGTCATGAGGGCGGAGCTCTCATGATTGAGATCAGTGCCCTTATAAAAGAGACACCAGAGAGCTAGCTTGTCCCATCTGCCATGTGGGACACTGTAAAAAGATGGCCATCTAGGAAGTGGGGCCTCACCTGACACTGAATCTGCCATCACCAGGATCTTGGACTTCCCAGCCCTCAGAACTGTGAGAAATAAATATTTGTTTTTTATGAGCCACCCAGTCTGTGGCATTTTGTTATAGCAGCCTGAGTGGACTAAGCAACATGGAGGGTAATAGTTGGAAGGGTACCCTCCAAAACATGACTATGCTTACCTGTCTCCTTCTGTACTTTTGTGCTTTTTAAAAACTGGCATGCATTACTAGGGCAGAAGGGGGACCAGTGATAAGGCTTTGCAGTGGCCCAGGCAAGAGACAGTGGTGGCTTGGGCAGCAAGGTTGTGGAGGATGAAGAGACTTGCCTGGACTGGAAGCTACTGAGGAGGGGGAATCAGGGCTTGGTGGTAGATAGAACAGAGGAGTCAAAGATGGCTTGAGTGATAGGGTGGATGGTGCGGGGCATGCTGGAAGAGATGTTTGGGGGCAGTTTCCTGGTCAGCACCTGCCCAGGTAGATGCAGGATGAATACCTCTGCAGGATTTCCACTGGCTGTTCACCCACAAAATTGCCTCCCCAACCGGAGAGGTTGGCTAAGAGCTCTACAGCAGCTCCCAACTCCCAGTGGCCTCTTCTAGGGGCAGTTGTCCATCCAGGAACCCAAGGCTGGGTGGCAGTGTAATCCACCAGTGGGCCAGTGGATCCCATGCCCATTCCCACCTGGGGGCTTACAAGCCAGAACTGTGAGGCCAGACTTTGTCAGGGCCTGCCCTGGGGTGAGGCTGCCCCCAGCAGGGGGCAGCAGCCATCCTGCTCTCTGCCTAGAATGCTAGAAGGCCTGAATAGGAGCTCCCTCGTGGTTTCATCCATCCACCCACCGCTTGGTGTTAGTGCCCAGGGTGCAGCCAGGGCCTCGGTCACACCGCCGGGAGTGGGCCCCCATCCCAACCCCGAATATCTCAGGGGGGATGAATCCTTCTCAGCTTTAGAAGGGGTAGTGAAATCAGATAAAAAAAGGGGTGGAGGCTTTGCTGACCTTTGACGGGGCGTGGGGAGTTCTGCGATAGAAGGGTAGCAATGGCGGAAAGGAGGGAAGGTCTGCACTTGAATGAACAAACGAACTAACGAACCAAGAGTAGTTGATTTTTAGGCCACTTTAACCGGAGTCTCAGGGTTAGAAAATCCACCCTCCCCTCCCGGAACGAAAATGTCTCCTAGTTAGTTTTCATTCTCTCACTTGTTACAACTTGCATTATAAAACTTAGGCTCCCCGCTCCAGGAGCTGGTGGGCTTCTCCAGCTCGGAGAATCCGGGCGGCCTTGTTGGTCGCTGTGTCCCCAGAATTCGGCGAATAGTGCTCGCGACTCCGGCCGCTGCTGGGTGCCCCCACACGGTGCTGGGGGCCCAGGGATAAGGGGCCCCCGCACTTCAGCCCAGGCCACGCCCAATCCCCCGCCCCTCCTGTCGCCGCCCCGCCCCGTCTGCCGACAGACTCCGCGGCGCCGCGCAGCCCGCGCCGCCGCCCCCGAGCGCCCAGGTGGGCGGAGTTGCGGATGAGGGGCGGGATGTTTTGGTGGGCGGGGGTCCCGGTGACGGCATCCGCGCGCGCCGCGCTGGGGCTCAGAGCCTGACCGTCCCGCGGCGGGACTACGCTCACACCGGAGCGGGTGGGTGTGGGCCGGGGAGGGGTGGCGGTCGAGGACCGGGGTAGGAGGGAGGAGGCGCGCGCCTGGACCGGGTGGCACGGTGTCGGCACGCCTGGGGAGCCCTGACCGAGCACGGGGACCTCCCCCATCCTTGCTTACCAGTCTCCTGGAAGTCCGTGTCTGGGCGGGTGGGAGTCTCCCCTTTCCTAAGTCGGGGGCCTGAGGACGGCCTTATGGGCCTGGCCAGGAGGAGCTAGCGCCCACGCTGCGAGAGTTGGATTCGCATTTGAAA